>NC_083277.1:110631784-110931784 GCF_963506605.1 Zootoca vivipara
GTGTAGCCTAGAACCTGCAGGAATTCTGTGGCAGATGTGGGAAATGATCCACAAAGGTAGAAAATCGGGGGGGGGGGGGGAGAGAGACTACAAATGACATTTTCAGCGTTTCTGAATGTAATAACACGAAATGGTGCACCCAGCAATAAAATTTAACTGCCGTCCTATTAACAGCTGCCTAGGAATCTCTTTATCTGATTTCATGCGTTTTGCAAGATTTCTGTCTCATCTGCAAATGAGAAGAAAAAAGTAACAAAACAGGTAAGCTTTTTTAAAGGAGGAGGAGAGGAGGAGGAGGAGGAGGAGGAGGAGGAGGAGGAGGAGGAGGAGAGGAGGAGGAGGAGGAGGAGGAGGAGAAGAAGAAGAAGAAGAAGAAGAAGAAGAAGAAGAAGAAGAAGAAGAAGAAGAAGAAGAAGAAGAAGAAGAAGAAGAAGAAGAAGAAGAAGAAGAAGAAGAAGAAGAAGAAGAAGAAACTCAACTGCACATTATGCAGTAATTTCTTCTCCCGGGCATACAATAACTGTGCAAGCCATTGAGTCCCAACTCTTGCCTTCTTGCACAGGAGAATGTAGCAAAATGTGAGCCTTGATCTCCAGATAATCTGTTACTGGCGTAGAAGCTAAGCCTTTGCCTGCCAGAGCTCAGCTGACAAGTAGCTATTTAGAAGGCTAAAATGAAGGCTTTTGGCAGGGAATCCCTGTCAGGGAGGTGGCAGATCAAGGCAGGGAGACAAGCAGGCCAGAGCAGATCAAATTTCCACTCCTGTTTATCAATGGGTGCACTCAGATTCCACAGAGCTATAAAAAGCAGGGGTCTCCTTCATTCAGCGCAAATGGTTCTGGCACGCTCAGAAAAGCCTTTAAAATGGGCTCAGCAGGATCTTTTTAGACAGCAAGTTCTTGGAGAGCATGAAGCACACCTCTCCATGGAAGTGCTAGCAGCTGCAGATAGAAACCCCTATTTGCCCACTCAGCCCATTTTTGTTGGGGGACGGGACGGGAAACTCCCATATATTTATTGTAAGAATTTCTCCCCTCTGGGTTTTCTCCTTTAGAGGAAGACTTTGAACATCCTAATTAATTTCAAAGTCAAAGCCATTCTATCGTTATGGTTCCACAACGTTATTGGTGGGAGCCCTCCAACCGGGACATTCTGGAGGCATCTCGTCCTATATATATGAATAATGAAATGAAAATAATGAAAATGTGCCAGGGAGTTGCTAACAGGGAATTCTTACAGCTGGCCTCCTACTGCCACTAAGGGGCCTCACAGCTTTTAAGGAGACTAATAGGAACCATCTGTGAACATGAGCTGGAGATGGTAAGAGAATCCAGCCCACTGACCTGGAGAAGAAAAGTTAATTATGAGGCAAAGTTTGGGAACAAATGATGTAGGGTACGGCTATTCCTGTGCTGCAGATGGGAAACTGAGGCAAAAAGGGCAAGGCCCATGGCCATACGAAGTGGTTATAGCAAAGGTGGGGTTTCATAGATGCCTGATATTTTACTGCTACAGGCATCAAGTACCCCAGCGATATCCTGTGCTGCCTATTAATCCAAATGTAACCCCCGCAAAAGCAGTATCCTAGGGATCAGGGCCGGTGTGTCCATTTAGGCGGACTAGGCCATTGCCTAGGGCGCGAAAATGGAGGGGGCGCTGCCGAGCCTGCCCCGCAAAAACCCCGTGCCACCGCCGCCCTCCCAAGGCGTGGGCTCACGCTCCTCCCGCCTATGGAGGGGATGCCGAGAGCTCCCCAGCGGCGGCCTTCAGCTATGGGCACTGCCGCCGCCCAGCCGCCCGCTCGCCGAGGAGCCCCCAGCGTCCCCTCCACAGGCGGGAGGAGCGCGAGCCAAAAGGAGAGCTCAGCGCCCTCCCGCCCACGGAGGCGACGCTGTGAGCTCCCCAGCGGCTGCAGCGAGCAAGCAGCGGCAGCGCCCGCAGCTGAAGCCTTCAGCTATGGGCGCTGCTGCCGCCACCGCCGCTCGCTCGCTCGCTGCAGCCGCCGCGCTGAGGAGCTCAAAGCGTCCCCTCCACAGGCGGGAGGGCGCCGAGCTCCCCCCTTGGCCTGCGCTCCTCCCGACAATGGAGGGGACGCAGAGGCATCAGCGGTGTGTGTGCGTGTGTGCGTCATGATGCATGCGCCCAGGGGGCGCCAGAAGGTGTTTTTGTCTAGGGCGCAAAAAGCCCTAGCACCGCTCCTGCTAGGGATCACAACTTATGAAAACCCACATGCACTCTACCTATGAGCAAAATGTTTACGGCTGAGCCAGAGTTGCCTTGTGGTGAGTACGTCCGCACAAGATGATGGGCTAAAGCAGTTCGTAGGGGGACTGCAGAGCTCTTGTGGGCCCCAAACGGTGGCTTCCGGACTTGGTTATGGCAGAGAACAATTTCCACATCAACTTGTCCATCACTGAGCACCTGCATAGCCCCGAACATTTCTCCGATGAAAAGAGGGGCGTCCTAAGGAAAAGCGAAACATTCCGAAATCAACAGAAACCGCGATGGCTGCTGTAAATCTGGGACTGTCCATGGAAAATAGAGGCTCTTGTGGGTTCTGTACCTGCAAGACTCTGGGGGCTGGTCTAGGGTGCTGCAGCAGAGCAAGTTTTAATAGTTACCGGGGTGGAGAAAGAGCCTACTAATAAGTGGGCTGGCCGCCAAATCATTTTTATTTGGTTAGGAAATAACAGAGCAATCCCACAGCAATGCCCATGCTCAACAGGGGTTGGGTAGAGTGGCAGGCAAGATCACTACCCCCCCCCCAGGCCTCCCCAGCTCAATGAGCCTCCACTGCTGAAGGGGAAGCCCTACCTCAGAGAAGTAGTCCGATTCACCCATCAGAACAGCAGGCAGCTGGAAACAACAGGCAACAGAATCCACTCAGCGGCATATGGGGTATTTTGCGCTTTCAATGGATCACAAGGGCCCAATGCATGCCTCTTTGCTGCATCATCCTGGGAACTAGTGCAGCAACAAGAGGTTTTTTCTCTCTTCCCCCCCCCCCACTATTTCTGTCCGGGAAGATCCAGTGACCAAGCTGGGCGGGTGGGGCTAACCCGGAGCCCAAGGATGTTTCAGTCCCAAAAAAAGAAATCCCAAGCTTTAGTTTTGACTGCAGCCGCAGGCAAAACCGATGGCTTCTCGCTCTAGCCCTGCCATATCCTGCCACGTGTTTTATCTCGCCATGTCTGGGCCCTTAGAATGCCTACTTCGCACACCTGTAAACTTTCACTTGAAATCGTTGGGGAATACATCCAGAGTTTGGACAGTCTTCAACAGAAAATTTTCCTTTAGAAAAATAAAATCTATTTTTGGAGCAAAAAAAAGAAAAAAAAAGCCTCCAAACACAGCGTGGTTGAATAGAAAACCTGATTTTTCTGGACATCTCTGACTACTGGCCATGCTGGCTAGAGCTTATGCTGTGTGTTAGCACTGAAATGACACACATGGCACAGGTAACTATCAATGGCTTACTGCATTTCCTCCGTCATGACTCTTCATCAATGTGCTGTGCTACCCCTGGTGACAACACTTATTCAAATTATGCATGGCAACTAATGCAGATTTGCTCCGCACGGATAGTTTAAAGCAGGCATAGGCAAACTCAGCCCTCCAGATGTTTTGGAACTACAACTCCCATCATCCCTAGCTAACAGGACCGGTGGTCAGGGATGATGGGAATTGTAGTCCCAAAACATCTGGCAGGCCGAGTTTGCCTATGCCTGGTTTAAAGCCCAGGATTCCCAAAGTCTGAAATGGAGATTGCAGGGGAGAGCAGTCGAAGAGCAAAGGGCTTCCTTTGCAAAGATTTATCTATTAGCTGACATTTTTGTTCGTCTTGTGCTTCGTCCAATGGATGTAAGATGTTTTCGTAGTAATTCCCTCTTCCAGTGGGACTTTTACTTCTCTGAGAGGGTCTAGTGATCTGTACCACTCCCTAAGACACCATCCTCAGGCAGTGTTATAGAAACTCAGATACAGTGGTACCTCGACTTACGAACGACTCGACAACCGAATTTTTCGACTTACGAATGGGGCAAATGGCCGCACGCTTACGAATTTCTTGACATCCGAACGGAAACTGTGGCAGTTTTAGGCAGGGTTTTTTCCACTTACGAATTTTTAGATGGGGTTGCTTCTACTTACAAATTTCTCCATTTCCAATGCATTCCTATGGGAAATCACGTTTCCAATGGCACTTTTCGACTTACGAATTTTTAGACCTACGAAGGTGCTTTTGGAACGGATTAAATTCGTAAGTCGAGGCACCACTATACTGTATATATATAAGCTAGGTGCCAGATGTCTCTTTAAACCAGGGTTACAGTCACCAAAGAGGAATGTTTAGTTTCAATAGTTTTCAATACACCTTTTTGGTTCCTGAAATTCATTCTGATTGTGCAGATAAAACATCATGCATAGAATTCTACAGGATGTGCTGTTAGTGTGCAAAAACAGCCAAGATCCAATGATCCCCAGGGATGCACCTCCAGATGGAGACGTCAGACGCCATCCTAGTGCCCGGGCATCTTCACTTGGTCGCTAGTGGCCGATAGCCAGGTGCAAAATGCACCTGGCGCCTGGCAAATTTTGAAGGGAAGCTATGACAGCTTTATAGAACCAAATAAGCTCGTAGCATAGACATGCCCATTGCGGTCTAACACAGATACTCAGGCAGCTCTCATTTTGCAGCTGGCAAACACAATGACAGAGGAGGGACATGCTGCGTTCCACCGCGTGGGCAGCGCAGGGAAGTGAACTAGGCGATCCAATCTCTCCGCAAGGACCACTGACACCTCTTTTTGGCTGAGTCGGCCTATTTGCTTTTCACAAAGGGGGAAGAAAGGGACGGTTCTTCTTTATTTCCAGGAGGAAATAATAATGAAAGCATCTTGTGTAGCTGGGCAAAAGCACATGGGGGGGGGGGGCTGAGCAAGAACAAAGGGAACATTTCCCGAGGTAAACACTGAACCAAGAACTCTGGGCATTTTTCATGGGAAGTGGACAGCCAAAGACCGGAGAAGGAAGGCGGGGTCTGCTCTGAAACAGATGGGAGCGGAGAGGACCGCAGGCTGCTTGCCCGCAAGAGAAAGAAAGCTAAAGAATGAAAAAAATGCTAACCATCAAGAACGACAGACCTTCCTACTACCGATTTAATAACTATTCCTACATGTTGCCCTGACGAAAAAGGTTTATCCTCTAGCCAAAAGGAAAGACTGGCTTATATTAAACCCAAATGGAGGCTGGTCCATTAGGGCAATTGGGGCAACCTCAATCTGCCTGCGCCCTCAGCCAGGCCCTGGCTGCCTGCCTTCTTACATATAACCAGTCTGCTGCCTGTCAGCTTCCTGCTCCTCTTCTGTCTCAGGGTAGAACCCAGCAGTGAGGAGGATGGGGGTGAAACTGGAATTAGTTTGTGCTGTCTGTCAATGGCTCTGGGCCTTTTAAATAGGCTCCTTCCCACAAATAAATCTCAAAATAAAATTTGAATGCATGCCTTTGACATAACGGTGGCAGAAGCAGTCATTGGGGGGGTGTTTTTAAATAAATAAATCAATAAAAAGGCAACGGTAAAGGTAAAGGACCCCTGGATGGTTAAGTCCAGTCAAAGGCGACTAAGAGGTTGCGGCACTCTTCTCACTTTCAGGCCGAGGGAGCCGGCATTTGTCCACAGACAACCGCTTCTGGCACAATGGGACACCATGACGGAAACCAGAGCGCACGGAAGCGCCGCTTACCGTCCCGCCGCAGCGGTACCTTTCTATCTACTTGCACTGGCGTGTGTTTCAAACTGCTGGTTGGGCAGGAGCTGGGACAGAGCAACGGGAGCTCACCCGGTTGCAGGGATTCAAACCGCCAACCTTCTGATCAGCAAGCCGAAGAGGCTCAGCGCTTCAGACCACAGTGCCACCAGCTTCCCTACAAATAAATGAAAACATTCCTTCCCTCCCACTACCCTACTTTGTCCACGGCATTCCAGCAACGTCAGAGTGTTGTATGACGGCGTTCCTCTTGTTACTAGACCCTGTAACTGAACACAGCCTTCAAAATTCCCCATGGCAGCTGCTGCGCTTGCTATTATTAATATACTGCAACAGGCCCTTTCGCTCAACGCTCGGAGCATCCACGGACATTCTGTGACAGTCACAGGAACTGAGTCAATGGGAGGGCCAGAGGTGCATAAAGAGCAGGCTTCTTGGAAGGAGAAGCCCACGTAACATTCTAGATAGATAGCTTTTATGCTCTGAAGCACAAAAGTCTTTCTAAAATAACTGACATTACTCAAAGATATAAGGGACCATCTGGCAACCTTACCGCAGGGGATCAGAGACTCCTTTTGAAGGAAGAGTGGCCAGTTTAACAGTCCCATCTCACCTGTAGAACCTGACTGGCAGGCTGCACTGGCCTTAGGTAGGTTAACTCTTACTCCCCTGAACTCAGGTGGCTGTGAAAGGCAGAACTCTGCTTTTAGACCAGATTCACTTATACAAGTATCCACCAATGTCAGAAACTCAGGTGTATAATCTAATTGCCAAATGGCACCACCTTAAACCCAGGTGACGGTCGCCACAATGGAACGTCTAGATCAGGCATCCCCAAACTTCGGCCCTCCAGATGTTTTGAACTACAATTCCCATCATCCCTGACCATTGGTCCTGTTAGCTAGGGATCATGGGAGTTGTAGGCCAAAACATCTGGAGGGCCGCAGTTTGGGGATGCTTGGTCTAGATGCTATTTTCTTTCAGTTGTGTTGTTGTTGTTGTTGTTAATTTCATTTCTATAGTGCCGTACAATTTTAATGAACAAATCTCAAAGCACTTTACAACACATTAAAACGGCAAATGAAACAATCCACAATAAAACAAATTCAAGCTTCGAGGAAAATATTTCAGATCCTTCTCCAAGTGATATTTTGCTTTCCCCGGTCACCAACCTGGCGCCCAAATATCTCCACGTGGCCGCAATTGGACCTGTGCTAGTCGCAATACATGCCTGGCACCTGGCAGATTTCGAACGTGGCTCACACAATCGCTTTCCAAAATACACTTTCTCAATCTGTTTGCTAGCTGGGTGGGGAGGTGATCCCAGCCACCGAAAATTGCAGCTTGAAATCAGGAAAATAACAGTATCTCAGTAAGTGAGGCATCAGAATTCCCCCACTAGTAACAACTCTTAGTAACAACTGTGCATTATTTGAACTGGTTATTTGGAAAGGACCTAAATCAGAAGCTGTTCCAGGGAAAACAGAGAATACGCTAACCTGTACAGAGTGAGGGGGACACACCAGTTGGGCTGGGCAGTATCTGGTTTTCAACATCATGATATATCACCATCTAAACATCACAATATAGAAATATATCACAATGTCTGAAATAAGGATGGAGCTATGTAGAGGTATTGGCTGGCTTCGTGGTTTTTCCCCGTGTCATGATTTTGGCCAGCGCTGGTTCCTGTGATTTGCTCCCCCCCCCCCCACTGAGGCAGGGAGAGAGATGAGCCAGCAGAATTAACAGGAGCTGCAGGAATCGAGAGAAACACTGGCTGGCTTCACAGCTTTTCCCACACTGTGATTTTTGCAGAGAGCACACACACACACATCACGATTTGCGATATATCTGCACCTTAAAATTTTTGAAACCGATATCGTGATATGGACTTCAAACTGGTTTGGGACGATATATCGATATACCGCCCAGCCCTGATACAAATCATGATTCGTGATATATTGCTAGGTCAAAAATTATAATAATAATAATTTATTATTTATACCCCACCCATCTGGCTAGGTTTCCCCAGCCACTCTGGGTGGCTTCCAACCGAATATTAAAAACAGTACATCATCAAACATTAAAAACTTCCCTAAACAGGGCCGCCTTCAGTTGTCTTCTGAAAGTAGAATAGTTACTTATTGCCTTGACATCTGCTGGGAGGGCGTTCCACAGGGCGGGTGCCACTACCGAGAAGGCCCTCTGTCTGGTTCCCTGTAACCTCATTTCTCGCAATGAGGGAACCGGGCCCTCGGTGCTGGATCTCAGTGTCCGGGCTGAATGGTGAAAATTATGAAACTGATCTCACAATATAGACTTCCAAATGGGCTTTGGATAATACATCGGCCACCCTAGACACCAGTATTCTTCACACCAGCCTTCAAGCATACCATTTCCCAAGTAAAAAAAAAAAAAACCCACCAAGAAGGCACATCAAAGCACATAACATATTGATAGCCTGGTTCTAAAAGGGAACTCATGTTGGCAAACTAATCCAGGAACAACTGGACAGGTGCAAACAAAGAAATTTTTCCATTTATCTTAAAACCTTCCCCTTATGTGATTATAATGAATTAATAATCCTCTGCTTGTTATACAAGAGGCAGGGAAGCAGCTTACATTCATTTTAGGCACCTGCCCAGTGGCAACCAGGCTCCGAAGAATTTACACACAACATGCATAGACACACAGAGGCTCGATCCCCAAGGGAGAGAATTAACATATCTGAGCCACTCAACCTGCTGATAACAAAGCCTGCAGGGTTAACAAAAGCGAAAGAACAAACAAGGCTTGCGTGGAAGCTCATGGCACCAACGCAGCCATGTTTTGACAGACGTCACAGTGACAGCTGATGGTATACCACTCGACCAGACTAATAGCAACGAAGAGCAGCAGTAGATCGTCAGAATTAAGGATACCTACTGGACCCAGGTGGCGCTGTGGGTTAAACCACAGAGTCTAGGGCTTGCTGATCAGAAGGTCGGCGGTTCGAATCCCTGCAATGGGGTGAGCTCCCGTTGCTCGGCCCCAGCTCCTGCCCACCTAGCAGTTCGAAAGCACATCAAAGTGCAAGTAGATAAATAGGGACCGCTCTGGCGGGAAGGTAAACGGCGTTTCCATGTGCTGCTCTGGTTCGCCAGAAGCAGCTTTGTCATGCTGGCCACATGACCCAGAAGCTGTCTGCGGACAAACGCTGGCTCCCTCGGCCTATAGAGCGCGCAACCCCAGAGTCAGACACGACTGGACCTGATGGTCAGGGGCCCCTTTACCTTTACCTTTACCTTTACCTTAGTACATGACTGTGATGTGTGTGCACACGAGAGAGAAAATCAAAATATACACAGCTGGGTAATGCAGGTGTTATACCACCTGTGGGCATTAACTGCTGTAAGTGTGGGATACTAGCAGGTGACTTTAGAAAAATGTATAAGAGTAGAAATGAGGAATGTTGGAAATGTAAAGAAAAGGAGGGGAAATTCTACCATATGTGGTGGACTTGCACGAAAGAAAAAGCTTACTGGGAAATGATTTATAATGAGTTAAAGAAAATGTACAAAGTACATTTGTTAAAAAACCAGAAGCATTTTTATTGGATATAGTAGGTGAGGAAATTCCAAAGAGAGATCAAAAATTGTTTATGTATGCAACAACGGCAGCTAGGATTCTTTTAGCCCATAAATGGAAGCAACAGGAACTTCCAACAATAGAAGAGTGGCAGATGAAGATGAGGGCTGGGTGGTAAGATGCAAGGAGCAAAGATCCTGAGGAGGAATATTTTGTGAGATAAAGGCAGAAAGCTCATGCATGCAGACAAACATACAAGGAGAAGTTTGCTCTGCTCGCCTCTCCCAGACCAAGGTTGTGGGAAACAAGCCCCAATTAGAATATGACAGGCATCCCCAAACTGCGGCCCTCCAGATGTTTTCGCCTACAACTCCCATGATCCCTTGCTAACAGGACCAGTGGTCAGGGATGATGGGAACTGTAGTCCAAAACATCTGGAGGGCTGGAGTTTGGGGATGCCTGGAATATGACGTTGTCTCTGCATAGCAATGAATTGGCTGTGGCTTTGAAATCCCTCCCCCTCCCCAGAGCACTTTTGCAGCGTTTTAAAGCTGTATTGAAGCAAAACAGTTGCAACCATCTTTTCCGTTTTTCACACTTGCACTTCCCGAGACGAGGCAGGCCATTGAGATCTCTAAGCTAGCAGTGAGGAACCTCAGGTCCAGGGGCCCTAATTAGTCTCCCTCAAACTGCTCCCAACTACCCCACACCTACAAAGGAGCAATCAGCCTTAAAGCACCGTCCCAACTGTTCCTAGGCAAGCGGGTGTCACTCACAGCACCAATCAGCTGACTGGCGCTGATAGGAAAGCCCCTCTGGAGCTGTCCATTTGCAGGTGCAGCTTGGATTCGAACCATGCCTGCAAATAACCATTTCGGGGGCTCATTGTCAGCATTGACAACCACCCCCTTTTAAGTGGTCACCTGGCATCATAATGATGTCAGGTGACAGACCTACCTGCAGTGTTAGAAACTCATATATAGACATATGATCTAATTGCCAAATGGTGCCTTAAACCTGGGGTGTCTAGGTACCATTTTAGTTTGCTTTGCTTTGTTTTGCAGTGGGCTTTATTATTATTATTCATTTCCATTACAGTTTATATTTCAAAGAACAAATCTCAAAGCTGTTTACAAAACATGAAAACATCAAATAAAACAATCCAGAATAAAACGAATGCAAGCTTCAATGGCAATATTCCATATCCTTCTCTAAGTGACATTTTGCTTTCCCCAGTCGCCACCTTGGCATCCAGAGATCTCCACGTGGTCGCAATTGGACCCGCGCTAGTCGCAAAGTGTGCCTGGTGCCTGGCTAATTCTGAACACTGCCCACTTGTCAACGTGTCCCATCATTGGGGGGGGGGGGTTTGAGGGCATTTGGGAGCAGAGCCCACGGCCCAGATCCAGATGCTGACCCCTACTCTAAATGGTCAGGACAAGGGGCTGCAGTGAATGTGGAAGCGGATGAGAGTACAGAAGGATTTGGGGAAGGACCCCACATAGTCCAAACCCTTGGACTCCTGGCGCTTGCACCAAAGCCAGCTGATCTCATCCCAAAGGCATGACCTCCTCATATGAATACAATGGGCTCCTAGATTATCACTTGCTCAGAAACTGCAGGAATGTCTATCTGTAGATGTATTATTATTATTATTATTATTATTATTATTATTATTATTATTTGTTTTGTTCTGGGTATAACCTTTCGTGTGCATGCATACTTCCTCAGATACATACACGTGTATCTGAAGAAGTGTGCATGCACACGAATTATATTATCTATTTATACCCCGCCCATCTGGCTGGGCTTCCCCAGGCACTCTGGGTGGCTCCCAACAGAATAAATAATAATAATAATAATAATAATAATAATAATAATAATAATAATAAAGTGATAAAACATCAAAAACTTCCCTAAACAGGGCTGCCTTCAGATGTCTTCTAAAAGTCAGACAGTTGTTTATTTCCTTGACATCTGATGGGAGGGTGCCACCACCTAGAAGGCCCTCCGCCTGCTTCCCTGTAACCTCACTTCTCGCAGTGAGAGAACCAAGAGAAGGCGCTCAGAGTTGGACCTCAGTGTTTTGGCTGAGCGATGGGAGGTGGGGGCACTGCTTCAGGTGTACTGGGCCGAAGCTTACGGTACCACTTTCTGCTGGGAAGAAGCCATGAACAGTTGCACGGAAATGGTTCTTCCACACCTGCACATGTAAATCAGAGCTGCTTCTTCAGGTGTATCCGTGCACACATAACGCTGGCTCCCTGCTATCCACAATTAACAAATGGTTGTTGGGATATGTTACTGGCTTAATCGGCTTTGTTCCGTACTATCACAAAGAAAGATCAGCTTCCACAATGTGCAAATTGAAAAAGAAAAAGTGAAGTTATTTCTGCAATATAAAAGCTAGAGTATGCCGGCAGCTGCTCCATGCATATGCTACTATAGCAAATCGGAGTATATATATATATAAAATAAAAATGGCCGGGCTGGATGATGTGCTGACCCTTTCTGACCTTGGACTCTGTGAAATCTATGCAATTATCCAGGGGTAACAAAAGCATTGTATGAACATGCCTGATTCACCATGGAGCAAAGGGCAATGGCCTCAAAGTAGCTGCCATACATACATGAGCACGGCTGGCGTTGTGGCTACCGAATGATATTAAACATTTATCCCAGGCCCACACTTTCAGAACTTCGTTCCCATTCACACACCGCAGCAGCAACAACAACAGTGAATATTGGCCCGTTTCATTCTACAACCCTGGGCTACACTGTGCATCGCTATAACCTGCCTCGGGAATTGGGGTCCTGCAAAAAAACACCAAAAAAAACACTGATTCCCCCACACCCCTCACCCCAAAAAGCCACTGTTCCCTTTGCAGAGATCAAAAGGAATCTCATATTCCCAAAGCTCCAGGCCTTTCCTTATAAGCGGAGGAAGCTTTCAGGAGTCCCCACCCCTGAGGAGTGCCTCAGAGGACGACATGTTCAATCTGGCTCATGTTAGGCCCATTTAGGCCTCTCCAGGCTTCCTTTGTTCCCTGACTGACAGCTCTTTTCTAAATGCCACCTCTATGGGCTGAAAGGCCTGGAGTGTTGCTCTGCTCCATTTGCTGATGGGCTTTTCCAACCGCCAGGCTTTTCCCGTGCCTAACCACTTTAGCAGGCCTGTGTGTGTGCGCCCCACACTCGGTCCCTATCACAACCCCCTGGATTCCCCCTCAAAAGGGGTGTGTGTGTGTGTGCTTGCATGCATGTGTATTAAGGAAGCATCTTATACAAAATCTCCCTTCCTGTCGGCATGCTTGCTTTTTTGCTACCTCGTGGCGATGCTCATAGCCTAACTGAATTCCAACCCGTTTTGATTTCATTTATTATTATGACAGCCTTCCAAGGAGATTTTGGTAGGATTCAAGGTTGGGGGGGGTTGTTTCCCCATATTACAGTTGTGCCTCGCTAGACGAATTTAATTCGTTCCACGGGTCAATTCTTATAACGAAAAATTCGTCTAACGAATCCCATAGGAATGCATTGAATTTTTATTTTATTTTATTTTTTGCCCATAGGTAAAGGTAAAGGGGCCCCTGACCATTCGGTCCAGTCGTGACCGACTCTGGGGTTGTGCGCTCATCTCACATTATTGGCCGGGGGAGCCGGCGCATAGCTTCCAGGTCATGTGGCCAGCATGACAAAGCCGCTTCTGGCAAACCAGAGCAGCACATGGAAACGCCGTTTACCTTCCCGCTATAGCGGTTCCTATTTATCTACTTGCATTTTGATGTGCTTTCGAACTGCTAGGTGGGCAGGAGCTGGGACCAAGCAACGGGAGCTCACCCCGTCACAGGGATTCGAACCGCCGACCTTCTGATCAGCAAGCCCTAGGCTCAGTGGTTTAACCACAGCGCCACCTGGGTCCCATTTTTTGCCCATAGGAACACATTAACTGAATTTCAATGCATTCCTATGGGAAACCACGATTCGCCAGACGAATTTTTTGTAAAACGAATTCGTCTAGCGAGGCAACCTCCGCTCGAAAAATCCTTTCATTAAGCGAAAAATTCGTCTCGCAGGGCGTTCGTCTAGCGAGGCACCACTCTATTTTCAAAACAAATCATGCCAAGAGAGAGATTGCCTATCCCAGGGTCAGTCCCAAGGCTTAGCTCTCCTTGAGGTGATAAAGCTGTGTCTATACCGGTTTCCGAAGAATATTTCTTCACTGCACAAGAAGAAATTCCCTCCTCACTAGAAGCTAGATGTCAGGTAGAGAGAGGTTCTATCCTAGCTTTCCATATATTATGGTAATTTTCTATGTGTTCTGATTATTATTATTATTGGGTAAGAAGTACAATTCAGGCATACGTTCACCATCTCCAGGAAACTCCAGGTTTTGTACACACTGATATACCTTTAAAGCACATTTAAAGCCATAAGTGCCAACCCTATGGGACTGAGATTCTCAGCCCCCAAAAACAATACAGTGGTACCTCTACTTACGAATTTAATGCGTTCCAAACGCACATTTGTAAGTCGAAAAAATTTGTAAGTCGAATCCCATAGGAATGCATTGGGAGAAAAAATTCGTAAGTAGAAACAGCCCTATCTAAAAATTTGTAAGTAGAAAAAATCCTATCTAAACCGCATCCAAGATGGCGGACGGAGCTCTGTTCATAAGTAGAAACATTTGTAAGTAGAGTTATTCATAAGTAGAGGTACCACTGTACATTGGGACAGATATGAATGCACACACCCCATCTCAAGGGGCTGAGTCTCATAGGGCCTTCCCACAGCCATCGGGCCTCGCCAGGCCTACTGTACCTGCAGCTTTGACTGATCTTGCGGCCTCCTCCTGCCACATGACGTCACATATGTGCATTGTGTGCATGAGGTCACACGTATGATGCCCCCCTCCAAAGTTGGGCAGAACCCGGTGCCTATGTTCAAAGCACATTCTTTCCCTCAAAGAATTCTGGGCACCGTAGTTTTGTTAAGGGCTGCCGGGAATTGTTACCCACTTTAATCTGGTCCTTAGGAGTTTTATTTTTATTTTCAGTTATGACTGTTCTTTCATTGCAACTGTGTTGTTGATTTTACTGCTCTTGCATTTTTTTTAAAAAAGATTTTAATCATCTTCTTGTCATTTCGTTTTCTCCAGATTTTTGTAATGCTGTCTTGTGTGATCAATGCTACCGAGAAGGGCACTATAGAAATGTTACTATAAATACCTATTTTTTTAAAAAAGATCACCGAACAGTATTTTGAACCCAAGCCTCCCTGGTTCAAAATACTAGCCAGCCAGAGCCTACTACACGAGGCCCCTAGCCCAGAAAGAAAGGAAGTCAGGCTTTCCATTATCATCACTCAAGTTATTCAGGATATTCAGTAAAATCTGGTGGGTTAGTCCCTCGGAATCCATCTCGCATAACATCCAGGAATTAGCATCAGTTTGTTCATTCATAGCAATGCACTGTAGAAACTACATAGCTGGTATTAATCATCCCTTCTGCTCATCCTCGAAAACACAGGAATGCCATAAACACCTGGCTGTACAATTTGCCTTTCCCAACGATGTGACATTAAAAAAGCCAACATAAAATATTTAGGCAGTGTTGCATAAATAAATTACCGCTAGCCAAAGCAAGCATTCCAGCTGATCATTACTCAGAAGCAGGAGGCTGTGTAAGCCGCAATTTCTCAGGAGCACAGAAAAACCCCACAGAATGTTGTGCTGGGTGCAGATTTCGCCTTTTCAAGGATCTCAAGCTTTCTTTCAAAATTAAGTAATAAATAAATATAGTACTTGCGATTGCAATGATGCCTGAAAGTATATGGGCAATCCCTGCCTACCTCTCAGAAGCCAGAGGAGTTGCTTAAATAAATAAGGATTCCAGTGTTTGTTGTGACGGGAGGGGGAAGCAGAGTTTCAGTGTTCTTGTACTTTGACCCTCACTACAGTTAGCAGTAGCAGAATTACGCAAAATAAAGTATGGAAAGCACAGGAGAAAGAAAATGATGCAAAATCCCACTTTTCTTGGCACACAAAATTTGGCAGGCCTCTTTCTTAGTCTAGACTGGGTGTAGCTATCCTGTGAGCCCCACCATACATGTCCCATAATCTCTGACAACTGGCCACAGTGGCTGAAGCTTTTGAGAACTGGTGTCAAAGAACATCTGGAAGGCCAAAGGCAGTGTTAGAAATTAGCCAGGCGCCAGGCGCATTTTGCAACTGGCTATCGACCATTTGCGACCAAGTTAAGATACCCGGGCGCCATCGCCTGACAACTCCATCATCTGAAGGTTCATGCCTGGGGATCCTGGGATGTGGACTGTTTTCACACACTAGTACCACATCCTGCAGAATTCTATCTGCTATATTTTATCTGCACAATCAGAATGAATTTGAGACACCAAAATGCTTTTTCTGTGCAGCCTGAGCAGGAACAGTGAACAACAAAGGGACTTTTCTTCTTTAAGTTCCGTAAGTTCTTAACCTAGCTCACGTTTGTCATCTGAACTAGCCAGATGTTTAATCAATATTCAGTCCCAGCCAGTCCATCATTTGAAAAACAAGACTTTATAGGCGTCTTGCCCAAAAACGTCAGCTAGACATTCCATTTTGGCAAATGTAACCTTGGTTTAAAGAGCCATTTGGAGCCTAGTTTATATATCCAACACTGAGCACAGGTTAGACCTAGAGCGTGAAATACGGCACATGGCAAGTTCTCCCTGCCATGCACCTCAAACCATTGTATGCCAGATGTTGTACATACAGCCTCATTGACATGCAAGCCAATGATATGCAAAATACTCTTTAAAAAAACACACACACCAAAAAACTACAAGTATATCCGCTATCTCTTTGGCTTCAAGTTTCACAAGCTTAACATAAGAAACATAATTCCTTGCAACAAAATAAGCCTATTGGTTTTCAGTTTCTTCATAGAGAGAAGAAAATTCCCCTGCCTCCGAGAAGGACAAGGTTTGGCGCCTTCTTTGCCTCTTAAGAATCTTGCTGTGTTGTGCAAAGGTTACACGGAGCATTGCCAGTTCTGTACAAAACCATTTCTTAGCGCCAGACCCTCTCCTTTTCCCTGGAGCTAATTGTGTATGTTTTCAGCAGCTGCTCATTAAAGAGTTGTCACCCTGAAAGAAAGGGGAGGGGTGCAAATTGCCTACAGCATCATGCTATTAATATAATTTCCACCAAGGGCCGATATACTGTCGCTGGGCTTCAGAGTCAACCTGGTGGGTGTGTTGTTGTTTTTTCCCCCCACCGCCACAATCTCATTTGTCCTGTTCATCTGGAGAGCCATCAAAAGCATTCAAATCACCAAGAAATATGGATAAATGGGGCAAGTGTTGGACAAATATTCCTGTGTACCGGTATATGATTTCAGATATATCAAAATTTTCGTAACAAGCTTCAAGCTCTATCCACACACATGAGCTACAATAGCACAGAAATGTACCATTTTCAGAGATAGATCCATGAGGTCATTTTACCATTCTAACAGCAACCTTTTGTGACACCTGTCCCCCAGTTTCGACTTCTTTGTCCCCTTTGTCTCCCCACGCTCTCAGATCTCTATGGGAGTATTTTGGATATCTTCATCTGTACAACCTTTGTACATGTGTTCTCCCCCCTCCCTGAAAAACCAGTTATCCAAAACAATGTGAATTAGAGCAGCAAACTGGCACAGAGGTCATAGATTCTAGAATTGTAAAGTTGGAAAGGACCACAAGGAACTTCTAGTCCAAACCCCGCCAATGCAGGAATCTTTTGCCCAACGTGGGGCTCAAACCCACAACCCTGAGATTGAGAGTCTCAAGCTTTATTGGCTGAGCTATCCCAGCAGTCATGCATCATGGTGTTTTTCAAGTGCAACGTTCCTCGGTGGCCCCACAATTTCTACTCAACTTTGCCACTCTGCCATGATGTGCAAACACCTGTGCAATTTGAGAAGAGATGATCAAAGATGGATCTCGATGCACACAGATCATTCTGAAAAGGGCTAGCTGCAACCCCAAGATAACTATGGCTTTGTTTGTTTATGTTGCCTAAAATACGTTCAGGTTCGGCTGCATGTACCTAGTTGTGCTTATGGGCAAGAATATTCAAGTGTGCATCCCTTTGCTAGTAATGCAGTGTTGGGAAACAGCTGCATTCGGACTGTTTCCCCCATCTCCATCAAGCTTGCAAAAGAGTTTGTGCCCCCAGCCACCAATTATTACAGTCGCTGAACCGAAAGTAAATCAGACAGAAGGGAAATTCAGGCTCCCTGTCTGCAGCAACAGAAAAATAATATCTGAATCGGAAATTGAACCTGGTGGATTATTGATGTATTCTCCTACAGTTGATCCTGCAGCGGAATTGAGTTAAGTACCCAGTATCCCCTTACTGATAAGCAGGTTATAATGGCTCCTATAACCACAACTTTTTCCTTGGACAACTGGTATTAGGAAAGGTAGTTTAGCATATGGCAGATGCGGTCTTACAACACAGACCATAGTCTGATGGTTTTCAGATCCACTCTACCCCTACGATTCTATGACTGCACTAGTTCTGAGAAGACATAAAACTTGGGCAGAATATAATATCATCCATACTCACCCTGTGCTATGAGCTAATATCTCTTACTTTTTTTTTCTGGGACTAAGGCCCACTTTTAAGGCTGACTTTTGTGGTATCTACTTTGCTCACTACTCTTTTTTTGCTAAAATCCAGAGATCCATCAGCCAGCTACAAAATAGTAAGCAAGGGTATCTCAGCCCATTCCACTAAAAAGACAGCCAAACAGGATGCCACAAATATATCAAATCCCCTCCAGACCAGGCATAGGCAAACTCAGCATTCCAGATGCTTTGAGACCACAGTTCCCATCATCCCTGACCACTGGTCCTGTTAGCTAGGGATCATGGGAGTTGTAGGCCAAAAACATCTGGAAGGCCAAGTTTGCCTATGCCTGCTCCAGACTGAGGGGCAAAGGAAAGGATAGAAATTTTTGTCTGGTGCCTAAAAGCAGATAATGATGGTATCAGGTGTGCCTCCCTGGGGAGAATATTCCACAAGCAGGGAAGCATTCGAAGGGGTATCAAAGCGGCTTACAAAAAAATCAAGCTGAAGTCTGACGTCAGGAAGAATAATAGCATGACATCCCTATGACACATTTCCTTGCACTTCCCTGCTGTTGTGCTTCAACTTCTGCCTACTAGAAAACAACTCCTAACAATGTCTTGAGGCAAGACAGAAGGGCTGGAACTCACTAAACCAATGATGGAGGCTAGTCTTCTCCTTCTTAGACAAGTGCATTGAGTTCTAATTCAGCGTACAAGTTTCATGCTCACTTTCGTTTCCGAGCAAAATTCAAAGGGCTGAGCTTTAAAGCCATATACGGCCTCAGCCCTGTGTACCTGAAGGAGCGTCTCCACCTGTATCATTCAGTCTGGACACTGAAGTCCACCTCCGAGGGCCTTTTGGCAGTTCCCTCACCGCAAGAAGTGAAATTACAGGGAACCAGGCAGAGGGCCTTCTTGGTAGTGGCGCCCGCCCTGTGGAACACCCCCCCATCAGATGTCAAGGAAATAAACAACTATCTGAAGACATCTGAAGGCAGCCCTGTTTAGGGAAGTTTTTAATGTTCAATGTTTTATCACATCATTATCATCATCATTATTATTCCATCTCAAATACTACGTCATATCCCAGAAAGATTTCGGGCAGTCAGGATGGCCAGTAACTACAGTGGTACCTCTACTTACGAATTTAATGCGTTCCAAACACACATTTGTAAGTCAAAAAAATTTGTAAGTCGAATCCCATAGGAATGCATTGGGAGAAAAAATTCGTAAGTCGAAGCAACCCTATCTAAAAATTCGTAAGTAGAAAAAATCCTATCTAAACCACATCCAATATGGCGGACGGAGCTCCATTCGTAAGTAGAAACATTCATAAGTAGAGTTATTCGTAAGTAGAGGTACCACTGTATTGTAGTCCTGTTTATCCCATGGACACCTAAGTTCCTGCCATTCTGCAAAATCACTCACACAAACACAGTTGTAAAGGCACTCAGCTACCAATTTCCCCTTCTCAAAAGAGGACACCGTTGCAGTAGAGAAACAGTGGGTATTTTGTGCGTGCTACAGCTCTGCAGAAACAAAGAGAAACTAGAAGATCGACAGAATTCTTCTTCCTAAGAATTGTAGCCAATCCACATTTGAAGAACAAAAACATTTGCATGCCTGCGGTTTAGAAAAGGGTCACAGGTGATCACTATGCTTTTAAACTGTGCTTTTTGCTCTTGCGTGTCAAACAACCTTCGCCAGGTTGCTGAACAGGAGCCGCCACCCGGAACAAGCGCCAAACCTTCCCATCCAAGCTGTGACTCTAGAGAAGACACATCACCTTCAAAACACTCAACCTCGCTAACCTCCGCTGCACTGATCGGGTTAGCAGTGCATCACCCCTGGCCCTTTAATTACACATCTTTGCAACCATTAATCCTGATGCCATCAATTACGGGAGCTTTATCCCATTCAAAAAAAGGAAAAAGGCGAAAAAAGCATTAAGGGTCTAGCAAGCAGTCAAGTACCTCTCTTCTTTACCTGTCAATTACAGAGCATCATGCACAACTACAGGCTGCGTTGCTGTGCACATACATGCTCACAAATATTCTCACATTCCCATTGTTCTTCCACTATCCACCCTCCTGGCAGCATCCTTTTTGAGAGCTTGTCATCCACCCGAGCCCATTTTAGAACAGAGGCCCTGAAACAATACAACTACCGTACATACCAAATATCCTGACGAAAGCTTTTGCCTTTTCCTGTTGGTTTGCTTTTTCCAAAATGATTGGGAGCAGCAATGTGCTATACATATTCTGGTGTGTGTTCTTTCCATAAGAAGCATTATGCTCTGCTAGTTGATGGAGATAGATATAGATAGATAGATAGATAGATAGATAGATAGATAGATAGATAGATAGAGTTGCAGGGAACCAGGCAGAGGGCCTTCTCAGTAGTGGCGCCCGCCCTGTGGAACGCCCTCCCATCAGATGTCAAAGAGAAAAACAGCTACCAGATTTTTAGAAGACATCTGAAGGCAGCCCTGTTTAGGGAGGCTTTTAATGCTTAATCGGTTATTTCATTTCATTTTTCTGTTGGAAGCCTCCCAGAGTGGCTGGGGAAACCCAGCCAGATGGACAGGGTATAAATAAATTATTATTATTATTATTATTATTATTATTATTATTATTATTATTAGATAGGTGATAGAAAGAGAGAGAGATTTGTGTGTTCCACAATGTTTTTGTAATTTAAATGTGAGGGCTTGAATGGTGATGGTTCCTGATCTTTTTTAAAAAAAACGTGGTGGACTTGTAAAAAAGTGAGGGTATTTTGGGATATGATACATGATGAAATAAAAAAGATGTTTATAGTAATTATAAACCCAACCCCCCAAAAAAAACAACTCTGAAGCTTTTCTCTTCGGGATTATCGGGACAGAAGTTCCAAAACAAGATGACTAGGCTGTTTAAGCATGTAAAGGCAGAAAGCTAGGATTTTCTGTGCACAAAAATTTAAGGAAGCTGTTTCCTCACCAAAGAAGAATGTGATACTCTAGGTGGAATCAGCAAATCCAACAGCTAAAATAAGAGAACCTAATGGCGATTGTTTTGTGGAAGAATGGAAGCCCTTTTCCAGAATATTTAAAGAAATATTATAGTACGATGAATTCGCGAGCAGGATTTGAACTGTGAACAACAGAAGGAATGAGGAATTATTGTGTGTTGGTTACGATATAAGAGAGAGAGAAGACGGGGTGCAGCAATGAGGGACAAAGTAAAAACACCATGCAAAATGGGAGGGGAAGTCGGAAAAAAACCCAAAGGAAAAATTATTATGATTTGGAGAGCACATGTGAAATTTTTAACATTTAATAAAATATAATGACTAGAAAAAAGGGGGAAAGGTGGTAAGTTTCACTAGCAAAGCTAGAAATTAATTTTAGGCGGTATTTCAGGTAGAAGAAGTTTGTTTACATACTTGAGGAAATAGCTGTATGTTTAATGGCACTACTTCATGATCTTGAAAGCAATTCAGCCCATGTCTATTGGGTGGGGTGGAGGCTGAAATGGTGCAATAAAGATCAGAGTCTCCTGATAACAGGCAGCCAGGGTTAATACTGTCTGAAGAAAGGCAGGCTGAAAGCATGTCCCATTTCACTCCAACTGCAGCTGATGACAGGATATAAGGTTAGGAAGTCGCCATTTTAAAAGGATATCGCAGAGCTGGAAAGGGAAAACCAAATGATCAAAGGGACGAAGGGACCTTCACTTCAAGGGAAAGACTACTGTGACGTGTTTGGGCTTTCTTGGTTTAAGAGTTGGGACGACAGGGTATGACAGGGGTTTGACAGGACTTGACAGACTCTATCAAGTTCTGGACAGTGTGGTGAAAACGGCAGGTCTTTCCTCCCTCTTTCGCAATACCAAAGCAGAAATGGGGGAAACTGTGGTTCTCCAGATGTTGACACCAACTCCTAGACTCCCTTGGCCAATTGGCCAACGCTGGCTGGGACTAATGGAGCCCAAAAACATCTGGGGGGCCAGAAGTTCCTCACCACCGACTTATAATTTGGGGGTTATCCAATGAAACGGATGAGCATTCAGGACTGAGAAATTGAGAGAGTTCTGGGCAAACAAAAAAGGAAGTGCTTTTCTTCACACATCATCCATTGATGGAATTCATGCCAATTCATGGAAAGCAGTCCAGACAGGTAAGAAAGGGGCAGGGACTGGTGGGACTGGGAATCTAAGTGACAGCCTGCAGGGTCAGGAGACAATGTGGAAACAGCAACTGAGGTCCATCTCCGAGGGCCTTCTGATGGTTCCCTCACTGCGAGAAGTGAGGTTACAGGGAACCAGGTGGAGGGCCTTCTCGGTAGTGGCGCCCGCCCTGTGGAACGCCCTCCTATCAGATGTCAAGGAAATAAACAACTATCTGAAGACATCTGAAGGCAGCCCTGTTTAGGAAAGTTTTTAATGTTTGATGTTTTGTCGTGTTTTTAATATTCTGTTGGGAGCCGCCCAGAGTGGCTGGGGAAACCCAGCCAGATGGGCAGGATATTATTATTATTATTACTACTACTACTACTACTACTATCGGTACTACAGTATTTAGAGGCTTTGTTTGGACAAAATCCACAATCAGGTTTCCCACAAAGGGGGCTGGATCACTGATCTCCTGCCATCTCAGAAAGTTTGGCAAAAGTCTACTAAGCAAGATAATTACGCAGGCACAGGGAAAGTCAAGAACAAGCGAGGTGAAGCAGAGTAAGGCAGGGAGCCTGAAATATCACAAGAGACAGCGGGGAATTCAAGCAACCAAGCTCACTTATGGGGAAACCACATGAAGGCATTAAGCCAGGAAATTTGGAAGCCTTACATTTTCCAAAGCGATGTACTGCTCAGGGAAAAGTGGCTTCAGCGTAACTTCTGGAGGGCCTTTATAGCACACACACACACAGCTCACTACAGCCTCCACCTCACAAGAAAGGCCGCTTGCATTCCACCACAAAGATTAGCTGAAACAGAGCAAGACAAATTCCCTTGCCACCCTGTTCAAGCTGCCGCTGCCTCCCCAAGTCCCCCTGAAACAGCAGCAGCATCTGCTAAGTAGGTGGCAAATTCATCACAGCAGACAGGACTTATCTCTGGCTCTGGGTGAAAACAGCCCGGATTTACCAGGCCATTCACCATCAAGAAATCCCCCAGCAAATGAGGCTTTGCAGATGCTGTGGCAGTGGAGAGAACAAAGCCTTCTTTGCCACTGGCTTCAACTCTCTCCTCCAGCAGTACTTGTAATCTAGCTAACCTTCCTTCTTTGGTGGTGTCAGATCCTCAGGAAACCAGCCATGCTTCAGTTGGAAGCGAGGAGAAGGAAGATGTGGCCATCAAACAGCATCCCTAGAAAGTGTCCCGAGTCTGGCAAGCAGCATAAACCTAGCTGCGCAGCTTAAACACATGGCCCAGTGGCAAGGGTCAGAAGCTCTAGCTGGGCTAGAGAAGAGCTGGGCTACTGGACTTGAGTAGAATGAGTCAAGGGACATAGGAGCCAACTCCCAGATTGAAAAATCCGGGATCAGCGTGGCGTGGCGCCGGAAGTCGCGCTGTGGCCATTTTGGAACAGGGCAGAGTGACACCGGAAGTTGCTTCTACGCATGCTCTGCCCATTTCCAAAATGGCCCCAGCGCCAGAAATCGCTTCTGCGCATGTCCAGAGATTCCAGACATGCGCAGAAGGAGCCTCCCCAGGCCGGTAAGAATCCTGGGGATTTACGGGGTTTTTAAAAATCCGGGCTGCCAGCGGGAAACGGCTGGAAAAATGGGGGTTTCCCGGGGAATACGGGAGACTTGGCAGCTATGTCAAGAGATAGCAAGGAAGAGATCAGGAGGAGATACGTGGCTGGTACAATGGAGTGGGCTTTGATCTGCCGGTATATTGCGGGGGTGTTCCAGGTAGATCACGAGATCTCTGGGGTGCTCCTGATCGATCCCCCAGAAAAGCTCAACAACTCTGGGTCACCCTTCCCCCCAAATCTTAACAACTCTGATCAACCCCTGCCCCCCAAAAAGATCAACAACTCTTGGCAATAACCATGGGTAGATCACTACCGGTTTTTATAGTGGGAGTAGATCACAGTCTCTTGGGAGTTGGACATGCCTGGTCTAAGGGATTGAGGCTTTATAATCAGACTACTGGGCCCAAAAATCGTTCTCAAAGGATGGGGGGGGATGAAATAGGGGAAGTAATTCAGAACTCATTTGCCTCTTTCTTTCTTTCTTTTTTTGAACTACAGTCGTACCTTTGTTTTCGAACAGAATGATTTCCGGAAGTCCATTCGACTCCTGGAACCATTCAAAAACCAAGGGGCTGCTTCCGACTGGCTCCAGAAGCATCCTGCAGCCAATCAGAAGCCGTGCCGGACGTTCAGCTTCCAAAAATAGTTGGAAAACCGGAACACTCACTTCCGGGTTTCGATGGTTCGGAAGCCGATTTGTTCAAGAGCCAAGGCGTTTGAAATCCAAGGTATGACTGTACTCTAAAATGCATCTTAGATATGCCTAGTTTGAATTTCACCAGGTGCCAGGGGCATTTTGCACCTTTCTATCAACCACTTACGACCAAGTGAAGATGCCCGGGAACAAGGATGGTGTCTCCACCATCTGGAGGTGCATGCTTGGGGATCTTTGGATCTTGCCTGTTTTCACACACTAGCAACACATCCTGTAGAATTCTCTCTCCTATATTTTAGGTGCACAATCAGAATTAGTTTCAGAAACCAAAAAGTCGTATTGAAAAGTTCGACTTTGGAGCCATTTGGCTCCCAGGCAGCAACTAGGCACTCTGTTTTGGCGACTGTAAACCCTGGTTTAAGTAGTCATTTGGCGCCTAGCTTATATTTCCGAGTTTCTAACACTGTTTAGTGACATAATGCTGCTCGCCTTATTCTGAGCCTCTGCCCTAACAATTCGCAACACGGAAGGTTTCGCTACCACAGCAATGCTACAGAGTTGACATGGTCCAAAGAGCTTCTTCCACTGCAACCCTTCCGGACACCCAAAGCTCTCTTTCCTGGGGAGTCGCTACCAAGTTAAACCCACATCAACAAACATTGCAAAACCAGGCTTCGTTGGTGTGTGTCGGGAAGATCCCTCCTCTTCAGAGAGGGGGGAATTTTGCGGGCGGGACCTGCTCTACGCACCAAGCAGGGGGGCGTGTTCGGCCCCCTGCTCCACCTGTACCTGCCGCGCTCAGGGCCCTGGCTGGCCAATAGGGCCAGCTGTGGGCAGGGTTACCTGTTTCAAAAGAGCGCAGCAGCCTCCAAATCGCCCCTTTTCGCGCTGCTCCTCGGATCTCCCCGCCTACCCTCCCTTTAGGTCTTCCCTTAGGGTGTTTGCTTTGACCTTGCTATGGACTTCGGTTGGTCGCCTTGGTTGCCCAAGGGGCCTGGTAGGAGTTTTTTATCCAACTGGCTAATTGGCACCGGCCTCTTGGTTTTTTCGCCTACCTCGTAGCAATTCGTCACAACTTCCTCAGTATTTGGCGGTAGGCATTGGAATATGGAGTTGTCTGGTGTGTTCGAGGACTGGTTGTGGCCATCATCCAACCCTCCTCTTATAGGGGTATCCCCTTAAGGGATCCGGCGGTCGTGGATCCCGTCCTACGCCCTGCTGGTGGCTAGGGCCATGGCACGACCCCCGGTGACACCAGGGGGAGCTTTCAGTTGTATTTGCATCAACAGGCTCCTCCCTTGGGGTGTTAACCTGATATGACACCCCCCCCCCCGCTGAGCGGGTGGAGTCACGCTTGCTAGCGAGTCCAATGCCTAAGCCAATACCTCTCACTTGCTCTAACCAATAAAGTTGTGGCCTTATTCTACCCATTAACTCAAATACCATGTGTCGCTGTGTCTTTATTTCCTGCGGGGGGCGGGTCCTCGAACCGCAACAGCCTCCCAGCCTCCTACCCTAAGGCCCCTGGAAAAAAGGTTGGCTTTCACCTAGAGTCCTGCAGTGTTCCCAGTAACTTGGGGGAGTACAAACTGTTCTGGCTGCCTTGATTTTTTCTCCAGGACTGATTGAACACTCCTATCCACGACAAGCTCAGCAGCAGAAACAGAAAACTAACATTTCTATCCAGTGGCAAACGAAACAGAAACACAGGCAGAAAGAAAACTCTATATATGTGCCCCCTTGTCTCTCTCTTTCTTAATAGAATCCTTGTCAAACTGGCTCCACCAGCAGCACTTGCTTGCCTTAAGATGCTATTATTAAAAATACCAACTCTAAGAGTCTGCCAGAGAGGTGCGGGAGAAGCGGGTAGAAAACAGTGGTCTCCCCAGATAAGCAATTGTTAACATGATCCATATGGTACACAAGTTGCCTTTCTGTTTAACCAAAATGATAATGGCCAAAGAATGCAGGGGAAGGGGAAGGGGGGGGGTTCCTAGGAGAGAATGAGAGCTGGGACAAAGCCTGCTAGTTAAAGCGTTCTCTGGAGCTGAGTTAAAAGAAAAACTCATTGTGAAAAGGAGCTGCAGCTTTCTGATTCTTTGCAGCTTAAGGAACTGCACCCCCACCCCTACCCCCACCCCACTCGCTGGCACATCCAAGACCAGGAAGCCCCAGAAGCCCAGGCTCGTTTTTTTCCTGCGCTAGAAAACAAAACAAAACACCTCGGTTATATGTAGGGAAATTCTGGCAGGATTCTTTATTAAAGGTCGCCAGCTACAGAAAACGAACGCAATGCACCTCATCAATCACAAGTTTTAACTGCATCATGCAAAGCTCCAAGCCGACCATTTTCGGCCTCCTGGAGTCTTCAAGACTCTGCAAGTTGTGTGTTTGAGAAAGTTACTGTCCTACTTCGCCGTACAGCAAACCCCTTTCCAAATGGTGTTAACGCACTCTTTGTCAAAAGTAATCCTCAAAGAGCAGCAAGAGAAAGTATAACCTTGTTTGTGGTTAATAAATCGTCCATGGTTCATAAACTGATCCAAGGCAAATGCTCAGTTTAATAAATGTGCTACACTAGTAGGGATTCTCCTTATCACTATCCTGGTAATTGCTGAATTCAGAGTAACAGGTTTGTTTGTTTGTTTGTTTTTAAAAAGGCAAAACTGTTTCCATTTAGACTTTTCACAAAAATGCTTTAATTTGGATTGGGAGGGGGGAATCTCTGTTATCAGGGATAACTACGCAAAAAAAAAAGCTTAAGTGCTTATTTTGGATTATTATTGGATTTCTGTATTTTAATGTTTTGTTGGAAGCCGCCCAGAGTGGCTGGGGGAACCCGGCCAGATGGGCGGGGTATAAATAAATTATTATTATTATTATTATTATTATTATTATTATTATTATTATTATTATTTTCTTCAAAGTAATTATAGGATGCACTCTCTTTCACAATCCTTCAAGGATCCGCATCATGAAAACCTCCCCTTTTGCAATAAAGTAACCTTTGTAACAGCATAATCCGACGCATGCTTATTCAAAAGGTAAATCCCACCGAGATCAATGAGACTTACTCCTAAGTAAATGTGCACAGGATTGCTTCGGTTGAAACAGTGCCTGTCACTTAAATAATGTTTAGTCGATTAGCCATCTGCTTTTAAAGCAACTGATTAGATAGAAACACGTTTGCATCTTATCAAAACCAAAGTACAGACATCCATTTGTGATACTGAAGGGAGTGCAGGGTTACTTAACAATCAAATGCTTCCACTCATTGTTGCAAGATCATATTTAATGGGTGGGAGGGTTTAAACTCCCTATTACAGTATTGCACCAAAAGCATGATAGTTGTTTGTTTGTTTTTAAAGCAAGTGTAGCCTTAACTCAGAATCTCACTGATTATCATTACTGTAGTACCAGCAATTAATCAACTAAAACTTTCATTGATCCATCTACTGATTAACCTAATTAAATCTTGCAGCCTCAGTTTTAACTACTCAGTAGTTACAATATATAATACACAAAACAATCAATTGAAGAACCTCCCTTGTATTGGGCTGCTTTGCCTGCTGACTGAAAGAAGAAGAAGCCACAGTCAAAGAAACTGTGGTTGAGTCCACCCTAGTGGTATATAGCACTTTCAGGACTGCAGAAGATAAAACTAGGGTAAAAATTAAAACCAGGCAGGCACCTCAACTTAAAAAACTGCAGAATTCACACAAAGCATTCTCTGTCATTTTTGGAGGGGGAAGCACATATATCCCATATCGGCATAATCAATTTGGTAATTAAAGACAGATCTTCTCACCATTACAGGCACACCACATTGGAGATCATATTCCTTCAGTAAATATGTGCGCATTAAACAGAAACAATGCCTGGGCTTCAAAACCCATGGATACATAACCTAGAGGCCATGTTTGGGCTTAGGGCAGGCATCCCCAAACTACGGCCCTCCAGATGTTTTGGCCTACAACTCCCATGATCCCTAGCTAACAGGACCAGTGGTCAGAGATAATGGGAATTGTAGTCCAAAACATCTGGAGTGCTGAAGTTTGGGGATGACTGGCTTAGGGTATAGTAATTCTTCCCAGGGGCAATTGGGAGTGGTGGGTGAGGAACATTATTAATATGTCTGCTCGAAGGATTCCCAAAGCAGAGAAGGGATATAAATCTAGGTAAAGCCTACTATTCAGCATTCCTAGATTTCAACAGCAGAAACACCCACTAGGACCAGCCAGCTTGATCTAACAGTGGGCAGCTGAATTATCTCAGAAAAAAAACTTTGCTGTTCAATGGTGCTTCGCAAAAGCAAGCACACACACACACCCTTAAGCAGCATGTTTAAGTCCTGAGATGTTGTTGGGCTCCCATCACCCCCAACCAGCATGGCCAATTGTCAGGGAAGATGAGAGCTGCAACCCCCAACAAAATCAGGGGAAGGCTGATTCAGAACTAAGCCATTGGCAGAAAACACAATTGTTAGGCAGCCTAGCCTAATCACGGCCGCTGTTTTAAGATGATGCTCCTTATGAGCCAGAAATTGGCTCACCTGCTGCTGATGCTTTTCTCCATGCCACACCAAGAAAAGGGGGGCACTGAATGATACAGAGCAAGCAACTTCTCCTGTAGCTAAACTGGTGCCTTCCAGATACTGCTGCACTGCAACTCCCATCAACTCTGACCATAGGCCCTGCTGGAGGAGAGTTGGAGTCCAATAATCTCTGGCATGGGCTCCATGCGCATTCCTTAATTTGAAGTTAGTAGAGAAAATACAGTGCTCGAAATTTGCCACTCTTCCCCGTCCACAACAACGGGGAGCCATCATATTTGCGGTGCCCTCCCTGTGGAACGCCTTCCCATCAGATGTCAATGAGATAAAGAACTACCCCGTATATTCCGGCGTATTAGACGACTGGACGTATAAGACGACCCCCAACTTTTCCAGTTAAAATATAGAGTTTGGGATATACTCGCCGTATAAGAAATACGACCTGCCGTATAAGACGACCCCCGACTTTTGAGAAGATTTTCATGGGTTAAAAAGTAGTCTTATATGCAGGAATATATAGTACAGAACTTTTAGAAGACATCCAAAGGCAACCCTGCATTGGGAAGTTTTTTAATGTTTGGCATTTTATTATGTTTTTATATGTGCTGGAAGCTGCCCAGAGCAGCTGGGGTATAAATACCGTGTTTCTCATATTATAAGACATGTCTTATATTTATTTTTTCCTCAAAAAAACACACCATGGCTTATTTTCAAGGGATGTCTTATTTTTTAATTAAGTATGGTAAACCATGCATAAATATTGTACTTTTGCACCAAGCAAAAGCACACTGAGGGGGAGCAATTGCATGCAATTAAAGCTTGCATTAAACATGCACAAAGTGAAAGTTTTCTGAGATCAAAAGCAGCAGAACAAAGCCCAAACAAGCATGATAAAAGCATGCTTTTCACAAACTTTTCCTGCATCACAGAATAGCATTGCATGCATACCGTGCAAGCTCAATGTTTTCAGCCCAACAAGCCTTGAACTTCGCGCAACACGGCTCCTGCCAGCAGGGCCGTCTTAAGCCTTTCTGGCGCCTTGGTTCAAGGATCCCTCCAGCGCCCCACGCCAGCTTGGGACTTCCATTTTCACTCTCGGACCCTGCACCGAGTGCCTGCATCTTCATCTGCTGCAATTGCAAGCAGCAGCTCGTCAGGTGCAGCTCCCCCCTTTTCCCTTTGGTAAACAGCCTTCTTGTAAGGCGCAGCGGGCAAGATCCCGCACACACCCAAAAAGGGAGGCAAAACCAGAAAACAGAAACCCTGGCCGGCTGTTCGGGCAGCTGAATACTCAGCACGGCCGCCTTGCCTTGGCTGGGATCCACCTCAAACCACCTTTTCCGCTCACCCTCAAAATCGCCTTGGTTTCGGGAAGGGAGGGGGGAAACTACGGCCACCAGGGAGACCTTCTCAGCGACCCACTCTGATCAGGGGAAAAGACAGAGATGGGGAAGCGCGCTGGCGAAAGGAAGAGATCACCCAGCAGGGGAGAAGACACACACACACACACACACAGAGAGAGAGAGAGAGAGAGAGAGAGAGAGAGAGAGAGAGAGAGAGAAGCAGACTTGGTCTGTGGTGTTAAGTCCCTTATTACTGTATGTTGTTGTTGCTGCTACTGCTATCGCTTCCGCCACCGGCCCCAAGCCAAGCTGCCTGGGGAATGTCTCTCCCCCACCATCACCACAAAAAACTGTGCACGCACACCTCCCCACTTTCTAGTTGGGTTGTTGGAAAACAGTCGCGATCTCCCCCCCCCCCCGTGATTTCCGTTTCACTCCCACCACCACCCTCCCTGCTCCTCTCCAGTGAAAACAGATAACCCCGGCACAACCTTGTGCCTCTTTTCTTTTCTCGCAGCCCCACCACCACTCCTCCTCCTCCTCCTCCTCCTCCTCCTCCTCCTCCTCCTCTATCATCACCTCCATTTCCTTGGGCTCTCTTCTCTTTCTCTTTCTCCCCTCCTCCTCCCATGGCTCCATGTGTCCCCAAGGAGCTCCCGGGTCAAGCTAGCAGGAGGCAGAGAGGGGTGAGGCAGGTGGCCCCCACACTTTTTAGTGCTTGTTGTGCTGCCAGGGCAGGGAACACTCGGCATGGCCAGCAGGGCGGGCGGGCGGAAGCGGGCGCCTTCCCGGGGATGGAGCTCTCCTCCTCTTCTTGCAGAACCAGCAAGACGCCTGCCTAGAGTGGCACCACGCGCCTGCTGCCACTCTAGGCAATAGTCTCGCTGGTTCTGCAAGAAGAGGAGGAGAGGAAGCTTTTGCCGCCTTGCATGGAGCTCCTGGCTGCCGCGCTCAGCTGGACACCAGCCATTACGTGCCCCTTTGGCGCCCTTTTGGTGCAGCTGCCTGCCAGCTGCCGGGGCTTTTCGCGGCTTGAGCTGTGGGTCCAGCCGGGTGTGCTGCAGCTCTTGCCGGCTCCCACTCGGACGGAGCTGCATGTGGCAGCAGCATCCGGTTCTGAGGAGACATCTTCCTTTTCCTCCCACCACAAGCCGGTACGGCTTATTTTCAAGGTATGCCTTATATTTCACCAACCCTTGGAAATCCTGCCATGCCTTATTTTGTAGGGATGCCTTAAAATATGAGAAACACGGTAATAAAATTGTTATTGTTATTTGCAAGAGATACAGAGAAAATTTGGGATTAATCAGAGCGACCTCAGAATTCCAGGAGGACTTCCCCCCCCCCAAAGGCATCTTCTCCTTTGCAGCCTCCATAAACTGCTTGCGCATGCATGCATGTGCATTTATGAAAGCTGCCCCCCACACACATGCATGCATGCGATTAACAGGCTATGAAGCACTCAAGAATCAAATACTTGAAGGGGCCCCCAGAGATGATCCCCATCCCCTCCATTCCTGCGCAGGCTCCCCTCCTCCCCTTCCCCTGCCTGGGGTTGCATTTCTAGAGTGTGCAAAATAATGTCATGGATGATGGGAGAGACGCTGCCTCAAACTGACATTGTTTGAAGCCGCTCTGCATGCTCCCCGCAAGTTGGGCTAATTGACAACTCACTAAACCCACAACCTGAGGGGATTTTCAAAGGCAATCAATAGGAAATGCATGTGTAGCCCAGGGAGGCTCCCGGTTTTTTAAGCCCCCCGCCCCGCCCGCTCCCTCCCTCCCACCGCCTGCAAGCGAGGGACCCTGGACGGTGGCAAAGAAAAGGGAACAGCCACTGCCACGCTGAATCAAAATTCCTCCAGAGACGGCTGCTTCTCTCGCCCCAGGGGTCAGGGCAGACACAGCATCCAAACAAAGGGCCCTGGTTTCTGGTTGCCCCCAAATATACCCGTGTTTGCTCCCTGCTCTCCAACTGGCGCTAAATAAATGTACACAAACGCACTGACACAGAAGCAGAGCATCTTTTCCCCCCACCCCACCCCACCCCACCCGGTTCCCTTTAAAAGCCCCACATTGCTCTCATCCAGAGAAATCTCTCCATATTCCACTAGTTCTGCAGTTTCCAATAAACCTATAACTTCCACGGCCCTTCCCGAGCTCCCCAGATGGCTCAACCTGCTGCCCCAATTCCGAAAGACAATCCACGCGCAATAGTGGACATCTCCCAGCCCCGGACACGCACAGAGCTAGCCTTCCGAAGACCCAAAAGCCGTGCAGGGAAGGTCTCTCTCCCCGCCCCACAAGCCCCGGCGACCTTTGCTCTTGCGCGCAGGGTTTATGCCCCGACGGCACGAGAATGATTCCCGAATACTGAACCCGCACGCCCCAGTGAATAATGACCGCACCCCTATTAAGGGCGATCAGGAGATGCCCCCGCCCCCGCCCCCACCCCCGATCTAGGTGGTTTAGAGGTTTCGCGCCTGGCACGACATAAAGGTCGCGCGTAAAATCCACGAGGGGAACCCTGTCACCAGGCGCACGCCTACCCTGCGCAACGTAAACACAGGAGCTTCAGACACTCCTGTTTCTCGACCAAAAAAAGTAGGAGGAAGCAAAAAACAAAAGCAAAAAAAACAACAACAACCTCCCTATATGTCCCTCAACACGGGTCTCAGACCCCCGAGAGGCCGTTTTTGCAAAGCAAAGAACCCCGCCCCCCATGTACGTGTGTTTTCCCCTCAGGGGTGCCAACTTGAATAAAATATTGGGGGTGGGGTGGGGAAGCAGTCCCCCGCATAATCGATCACACGACGCGGTGCTCACACACCATTTGAATGGCAGTGCCCATCAACTTGGGTGGGGGGCGCCCCCTCAAATATTTTATGGGGGAGAGAAGACTCCTCGCCCCCTAGGAGTTGGCTCCGCCGCACAAACGACAACCGGCTAGTTTTCAGGGAAAGCAAGCCTTCGGAGCTGCGTGTTTTGGCCGGGGAAACTCAGCCCACCCTACGTTGCCGATGATCTGGTGGATCAGGAGCACATCAGATCCCCGTCTCCCAGGGCTCGCCTTCCCGCCCCGACGCGAGGCAGCCCGAGCGCCGTCTCCCACCCGCACCCCGTGCCCCGGGTGAGACTCCAAAGTCCAAAAGGTCCCGTCCGGAGTTGCGCTCCCTTCCTCCGATCCCCATCCCAACCCCTCCGGACGCTCTTGGGAGGGCCGCCCGGAACCCGGCCCGGCCCGTCGCCTACGCGGCCCGCTGTCTGCACCTCGCCCCCTAACTCACCTACTCATCCCGGCGCGTCCCTAGCGGAACCCGGCGCAGCCCCCTGGTCCGCGTGGCCGGAGCGCTGCGGCGGCGCAGGCGGGCGCGGCGCAGCTGTGGGTGGCCGTGGAACTCGGCATCCTCCTGCCGCCGCCCGGCCGGGACAACACGGAGCGGGGTTCTGCTACTGCCTCCGCTGGTCGAGCAGCTCCAGGCTGCGTGCCGCCCTCCGCTTGCCCAGGCAGGCTCTGCCTCCCCGCCTCGCTCGGCGTCTCCCGCTCCGACCCGCCCCTTTCCCCGATGCGCCCACCCGCCTCTCAGGCCGGCTCCACCCCCCTCCCCTTCGGCTCCCAGCTCCAGATTCACCGCCCATTCGATCCCCCCGCCTCCGATGACCTAACCCTTCCCGTCCGTCCGTCCGTCAGTCCATCCATCCACTCGGGCTTATCTTCCCCTCGCGTACCAGGCGAGGGGAGGTGGCAGTGCGTTGGGCGCGCGGAGAAGCCCCGCAAAATGTTGCCGAAGGCTGCCTAGGAAAGAAGGAATTCCCTCCCTTAAAACACCACGGTCAGGTAATCTGGTTAAGTGTGTACGCAATTAAAGATACAGTATGTAGATATACCGGTAGATCCATAGGCGTATCCAGGGGGGTGCATGAAATAAACAAAATACAAAAGTAAATAAAAATACTTAACTAAATGACCAATTGCATGGCAGATAACTCGGTTCTGCGCCCAACATAAAGCCTGTGCCCCCTAAAACAAATCCTGGCTACACCCATGTATAGACCTAGCTCTCCAAAGGTGCTTTGTAGCATTTGCTTACATTCACGCAAAGCATTTCCCCCCTTATGTACCTATAAATCCAAAATGAAAAAGCATACCCTGATAAAAATAGGGAGTCCTATTCCATCATCATCATCATTTTGTGACCTGGGCAGGCCTAGAACTAGTTCCCATGTCTTGTTCCTCTCTAAGGAATCAAGTTCAACCTTCATGGCATTTAACCATAGCTCGGCTTGGGCAATCCAGGTCTTCCTGTTATATACCTGCTGGGATTCACAAGGCATCTGACCCTCACCTGAATCTCCTACCGGTAGCTCTCCTAATGAGTGCTTTGGTCTGCCCACCAGATAGCAGGCACTCTACTATTCAAATTAGGCCCCAGTGTTTTTGTTACAATCCCCTTCTCAATTAAGTAATCAATTTTAATCTAGAATTTAAATTCTCTAAACTTTCTTATTTGTTAATTCGAGCAAGTAAATTACTGCTCTTACTTCATTACAAACAGTATATTTCTACCTGCAGCACACTTGAGCAAACCTGCTCCTCTTCCTTTCACAGATATTTTGTTGCCATTCGCAAGTGTAGCTGCCTTTGATTAGTTATCATTTAACCCTTGCAGGAAATAATTAGCATCACATGCCATGTGCATAGAAGTTGCTAAACCAATTAACCAACAAGAAGGATTACTGTTAATAGCACCAGTTTTCCCATAACTTGGTATTCCTGGATAGTTTTGATGAACCGCAAAAGCATTTTTAGTTTGCTTTCTGTTTCTACCCTGGAACGTTTCTTTGTTAGTGCCACTTTGTTTTGTACGATTCCTTGCAAATCAAGGAAAACAACTTTTCTGCTTGTATATGTTGATAATATAATTTTGGTTACTGAGGACAAACAAGAAGGGTGTCAGATTGGAGAAAGCTGTGCAGGAATATTACAAAATTCACCTCTTAACTTCATGCCCAGATTATACAGCGTCTACATATATCTAGGTTGTTGTTGTTGTTTGGAGGGTTTTTCAAAACATTATTTCATATAACAAAAGATTTAAAAAAAGAAGCCAGACATGGACCGGATAATCTCAACATGACTAGGTAGTCATTTCCTCCTCCTCCTCACTAAATAATATTAAATTTATATACCACCCTTGATCAAAAGATCTCAGGGCAGTTCGCACAATAAAATACCAGTTAAAAAACAAGTAATTAATTCAACCAAAACAATACCCCCCTCCCATAGATCCATTTAAAAGGATGTAGGATATTAATCAGCCAAAGGCCTGGTTAAAGAGGATTGTTCTCGTTTAGTGCCTAAAGACATATAATGAAAGCGCCAGGCAAAACTTCCTGGGGAGAGCATTCCACAAACAGGGAGCCACTACAGAAAAGGCCCGTTTTTTTGTTGCCACCCTCCAGACCTCACATGGAGGAGACACACAAAGAAGGGCCTCAGGTTATGAACGCAGATTCTGGGACAGTTTATGCTTTCGATGCTATTCTGGGCATAGCTGCCAAGTCTCCCGTATTCCCTGGGAAACCCCCGTTTTTACAGCTGTCCCCAGCCAAAAAACCTGATTTTTTTGTTTTTCCCCCGATTTATTCTGGCGCGGCGGCCATTTTGGAACTGGGCAGAGCGTGTTCAGAAGAGACTTTTGATGCTGCTTTGCCCAGTTCCAAAATGGCTGCAGCACTACTTCCGGTCTGCTACTTCCGGTCCAGTCCCTTATTTCTCAGGCCGGAACTTGGCAGCTATGATTCTGGGGTTGGATTAATTGGAGGATATATAGGCTATACTGGGGACTGTGGTGATATTTCAGATGCATTACTGTGTGTTTTCCATTATGTTAGTGATTACTGTTCAGTACAATGTTGTACGGAAACCCAACTGTTCGTAAGAGAAGATGCCGGCGGAGATTGGCACACCGCTGCAATCAAAATTAGTGGCAGCTTTTGCCTTTGGCCTCTGTGGACGAAGGATCGGGCTTCACATTTACAGGTTGTCTCCATAGAAACAGGAAAGGATCCCCAGAAGGAGGGGCGCGGAAGAGGACTGAGCCAGGGAGAAAATTACCCAAGTAACCATTTACTACCAGCATGAATAAAATCCTGTAGGCTGGGAAATGGGGGGGATGTGGAACAGACCAGGAAGCAGTATGCAAGAGTAAAAACAAAACAAAAGGGGAATGGTTAACCAGAACAGGGCCTCAGTCAGAACCAACTGCGAAACTAGTACAGTCATACCTCGGTTTAAGTCCGCTGCAGTTTGAGTACTTTCGGTTTAAGTACTCCGCGGACCCGGAAGTGTTTACTTCCTGGTTCTGTCACGAGCATGCGCAAAAGCGATCTGCGCAGTCCGCGCATGCACAGAAGCGCTCTGTTGGCGCTTCACACATGCGCACTATCGCCCCTCGGTTTAAGTACTTTTCGGGGAGCGAATGGCACCCCGGAACCAATTAAGTACTTAAACCGAGGTACCACTGTATCTCAATTGCGAACGCTTGTGATTAAAGGCTCAGAACGGAGCTACATGGCTTTCCAACTAAGAAAATGGATCTTTGAGACCAAATCACTGCTGGTGGTGAAGTTATTTCTGTTGTTATTTTGATGCTTTAGGAAGAATGAAAGCCCAGAATTCTAAACCGAAGGAAAGAAGAGTAGCAGGCATGACCCCAAAGGAGACGCTTACAGTGCAATCCTAACTATGTCTACTCAGAAGTAAGTTCCCATGACGCTTACACCCAGGTAAGTGGGGTTAGGATTGCAGCCACCATTTTTTTAAAAAAATTGGTTATAACATGGAGGGAAATGAGACTGCCCTCGCGTAGGAGATTTCCACCTCCGGCTGAGCATAAAGGATATTGCGCAAATGTTTTTCCTCGCAAATAAGCACTGCGTTCTACGAGTTTTCAATACTGAAGCATGGCATAGTTTGTGGTGTGTTCCAAACCTTGAAGAATTGGAAGATGGGACTTGCTGGCTAGTGAAAGGGGCACAAAAACTCAAGATGCCCAGGACGGGACTGAGAAATAAATGGGCATGCGTACGCATTTCCAGACCATAGTAACGTAATTACAATAGTTGATACTGTACCTATTTTACCATGTTTGCATAAACTGGAAGTTCATCGCTTAAACAGGGGTCAGCAAACTTTTTCAGCAGGGAGCCGTTCCACTGTCCCCCTTGGACCTTGTGGGGGGCCCGGACTATATTTTGAAGAGAAAAAATTCCTATGCCCCACAAATAACCCAGAGATGCATTTTAAATAAAATTACACATTATACTCATGTAAAAACACACTGATTCCCGGACCGTCCGCGGGCTGGATTTAGAAGGCGATTGGGCCAGATCCAGCCCCCGGGCCTTAGTTTGCCTACCCATGGCTTAAGGGAACAGGACACAGGATTTGGGACAAACTCTACAATATGATTTGAACAAGCTATGTGAAAACTGGCTGCTGTTTGAGGTGACTGTCCCTTGCTGTGATTGTAGGCATTTTCTTTTTTCTTTTTATTTGATTCAATACAGGCTTCCTCAACCTCGGCCCTCCAGATGTTTTTGGCCTACAACTCCCATGATCCCTAGCTAGCAGGACCAGTGGTCAGGGATGATGGGGATTGTAGTCCAAAACATCTGGAGGGCCGAGGTTGAGGAAGCCTGATTTAATACTTTAAGTTGCTGCTTATGTATATGGGGTTTATTGCCGCTGCCATAAGCCAAGAGGAGAATTAAACTGCATATTATAGCAACAGCAACATAGCATCAAATCTTGATTCCAATTCATTAAAAAAAACAAATCATTTACAACGCAGGTAACGAACGCAGCGTTATGATTAAAAATCCCTTCCCCTGCAACCCCTCCCCTCCCCGTTCCCCTTCAAAAGTAACACAATGATCAAAAAGTCTCTGCTGTTTAATTACCTCTCCGTTTGATCAGGCATAGACACCATCAGCAGAAATCCAGGCTGACACCTCCCTGTTAAAACATCAGGTTGATCCTGCCGGGGGGGGGGGGGGGTTGACATTCCTCGAAGCTCATTAGTGGTTTGACAGCAAAAAAAAGAAAAATATGATAATCCTAAATCCATGAATTTTATTTTTTATTTTTTTTAAAAGAAAGAACATGTGACGGCAGATAATTCCCTCCTCTTCCCCGCCCCGTCCTGGCCTCTTGGTTCACCTGGGGTGGGTCGGGGTGGGGGTGTGACATATCAACAGCTTAGATTATATTTCAGTAGGCAATGCACAGCTGTGCTAAGAAAATGCGAGCAGCTTTGCTCCTAGGGGAAGAAACTCTTCAGCTTCAAGAGTCTCCTGCTGGAAGCGAGGCTCTTCGTTGTCCGTAATCCCCCTTTTTTCCTTGCTGGGACGGAATTTCGGGTCCGCGTTCCGTACGTGAGGCGACGAACAAGTGACAAGCGAGGTTTTGAGACATGGGTTACATATGGTTCTGAGTGTCGCAACCCCCTGACACTTTTGTTCAAGCTGCAGACCTTAATGCTTTTAGCTCAAGAGGTTCGTAGCATGTTGGTCAAAGAACGGTCACACTTAACAGTCATTCCTTCTAATTGATGGGCCTATTAAGACCCACTTTATAGCTGTGCCGCTATTCAGGAAACAGAGCTTGGTGTCACTGCTGATAGCTCACTAAAACATCTAGTTCAGGGCCCCGCCGTGAGGAATGGGAAGGCAAATAATGCAAAATATGATGGCCTATAAAAGCCTAGTCAGCCTGGACCCAGCGCTCGGATGCTATTTCCACCGTTATGTTCCATCACAACTTCTAAAATGAATCCGGAATTCTTTTAAATTAGGGCTGCCGTTTTCCCGGAATTTCAAAGGCAGAATTGATATCCAGGGAGAATTTCCAAAATGTGTTGCTTTGTCCTGAAATTTCAGGAAAGTCAATTGAAAAATCGCATTTTTGTAAGGAGGAGAAGGAGAAGAAGCTCATCAATTTTGGGCTTTGTCTAAAAAAAAGCTCAGCAACCAGGGTGCCCTGGCTTTTACTTTTTGAAATATGGCAACCCTCTTTTAAATATCTCATTATACAGGTGGCGTAGCAAGAAGTGCTAAATGGCTTGCCTTCTACTTTGAAATTCATCTCTTCCCAAGGACTCACTAAAGCCCAATGCCTGTGTGTGTGTTACAGAAATATACAAGACATTTAATTCAAAATGCCATGTGGTGGCCAGGGATGTGATTTATTAATTAACGTATTTATTACCTGTCCCCATGTCCCTGGGATGAGGGAGGTGACGCAACTTGGGGACACATTTCCAGAGTTTCCTGAGAAGAGGGATTGATGGTTAAACTACTTTGGGAATTTATTTATAAAAATATTTATAAATTGCTGTTCATAAAAAAAATCAGAGCACTTTAGAATAATTGTACATAAAAACATACCAAAAAGTTAAAATGTAATATGACATTTGCCTGGCACCTGCTTCATATAATAAAATAATTTTATTTTCTCAGGTTTTAATTATCGTGGCTGGGTTTTTTGAGCTGCTTTGAAACTGCTGCTGTTACACTACAGTATGTATTGCTTTGTGCTGTATTCTCTGTTTTATTGAGTTTGTAGGTTACCATTTAACTGCATTTTTAATAATACCTTAAAATCAGAAATCAGCTAACCATGGTGGAAGGATATATTCTCAATTGCCTGCATAACCTTGACGGAATAGAAGAGTTTTCAGAAGGTGTTTAAAAGTTGAAACAGGCGGCGATTGATGAACCTCTGTCGTCAAATTATTTCACAATACTGGGCTGATGACAGTGAAAGATCTGTGCCATGTTGTTGTCAAACGAGCTTTGCCAACACGAGGGACAATCAAAATCATCTCTGTGGCTCAGCTGGTACTGTATATAAGGCTTCAGCTAGCCCCCAAGATATAGGGGTCTCCTAAAAACTCTCAGCAGACTACATCTCCCAGAATTCTTTGGGGGAAGCCACGGCCGCCTCAAGCGGTATAATGGTGCTTTAAAAATATGGTGTGAATGTGACCTTGGGGACACAAAAAGGATGTGGTGTGTGTGTGTGTGTGTGTGTGTTGAAATGGGTCGGCTGGCTTAACTTCTGCTCAAAGAAGCTAGCTGGGGAAATGTAGCAAAGTGAAGATGACTTTTGTTCAAAGCAATTCTGGAGCAGCTCGCTGTGACTAACGAATAAGGCACAATTTTGCGCAACAAAAGCAGAAATCTCTGGGAGATGGAACAGAAGGACACACATCACACAAAATGTGGTGCAAAGTGCATCAGTTCCTCACATAGGAGCCAACTCTCCCAATAAAATATTTGAGGGGGCCTTGCACACCCCCCCCAAGTTGATGGGCATTGCCATTCAAAAGGTGTGCATGCCCCCATGTCTTGTGATCAGTTATGCAGGGCGAGGCTTACCTGGCCACTCCCCCAATATTTTATTCATGTCGTCACCCCTGCAGCTATGGCCTTATGCCAACATTTCCCTAACATCTCCTAGCTGGGTCTCCGGTCTCTCTGGATATTAAACTTGGATGTGCTTTCCACGCTCCTGCTCAACAAGTGTGGAATGTATCATCACTGAAGCAGTCAAGCACAACATTTTCCTGTTGCCTAGAGTGGACACCCAGGGGGATGTGACTGCAGACAAGGAGGACTTCCTGTCATACCTGTTCTGGAACCTCCTCCCCTTGCATGTAACCAGGTAGTTGGGCGTAACCATGGCTGGATCTAGGTTTGATGAGGCCCTAAGCTACTGAAGTTAATGGGGCCCTTTATATATCCAGCTGTCCTTTGTCAACAACAAATTGTCACTGTTTTTTGTGTTGAATATATGCTATATGGTAATTTATGGATCTAATAGGTATCTAAAGCGTCTCCACCCCCACCATTCAGCTCGGACACTGAGATCCAGCGCCGAGGGCCTTCTGGCAGTTCCCTCATTGTGAAAAGTGAGGTTACAGGGAACCAGACAGAGGGCCTTCTCGGTAGCAGCACCCGCCCTGTGGAATGCCCTTCTATCAGATGTCAAGGAAATAAGCAGCTATCCTAATTTTAAAAGACATCTGAAGGCAGCCATGTTTAGGGAAGCTTTTAATATTTAATGCTGTATTGTTTTAATACTCAATTGGGAGCCGCCCAGAGCGGCTGGGGAGACTCAGCCAGATGGGCGGGGTCTAAATAATATGTTGTTGTTATTGTTGTTGTTTGCACATAACAAAGTATGTATTTCTTCAAATTAATTGTTGAACTGATATCCGGAACGGGTTAAGTTTGAGAACCAAGGTACCACTCTATATTGAAATGAGCAAACCAGTGATATTTTAGGGAGCAGGCTAGCAGGCAGGGCCCATTACAGTGGTACCTCGGTTTAAGAACAGTCCTGTTTACAAACAATTCGGTTTACGAACTCCACAAAACCTGAAGTAATCTCCCGGTTTGCGAACTTTACCTTGGCCTAAGAACAGAATCTGAATGGTGGAAGGGCACTGGCGGTGGGAGGCCTCATTAGGGAAAGCGCGCCTCTGTTCAAGAACGGTTTTAGTTTAAGAACGGACTTCTGGAACAGGTTTAATTCGTAAATCGAGGTACCTCTGTACTTACATCATAGGAGCCTACACAACACAAAACACTGTTGCTGTGTGTAGGTTTTATTTTATTTGTTTTTTATCTTATATTTGGGAAATGTACATCCAGGTTTTTTTCCCTTTGAATTTTTTTTTGGGGGGGGGGGCAAGAGAGTGGGGCCCTAAGCTATAACTAGTTTGGCTTATACAGTACATAAATCTGGCACTGGGTGTGATCAGTAAAAGGGCTAGCCACACAGCCATCTTCTCTTTTTTCCTTTTCTCCTTTCGGACTTCTCTCTTGGACCTTTTCTCCTGGCTCTTAGCCAGCGCATGGCACATCTGTTCTACAAGGCAGAAAGTCCAAAGTTTAGCTCAGACTTCTTTTCTCTACAAATGTAACTGTAACCACAAGATAAAGCCTGCCTTCAGATTTCTGCTGTGAACTGAATGTAAGGAAACTTTACTCTTACTTTTAAAGAAAATTATTGTTGTGTTATTGTTCTTTTAAGAGGGAAATAAAAGAGGAAACTTACGAGGAACGATCCAGACGGGATTGCTTAATTTAAATGATTCTAACGAATCCATCAACTTGCTTCCAGCAATCTGCAAGGGAGTGCGCTCTGCTGCTTGCTCACTAGTGTGGGTGAGGAGGGATGATATTTAATCAATATATCCTCTCCTACCTTCCTCAACATTCCCACAACATGCCTATCTATATATGTGTGTGTTTGGGTGTCCATCCAATCAGCTTCCAGGACAATAAGCAAACGTCCGCCTTGCAACTGTAGGGGAGCCCAATTATTGCTGCCTCCTGGCATCTCCTGTTTGTCCAATCAGTCAAGGCTCAAGGATGGGACTTGGCTGTCCAGGCAATGAGCATCCTTCTGTCTCTATCCCCCTGTAGCTGTCAGCAATTGTGCTGGTTACATTAGAGAATCCCAGAGTGTCTTCCCTTGTTCGCTTGTCACTGCCTTTATGTCAGCGGAGAGAAGGGGAATCAATGTTGCGTTGGGCTTCCTTGCTCCCACAGGCGTCATGGGATGGATGCATCCAGTGCCGTGGCTTAATTTTCTAAGACACACTTCAGACTTTTTTGCGCAGCTCTGGCACCCGGTTCGGGACTCGTTGCCTTAAGCTATGAGGAAGGAGACAAACATGCTCAAGATTTCCGTAGGATTATTGCACCTCGGTTTCAGCTGCTACAGAATGGTCCAGGTTGCATTTAACAAAGACACATTTAAAAACAAAGCACCATGTACCGTGGAACCTCAGTTTTAGAGCGTCTCGGAAGCAAAATATTTCGGTTTTCGAACACCGAAAACCCGTAAGTTATTGCTTCCATTTTCAAACGCGCCTCGGAAGTCGAACGGTCTTCCAGAACAAATTACGTTTGACAACCGAGGTTCCACTGTATACCGAGGTTTAAAGTTTTCTAACAAAAACAAGTCCCCCCTTTTGTGACAGATGTCTCATTCTTAATTTCCCTGGGTGGTTAAAACAAGGAGGAGGGTGGCAGCATCAAACAAACCATGTCTTTAGGAAGTCCTTCACCAGCACACTATTATTATTATTATTATTATTATTATTATTACCATTAAATTTATATACTGCCCTTCAGCCCAAGATCACAGGGTGGTTTGCACTATAAAACAGTGTTTCCCAAACATGGTTGTTTTCGGACTACAATTCCCATCATGTCTGACCACTGGTCTCGCTAGCTAGGGATGATGGGAGTTGTAGTCCAAAACCAGCTGGAGACCCAACCCAAGTTTTGGAAAAACACTGGTATAAATGTAGAAAGTACACAACATAACAACAACAGAAACACAATACCCCCCCCCCAAAAAAATTACACACATAGTGTTGATGGTGGTACACGCCAAAGCACACACTAGTGCAAAAATCACAAAAAAACCCTATATGTAGCAGGGACACTTAACTGCTTTGGACTGGAGTGCGAAAACAAGACTAGAAGCAGTTATTAAAGCAGATGATGAAGGCAGAATCTGGGTCGGTTTATACCGTTATGTCATTTGAGGGCAAAAATTCCAGCAAATTTTTTCCTTCCTGTTTATTGCAAAAATCCTGACTTCTCTCCAAACTACAGAGGATAGGTAACCACTATGATGATGAAGCGCTAAGGGAGAGCTGTCAGTTGTGCATATCTCACAAATTATCAGCTTGGGGATGAGAAAATCTCCTAAAAGACACAGCATTGGCAAAAGACAACTGGGGATGGGGCAAGTGACCAAACATGTAACATGTGGCCATTGTACCCACACATTTTTAAACACTGATGCATACATGCCTGGTAAGTCTGATTACACCATGTGTTTGCTCTAGGGAACACCAACAACAATTAACTGGGAGATGCAGCTTTCAGATTTGAATATGAACTGCTCCCAGTTTTGCAGATTTCAAACAGCCCCTCTTCTAAAAAGGGACTAACAAGAGATCAAAGATCTAGCATTGCCTAGTTTATTGCTCGCAGGTATGTGTGCGATGATTAAACTGGGGACAAGAAGATCACCAGAGAGATCATAGTACTGTACAGTCATACCTTGGAGGCTGAGCATAATCTGTTCTGGAAGTCCGTTCGACTTCTGAAACATTCAACTTCCAAAACGCAGCTTCCGATTGGCTGCAGGAAGCTTCTGCAGCCAATCGGAAGCCCTGTCGGACATCCAGCTTCCAAAAGAATGTTCAAAAACTGGAACACTCACTTCCGGTTTTCGATTGTTTTGGAGCCAAAACGTTGGACTCCCAAGGCATTCGGGAGCCAAGGTATGACTGTACTACAATGTTCATTAAAAGAAAACTTCCCAGCTCACACCTAGGTGGTCTTGCATCTGCCAATTTATTTTCAAGTGCCATGCCAGAGTGGCAAGTTGATTAACAGCTTATGTGGCCTGAGCTAATTACATTTGTCTGATTTATTAACGTTACATAAAGTTGTGTTGGGTGGTTGATTTAACACTTTCTTCTTATTGCTCCCCAGAGAGGAAAAATTGGGATGTGCTTTTCAACCTCTCGCAAGTATGAATGCATCTGCATGCTTAACAAATATCGCTATGCCACTAATTGGGGGGAAATGTGTGTTAAGAGGGGCCTAAATGACTTATCTCTCCATTCCTCTCCATCAGCGCAGTGCCAAGCTGTCTTTGAATTTCAAATTCTTCTGCTGACGTAACTCACAAATGAGGCAAGGCAGAGTTGTTCTTTCCCTAGCAGTGTGATAAAAAAGAAGGGGCAAAAATATGGCAATTTATTTAATGCGTATGGTGCCTCTTTTCATTTAAAGAATAGAGAGAGTCTCGTCTGGTCTGTAAGGGTGAGAACACTCCAAGACAAATGACTCTGGAACCCAAGGCAATTTACTCACTTACAGCACAATTCTCGTGATTTCGGGCTTGCATGAGAGGGTAAAAAGCAATAATAAAGGTTTATTTGCTTACGTTCAAAGCAAGAGGAACAACATGCAACTAGTATGTCCCTTGTGTGGAGAAGATGGAGAAATGCGGCAGGGTGGCCGAGAAAAGCTGGAATTGCTCGACACCTGCTTTGCCTCTGTCTTCACCCAAATGGAAAGCAGTGCTCAAACCTGGCGATAACAGAATCAATGACGCAAAGAGGGAGTTGCAGCCCAAGATAGGAAAAGAGGTGGTAAAGGAACACGTGGCAACTTTAAAGGAATTTAAATCTCCATGGCCTGATGAGCTGCATCCGAGGGTACTAAAGGAGCTTGAAGATGTAATCTCAGAGCCTCTGTCTATTGTTGTTAGTTCATATGGGTGAATGAAGGAAGCAATGAGTTAAGAGAGGAATACCAGGAGAAGTCGGGGGCCAAGCCCATTGTTTCCTTCGACTATATTAAAATAATATCCAACAATGTTCACATGGAATCCACAGTTGCCCCCCAAGCCAATAGATAGCAGAATTGGAGGATTGCCATTTCATTGACTGGTCTCCAGAGGAGGACTGAAGTTCTTGATAACAGTTTGGGACGAATGTCAAAAAGAAAAGAAATACAGTAGAAGAAAATATATTCTGAGAAATTTTGGCTGAACCCTAGTATTGCAAATACAGTGGTACCTCGGTTGTCGAACGTAGTCCGTTCCGTAAGACCATTTGACTTCCGAAACGTCCGGCAACCGAGGCTCAATGGACGGTTGGCAGAATCCATTGAGAAAATGGGGGAACGCGCCTCGGAAGCCGTTCAACTTCCAAGGCGCATTTGAAAACAATTGCTTCTGGGTTTTTGGCATTTGAAAGGTTCAGCTTCTGAGACGCTCGAAAACCGAGGTTCCACTGTAGCACCTTAAGCATGTTAAACGTAAAAGCAGATCGGAATCGCTGTCAGAACTCCTTTACGTTTAGTGATCTTGCAAACATGCCTCAAGACTGAGAAGGAAGGTTGATCATTCTAAATGGGATGTTGTAGCGTAAAAAAACAAAAAAACTGGATTGCTCAGTCCTATAGCCATGGGGCCATTCCTATGAATGAGCCCTACATTCCTGTTAGGGCCTGCTCATGGATTTCCCTCTGAAAATGGTGCATGTAAAGAACAATCCCCCCCCCCATAATGTTGTAGTCATTTCCGAAAAGCAATTCCATGAGCAAGAAGTGTTGAATTCAGACTCCTTGGCAATGAAGAGGACAGCCAAAGTGTTTATATCCCCCCCGCTTTTTTTTTTTACTAATGCACAAGGCTTCCAACCATTTTAAGACACTGCCGCTTTAAACACCCTGAACCAATTCTAGTCCATCCTGTGAGGTCAATATATAAACTGGCTCTATTGCCTGCCTGGAACAAATAAAGATGCTGATTTTCAAAACTGGGGGGGGGGGAAATGTAAGAAGGAGAGGTTTGAGATGGTAACTCTCCCCTAAGAACCTCCTCGGAGAGCACAAAGGCAGAGGGACAGGGGTCCATCAGCCTCACCTCCTACATCTGGTTGTGCTTAAAATTCATGTTGCTAATGGGGGAGGGTTGCTTGTAAGAAAAGGGAAAGAGGGGGGGAGCCTAGCACACAGATGAAGCAGAAGGCTGGAGCCAGGGGCTCTATTGGTAGGGAAGAGAACCCAGCCGCCCCCAAGCAGCATTGCTTGGGAAAGGAAAATGTACTTCAAGGCTGGGGAGGGAGGTTTCAGCAATGCACGTGGCACTGTGTACAGTGATACTTTGGTTCCTGAACGGCTTAGTTGACAAACAAATCGGCTCCCAAGCGCTGCAAACCCGGAAGTTTGCGAATGTTTTTCAGAAGCCGAACGTCCGACGCGGCTTCCGCAACTTGCGATTGAGTGCTGGAAGCTCCTGCAGCCCATCGGAAGCCGCGCCTTGGCTTTCGAATGGTTTCGGGAGTCAAACGGACTCCCGGAACGGATTAAGTTCAAGAACCAAGGTACCACTGTACTGCCCTTGTGGCAATTTGATGAAATGCTTCATCGCTCACCTTAAAATAGGGTTGTCAACAAACGAACCAAAGGAGGGAGGGGAAACGTGGCCTCCTCCTGTTCCTCTTGCAGCAGTTTAATATGTAAGGATCCATAGATGTAACTTTTTGCAGCATGTAGATAAATAGGATCACAGCTCAGACAGTAAATCATGAGACTCGTAATCTTAGTTCGTGCCCCATGTTGGGCAAAAGATCCCGGCATTGCAGGGGGTTGGACTGGATGAGGTTCATGGTCCCTTCACGCTCTACAATTCTGTGATCTGCTAACGTCTTGAGCATATCACCAACTAGATATGCGAGGTGTGACTGGAAAGTTTGGTGAATGGTCACAGAAATCGGACAGCGAGAAATATTCGAACTTACATACCTTACAGGCCTTCAAAGTAGGCCCCCTCTGATACAATGCAACGTTCGTAGAACTGTTGGTTGGAAACTTCTGGAGAAGTCCTCTTTTGGTACTGCTTTCGGTTCCCTCATCACAACAGCATGGACGTGTGAAATGTTGGAAAATCCATGCACTATCAGTGCAGATTTCAGTTTTGGAAAAAGAAAGAAATCCGGTAGGGCCAGATCAGGAGAATATGGAGGGTGGGACAACTCAGTAACCTCAGTAATGATTTCATGCGGAATATACCATTCTTCCGCCATCATTCGGACGGACAGACGGACGGACAGACAAACGGCAATCCCATATCTCACGAACTCTGTCAACATTTGCCGCCATTCTGCTCGTCGACGGTCTGCCAAACCAAGGGTCATCTTCAGTGGTTTGCCGGCCTTCACGGAAATGCTTAAACCACTCACACACTGTCTTTTGAGTTACAACTTCATCTCTGTTCACAATTGTGAGCATTTCGTGGGTTTCCAATGCCGATTGTATGTTCGAATATTTTTCGCTGTTTGATTTCTGTGACCGTTCCCCGAACCTTCCGGTCACACCTTGTAAAAGGCACAGGAGCGGGGATAAATGTTGGCAACCCTACCTTGAAAAGTGATTACAGTATACACACAGAGAGAAAGGCACACACATCGTTTCCCACTTTTATTTCCATTTATTTATTGTAGGCGTTTCAGCCAATTGGTAAATGAATTGACTGGCTCTAAACTTGCACTCGAGAAAAAAGGCAACCGTTCTGAAGAAAAAGATGGAGAACTTTATGGACAGTGGGCAGAGTCTCCGGACAGAAGCGTCGCTTCTTTTTCTTACAGGAGGAAATGCCCCTTCTAAGATGGCATTTGCATCATTTGCAGTGCTTGCAAAGGCTCATGTTGACACATTCAAAAAATAAAATAAAGCTGTACCATTGTTATGAACCATAATCACTGTTTCACTAGCAAATAAATCTACACCATGCATTTGAAGCACATGACTTCCCCCAGAGAATCCTGGCGGTTGTCGTTCCCCCATCCACAAAGCTATAATTCCCAGTATCCTTAAGAAACTACAACCCCCGGGATTCTTTGGGGGACCATATGCTTTAAACGTGTTGAATGTGCTTTAAACAGGGATCGTTTGAGATATTATCATTGAAGGCTGAACCCTAAACTCACAAGGGAGTTAAGTCCGATGTGAACCTGTGAAGAAAGCAGTTTAAGATTATGTTGCATGTCTTAAAGGCAGCTTTGATTGAAAACTCAGTGTGTGACTTCCATGTGGTGTGCCCCCCCCCCACACCACAAAAGTTGAATGGGCTCTCCAAAGTCAGAGGCACCAACATGCCTCTGAGTGCTAGTTGCTGGGAAACAAGAACTACGAGAAGGCTATTGCTTGAATAAAACATTTGGATAAAGAGAAACAGCTGCAAATCTGATTTCTTCATTCAACTTGCAGCAGTTTGGGTGCAAAAGGATAAGAGAGAGCACATCTACAACTTGCCTATGTCAGGGACGAACTGTCAAGGCTCAAGTGAGTCCTGGCTGGACTGTCATTCCGGGGGGACATTAGATAGGAATCCGGTACGCTTGCTACCTCCCAGCTTGGGACAAAGGGGAGAACTGCAGAGAAACCAGCAAAGAATCTTCTTTGCATCTGTCGGCTGGAGTGGCTGAAGTGATCCTCCTTGACTCTTAGAAAAGCTTCTTGCTTGGGCTTATTTGCCAGCCAAAGCAGTGAGGAGCCTTTTCCCTCTGCCAATATGAGGCCACAACTCTCTTTATTGTTACATTGATATCCCAGCTCTCATGCAGAGAGCTCAAGATAGCTTCTGTGGTTCTCCTCTTCCCCATTTTATCCTCACAACCACCCTGAGAGGTGGGTCAGACAGAGAGACAGTGTCTCCCCCAAGGCCACTTCTTTATTTTCAGGGCTGAGTAGGAATGTGAAACCTGGGATTCAGCTACATTAGTCAAAAAACGACATTTTGAATGTGTTATAAACATGTACTACCAGATGCCACTGGAGAGCAAAAAAATATTTCTGAGCAGTTTTCCATAGCAGTTTTTTCTTTCTTTCGTTATAACGATTTGATTTCTGACTTCTTTATAGCATTTCTTCACCTGTGTGTAGATCCACCCCTGGTCTCGCAGGTCCTAGTCCAACATGATGATTCAACACAGTCATCCCCCCCCCTCTCTCTCTGTGTGTGTATTCAAACCATGATGGTTCCCACATGTCAAAAAGGTTGGCAGAGACTCTTGCAGTGGTAGCTGGTGCATACTATCCAACATTTTTCCCATGCAATTATTCCATTGTTCTCCTATTCCATTGTTGTTGTCGATAGTTATACCCTGCTCATCTGACTGGGTTGTCCCAGCCACTCAGGGCAGCTTTCAACATCTATAAAAACATAATAAAACTTGAAACATTACAAAACTACCCTATAGAGGGCTGTCTTCAGATGTCTTCTAAAGGTTGTATACTTATCTCCTTGGCTTGGAGGTTGCATAACTCCATACCCTCCAATATTTCTCCACTGAAAATAGAGATGCTCTACCATACCTTCCAACATTTTTTTCGATGAAAATAGCAACATCCTAAGGGAAAGTGGCCCCTTCATGGATCACTGCCTTGTCGTGGCGAAGGGGCTTGAATAACTCCAAGAAGCTATGAGCTATGCCGTGCAGGGCCACCCAAGACGGACAGGCCATAGTCAAGACTACGGTAAATGTGATCCACCTGGAGAAGGAACTGGCAATCCTCCACTCCAGTATTTTGCCACAAAAACTCCATGGACATAAAAAAGGAGAAGCTTTGAGAAGAAGGTGAGAGTTTCCAAGGCATGCTCTGGTTCATGGGGTCACGGACAGGGCCGGCCCTATGGCAAGGCTGGGGGGCGCAGGCCGCCAGGGGGCGCCGTGCTGCTGAGCTTGCGGCAGCTGTGCTCCACCCGCCAGACAGCCGCGCTGGGAAACGGGGCGAGGGGGGGAGCCAGAGGGATCTTCACACCACGGTGCCAGGGCACCAGATATGCTTAAGACGGCCCTGGTCATGGAGAGTCAAACACAACTAAGACGACTAAACAACAAACAACAGGGGAAAGTGGGACATTTCCAGATCAAATCAGCCAATCAGCTACTGCAAATCTAGGACTATCCCTGGAAAATAGGGACACTTGGAGGGTCTGCTGTCTTCTACCAAGTCAGACCATTGGCTCAGTATTGTCCACCCTGACTAGCAGCCGCTCTGCATGATTTCACAGAGGGGGCATTCCGGCCTTGGTTGGAGATCCTTGCGAATGAACCTGGCAGGTTCTGTTCCATGGAGCTACAACTCTTCCCTAGAACCTCTACCTTCTTAAGACGTTTGTGGAATGTGGGTGGTGCTGTGGTCTAAACCACTGAGCCTCTTGGGCTTGGTGATCGGAAGGTCGGCGGTTCAAATCCCCATGACGGGGTGAGCTCCCGTTGCTCTGTCCCAGTTCTTACCAACCTAGCAGTTCGAAGGTACGTCAAAGTGCAAGTAGATAAATAGGTACCACTGCGGCAGGAAGGTAAACGGTGTTTCCGTGTGCTCTGGTTTCCGTCACGTTGTTTTGTTGTGCCAGAAGTGGTTTAGTCATGCTGGCCACATGAGCCGGAAAGCTGTCTGTGGACAAACGCCAGCTCCCTTGGCCTGAAAGCGAGATGAGTGCCGCAACCCCATAGTCGCCATTGACTGGACTTAACCGTCCAGGGGTCCTTTACCTTTACCTAAGCTAAAAGTATTACTTTGGGGGTGTGGGGCCTCACCTTTGCATCTTGTTTCATTGGCAATCTTGGGAGATGTGCTGCTGCATAAATGGAAGGAATCGCAGGCACATGGATGTTCTTATTTCTAAAATGTATATTTCACCCTCAAATGGTCAATTGGCATTCCCAGGGCAGTCTCCAAAACACAGGTCCTCGTGTTTGTGGACACCCACCCACCAAGAGAAACTGCAAACTGGAGATCAAACTCTTGGGATATACTCAGATTCCTGAAACACATCCTGCTCTGCACAGACCGAGTGGGGTTTTGGAACAAGATAACTGCGCAGTCAATAGGGTTTCAATTAAAGACGTGTATCCTAATTTTCTAGCGCATGGGCTGCTTGGCTCGTGCATTTAACCTGGAGTGGTCTCTAAATACTAACAGGCAACTTTCCGGTATCAGGCCAGAGCCCAGAGGGGACACAATGGAGTCTTGTTTCTGGTAACTCGAGAAGCCTTATTCCTAGGTCTTTAATTTTAGACTCCAACACGCTTGCATTCCTGAGCATTACAATGGCCGATATTTATACCCTGGAATGCAGGGCCCAGTACTAATTTAACAGGCCTGGGGTAACCAAAAGCCGCTCTGCTCACTGGGCTGACACAGAGATAAAAACCTGGAGCAGGCGAGGTTTATGGGGCTTACAAATCCTGGCATTTGTCCCCTTCTCTCCCTCCGATTTCTCATAAAAAGCCAAGCTGACAATCCCTATAAATTCACGGGCCACCTGAATGGACAAGCCAGCTGCTGCTAATGAGAATTGTGAAATGGTACCAATGCTCGGCTGCGGCAAAATGGGAAGGGTTGCGGCATAGCTGCAAAGCCCAAGGCAAGAAAAGGGAAGATCCTCCGTCCTAACAGGGGTGAAACTTGTATGCGTTTTGTTTTTCAGGCGCACAAATGCCAACTACACAACCATGAATTTGAAGCACAATCCCTGCCACAAGGAATCCTGGGAACTGTAGCTCTGGGAGGGATAAACAACAGTTCCATATTGTTGTTGTCTGAATTTCTATACCACACTTTATCCAAAGATCCCAGGGCGGTCTACAACATTAAGAACACTATGTTGAGACACTGTCCTACATTCAAAAATTTCTGGCAGAAGGTAATAGAGACGGTCAGCATGGCTATAAAGAACAATCTTAAATTTGCAGAGGAAAATATTCTTTTTGAGTTAGATACCCAACACATGGAAACTTACAAAGGGACAATATGAATGGAATCCCTCAGCCCTTATTATGGCAAAAAGACTGTTCAGGGAGGCTTTTAATGTTTAATAGATTACTGTGTTTTATTTTTCTGTTGGAAGCCGCTGGGGAAACCCAGCCAGATGGGCGGGGTATAAATAATTTTATTATTATTATTATTATTATTATTATTATTATTATTATTATTATTGGTATTGGTAAACTAGAAAAATAAAAATGCAGCTCCCTTTAACGATTGGATTGAAGATATGTACAAACTCGCTACACAGGAACAAGCTGTGTACAAATGTAGACTTGCCATGTAGAAATTTAACGGGATCTAGAATTCATTTTTTAAAAAACCATATTTGATTAAGGTCTAAAACAATTTTCTCCTTTTTTGTACACAATACATTTTTTCCTGTTGTGTTTTCTACATGGATACTATTTTTTTTTCTTTTTTGTGACTTTTCTTTCTCTGTGCACTTGTAATTTAGTACTGTTTTATTTTTCAATAAAGAATGTAAAATAAAAAAGAACATGATCTATGCAACATAATAATAAAAACACAGAATGCAGCATAGTAACGCACAGTATTACAAAATAATCATAATAACCATCCCCTCTGCCCATATAACAGACCATAGATTATCTAATGGCTGAAGGCCTGAGTAAAGAGGAATGTTTTAACCTGGGGTGTAAGGAGGGTGCCAGGAGAGCCTTTCTGGGGAGAGCATTCCACAGACGGGGAGCCACCATAGAAAAGGCCCATTCTCTAGAGGCAATGAAACTTGCCAGGGTGAGGTCGGTGAATGGACCAGTGGACCTCTGTTTTATTGTATCAGATGGGAAACTTGAACGGAGCGGTGCAACTTTCCCAAGGCAGTGTATATGAACCTGACCCTCACTGGTCCAATGCCAGGTTTTACCTGGGCTCTCTGACTCATGGATGTGGAACCGGCAGTGTAGCCCTTCCAGCAGCAGCAGTGGTGGCACGGGCAGTGGGGTGGTGCAGGCATCTATGCCCAAGGCACTCACCTCCCTCTGCCCAACATTAGAGCCGGCCCTGAGACGTAAGACTGTAAATCCTCTTCAGAAGCGATAGCAAGCCCTTAAGCTTGTCCTCATTATACCTCCCTGTCCCCAACGTGCACAGAGCAGTTCTGCAATTCAGCCCAGTATACCTGAAGGAGCGTCTCCACCCCCATCGTTCAGCCCGGACATTGAGCTCCAGCACCAAGTGAGGTTACAAGGAACCAGGCAGAGGGCCTTCTCGGTAGCAGCACCCGTCCTGTGGAACAACCTCCCATCAGATGTCAAGGAAATAAACAATGATCTGACTTTTAGAAGACATCTGAAGGCAGCCCTGTATCGGGAATTATTTTTTTATGTTTGACGTATTTATCGTGTTTTTAATATTCTGTTGGGAGCCGCCCACAGTCGCTGGGGAAACCCAGCCAGATGGGAGGGTATAAATAAAGTATTATTATTATTATTATTATTAAACCACCCCTTAAAAGAAACTACTGCAGGGAGCCCATCTGAAGGGCAAGAGGAAGAGCTACATGAAGAGCTAATCTAGCTAATGGCTTCCATGACATGGGCATGTGCAAGATTAGTTCTGTCAAGCCAGACTCACGTCGTAGGGTCAATTTTAATTTTTTTTTTTTAAAAATCCACTGTAGCTTCATTTAAGGATTTTAGGTCTGCCTTCCCACTGAGGCTGCTGTGGGATTTCTATACCCGGCTAGGATTAACTCGAAGGCAGCAGAATCCGCCCCCTCTTGGATATTACCAGTGGTGGAGGAGGCCAAGATTAGTTTCGAGAGGAGGCATTATTATGACACTTCATGACCTTGGGCTCTGGCTGCAGCTGCAGTTTTATGAGCTTAATATGAAATGGTCTTTTTGATCAAGCTAATGTCATGGTTTCACTAACTCCATGCTCTCTGCCTCCCCCCCCCTGCCCGCCTGCTCCTGGTCCCCTTCCCCCCCCCCCCGCCCTCGGCTTCTGAGCAAATCGCCACAAGGATGCTGCAGCGAGTGCTCGATCCTTTCCAGCAGACAAAAACAGAGTAAACAGAGTAAAAACTAGACATCAACCTGGCCAAAACCTGGGAAAACATTGTGCATTTCATGAATACGTGCAACTCAAAACTCACACTCTGCATCGAGTGCTCTTGGGCAAAGTGAAAGGAAACTGTGGCGCTAGGAAGCAAAAGATGGAGAGATCAGAGCAAGTCGAGGTTACTGGTTTGCTCCAATCTGTTCGTATGCATACCCTCCAACATTTCTCCAATAAAAATAGGGACGCCCTATTCAATAAAGATGATGATGATGATGAAAAAAGGCAAAAGATGGAGAGATCCAAAATGTCGAGGTTTCTGGTTTGCTCCAATCTGTTTGTATGCATACCCTCCCAACATTTCGCCAATAAAAAATAGGGATTCACTATAATAATAATTCATAATAATAACAGTTTTACTATTTATAGCCCACCCGTCTGACTGGGTTGCCCCAGCCACTCTGGGAGGCTTCCAACACACAGTAAAACATAACAAAACATTAAACATTTTAAAACTTCCCTATACAGACGGCTTGGGGGGGGGTCTCAAACTCCATACCCTCCAACATTTCTCTGGTGAAAATGGGGACGTCCTAAGGAAAAGCAGGACATTCTGGGATCAAATCAGAAACCAGGGCGGCTTTCGTAAATCCGGGACTGTCCCTGGAAAATAGCTTCGTATCTTATTTACAGCTGATGAAGACTATTACGAAACAGCAGTATCATTCCGGAGACCCTGTCCTTTTGAAGCTTTTGAGACATCTTCCGTTGGAACTTTTGAAAGACTATTGAGAGACTTTACTTTTGAGACGTCTTCTGTTAAAATTTTTGAGAGACTATTGTGAGACTGTCCTTAGACATCTGTTTTGAACACACGGCTTGACGGTCCTCTCTACCTCTCTACCATTGTACATATGAACTTTGATTGGCTTATTCCTATAATTTGAATGAGATCATTATTCTATTATATATTCTCCACTAACTATTAAGCCTATGTGTTGTGTTTGTATAGTGCCTGGAAAATAGGAATACCTGGAGGGTCTTGTGCATGGCAAAGCTGGAGGACTGGGAAGCCCAGGAAAGGTGTGATTCACCCAGCCGAGGCTAGGAGGCAGCAGCAAAGGGCGCAGGCCCCGCAAATTATCTCCGTGGCTGGGCCACAATTGTATCCCATCCACGTGCGAACGATGGGAAGCCATCCAGGCGCCTGCGAAAGAGGTTCAAACTTTTGCCAAGTGCGGGGCAGGCAGCTAATTGAGAGAGGAGCAGCATTATCAGATAAGGGAAGGGGTCAAAGTCACAAAAGCTAAATCCTTGACCTGTTATTTAAGAGGTCAGGTAGAGTTCAATAGACTACTCCGGGCCAATTCACTCAATTAAAATATTAAAAGTCCAAGTCAGAAACGGGGAGATGGGAGCTAAATCTCGCTTCTGCACACAGGGTGGGAGGTGGGGGGGGAACGACACACAGGGATTATGAGAGCATTCCTGGCAGGCAAGAAGGGAAAGACTGGTTGGAGGGGGGGGGGAGCCAGGGAGGGGAGAGAGAAAAGAGGCACACAAGATTTGTAAGGGGGTCGGATTGCAAACGGCATTAATTTAAAGGCAGGACTCAGCCGCTAGCGCTAAGACATAATGTTCGCTGGCATTTCAAATAGAGACCAATGCCATTCAGTGCTGAAGGCGATATACCAGTGGGGAGGGGTCTCAGCTTGAATAAGATATTGGGGAGGGTCAGGTAAGCCCTGTCTTGCAGAATTGATCACATGACACAATGCACACACACTGTTTGAATGGCAATGCCCATCAACTTTGGGAGGGCAGCCCTCTCACGTATTTTTTTGGGGGGGGGCTAAAGGGACCTCAGCCCCTAAGGTTAAGCATGGCTTAAACACAGGCATGGCTTCTCAGATCCCCCTCCTCCTTCTGGTGCATTTGCCTAGGAGAATCGTCAGCTGAGCTTTCGTTCCATGTGCATCCATGCAATCCCAGGGATCAGGACTTTTTTTAATTCAAGTGGTCTTAATTCGAAACACACATAAACTAAGATATTTGTTTACCATCCAGGTCACTGGTGTATGCATCATCATGGCCCAAACCATTGTAGCTATCTATATATTTTTTAAAAAAATGAAAAAAGTGATCCACATTTATTGTGTACAATTATATTCTAATAGAGTACAGTGGTACCTCGACATCCGAATGCCTTGACTTCCGAAGGTTTTGACTTACGAAGTCGGAAAACCCGGAAGTATTTCCGTGGCGTGCGCGTTCTGCGCCTGCGCAGAAGCGGCGTGCACGGTCTAGCGCAAAGTCGCGCTTCGCGCGTGTGCAAAATGGACTCTTCGACATCCGAAGGTTTCGACTTACGAAGAGTGCCGCAGAACGGATCGCCTTCGTAAGTCAAGGTACCACTGTATTGAATATTACTTTCTTTGATACAAGATCCTGCGTTTAGAAGATACAGGAAAATGATCTCAAGGATACTGAAGACGCAGCAATGAATTTTGTTTGAGAATGAATGCAGGGAGGAGAACTGGAGATGTCAACATACTGTTGTGAACCATACATCGTCTCCGGTGAGAAGTTCCAGGAGCTGAGAACCTTCCCAGGCATCCCTCTTATTTTTGTGATTTGGAAAGTGACAGGGAGATGCATTAAAAAGAGTGATTTCAACAAGTGTCTAATGGAAGAGGTGTAAACACGCCACAAGCAAATCAGGATCGGGCCGCCAACTTGTGCCAAAGTTTGAAGGTACCCGGCATCACTCAGGTAACATCACATGTGCGGTGTTGCTTTGTTGGGAGGAGGCTGAGCACAGATCCGAGTGCAGCGCAGCTTCAATTGATGTTGGCTTCTCCTCTCTCGCGCTCAGCTCCTTCAGCCCCTCAACGTTTGGGGGGCAGGCTTCCCCCTCCCCAAAGATATGCCCCCCAAAAAACGGCTCAGACCCAATGAGTTGGCACCATACCTACCAAGTTCCTGTGGGAGAAATAAGGGACCGGACCGGAAGTAGCAGACCGGAAGTAGCGCTGCTGCCATTTTGGAACTGGGCGGAGCATGCTCAGAAGCGACTTTTGATGCTGCTTTGCCCAGTTCCAAAATGGCCACCACGCCAGAAGTTGCACTGCAGCCATTTTGGAACTGGGCAGAGCTGCATCAAACGTCGCTTCTGAGCATGCTCCGCCCAGTTCCAAAATGCCCGCCGCGCCAGAATAAACCGGGGGAAAACAAAAAAAATCCATTTTTTCAGCTGAGAACAGCTAGAAAAATGTGGGTTTCCCGGGGAATACGGGAGACTTGGCAGCTATGGTTGGCGCCCAGGATCAGGATGAATGCAGGATGAAAGCTCATGGTCATATAAACAAATCAAAGCAAATGCTCAATAAAAGATATGGTCTAACCTCTGCAGAAGCTTTGTGCAAGCAAATCAGGATGAAGGCTCAGTGAGCAGGTCACATGTGCAGATAACTAGAATCCACCAGTCCCACATCCGATCTCCAAGGACCAGCACCCTAAGATGCTTACAGAGCACAAAGATCCGTTTTCTGTCTTTCTTCCTTTGTTCCACTCAAACTCCACTATTGCCCCACAATTGTTCTGTTCACACACATTGCTCGCATCCTGTGGATAGAGGGGAGGATTCTGGGCGAGCAATCTCTTCTGAACATCACCAGCTTCCCTAGCTCTCATGCAAACACATCAGCAGAACATCATGGGCTATCAACACCCTTTTGTGAAGTCCAGGTTTTACCTCAGGACGACCCACACGGAGAACCTCACCCACTGCAACCCAACAGGAGAGCCTCAACAATCACCTTGACACCTTGACAACGTCACCCCAAATTCAAAATATGCTTGCATTCAAAATATGCAGGCAACCTTGGAACCCACCAGTCTGGATTATCTTAATTATCTGCCTACTCAGAAGTCTATCCCATTCGAACCAACGCGGCTTGCTTTTGATGAGATGCATATAGGCTTGTGGTTTTACATTCAAAATTGGGAATTTCAATAAGGAGTTTCATATTTGGGGGGGGGCGGGGGAAGTGAATGTAGGTTTCACCATTACTGAGGAATTGGATTTGGGTGGCAAGCAGAGCCTGGCTTACCACCATGCTGCATAGCTGCCAAGTTATCCCTTTTTTACAGGGATTTTCCCTTATGCTGAATAGGCTTCCTCGCGAGAAAAGCAAAAACTTGGCAGCTATGCCATGCTGTCCAATTCCATGGGAGTCTGAGGCCCATAAAATAAGCATTCAGAATCTAGTCAGCTACAAAACGTTGGACAACTCCGTGGACATCTGCAGAAGATGTTGTCCCTGCAGGGAGCTAGAACAGGCACCCCCAAACTTCGGCCCTCCAGATGTTTTGGACTACAATTCCCATCTTCCCCGACCACTGGTCCTGTTAGCTAGGGATCATGGGAGTTGTAGGCCAAAAGATCTGGAGGGCTGCAGTTTGGGGGTGCCTGAGCTAGAACCTCCAAGGCCTGGAGGACCTGGCTTGCTGCTTAAAGGCCCCTCCCCTTATTTTGCAGTCTTTGGCTTCTTCATGGATGAGGAGATAGATCCCATCCAGTTCTACATTTCTATGATTCTATTGATCCCTTTAAACAGACATAGCTCCCACAAAAAGCATCTTGGTAAGTGTGGTTTGTTAAGGGTGCTGAGAGGTGTTAGGAGATACCCCCCCCCCAATTCCTCTTCCAGAGCTTCTATTTCCAGAGTGGTTTAACAATAAATCCTTCATCACAGGGAATTCTGGGAATCATAGCTCTTGAGGGAAATGTCCCTTAACAAATGACAGCTCCCAGAATTCTTTGGGGAAAGCCATAATCATTTAAAGAGGCATCATAGTGCTTTAAATGTACCGTGTGGGTGTGGCCTGTGTCAGAAGTTGATGACAGGACTGTGTCCTATGACTGGGATAGCCCAGAATAAAGTACTAGTAGGTCTTCACTCCATGTTTCAAAGTCCCTGGGTTGTAGACCCTATGAAAATTCACCAGCGTTTTAGTACAAATTTCTTCTGATATACACATTTTTGTAAAGCCATTTCCTCTAATATTATGCATGCTTGTTTGTTATTTTCACCAAAACATGCATTTATGCATTTCCATGCACAGCACTTGGCTGGAGAACTGCATTGCAAAATTCAGAGAAGTGAGAATTTCAAAACATGCCCGTGATTCAGCTCTCACATCGTTTTGGAAGCTGTGAATTAAGTAAGTTCACCTTTAAATGCGAAGAGCATTTGAACTTCTTCCCCAGTGCTTCTGGTAGGTAGCTACATGGCTGGTCTCTATTTCATCGCTTCTTCTGAGATCTCAACAACCATTGCAGCTTGTCTTGTCACTTTCTTGGCATCGGATATGTGAGATAGGTTTTGCAAGAGCTGAGCTAATCTTACAAGAGCGCAAGTGCTCCTCTGCAGTGCTGTTATACTAAATCATAGCTGCCAAGTTATCCCCTTTTTACAGGGATTTTCCCTTATGCTGAATAGGCTTCCTCGCGAGAAAAGGGAAAACTTGGCAGCTATGTACTAAATCCATTTCAATTGGATAGGGAAGACAGCAAATGTACAAACTTAACACAACATTTTTTTTATTTTTAAAAAGACACAAACCTCTTTTTAGCTTACATGGTTGGTATGTGTGTATGTGTGTGTGTGCGTTTTGGAAAGGGATTTGAGTAATTCCATATACAAGAATAGCCGACCTATTTCTATAGCATTGTTTTCTTGGGCCATACAATGGGGATTTCTAAGCCTAGGGAACGGGTTTCCAGTCTACCAGGTTAGGATTTGTTTTGTTTTGTTTTTAACAAGCAGGCAGATATATGCTTGCAGTTTCCCAGAATATGCTCCTCCTCGCCGCCAACTAAGAAATGTGGAAATAGCCTAAGAAACGAGGAAAGACTTGATGCCAAATCTGGTGGCGCTGGCAGGCCTCTTCCACACAACCCAACCTTGCTCCTTTTCTGTATTGTATAATCTCTCCTTTATTCCCTCCATAATGAAAGCCTATCCCGTTACCATCCAACCATGCCTCCCGGTTCCCACTGCGCCCACCCCCTCCCCATTAAACTGAGTTAGATTAATTGCTAACACATCTATATTCACCCAGGTCCCCTCGCCTTTTGATTACTCCCTGACAGAGATTAATTGAAGGTGCTTTAGAAGGTGAAAAGCCTGGCAGGGTGTGTGCATGCGTGCAAGCGAGCGAGCACACACTTGCACATAAGCACATGAGGGTATATATATGGCATTTCAGATCAGGGGTTTAAACGTTGCCATGCACGTTGACTTAGGCCACTAGGCATTCTTTTGGCAGCTGAATAAATTTGATATTTTTTTTCTCAGTGCCCATATTTTGAGAATAGGGAGAGAACCAGAGAACCAGAGAACAGAACTGAAATTCCGGTAACTTAAAAAGCTGCAATCAAACGTTTGCCATACGAGGGGAATAAGGTAACTGAATACTTCTCCCACTAGAGAAATGCCTTTCCCAGCTGGCTGTTCTTCAAGGCGGCATTTTCAGCAGAGGCAATGTTAAATGCTGCTCAACAATGCCATGTTCACATACAGGTGCTGGGAGAGTTGTTTCCCATTTCAGCGGAGAGCGTCACGTGATTTCAAGAGTCTTGTTTCTTCCTCCTCCGATGCTAGACTGGGGCGAGTTACTTCTGTCCTCCTTGCGGTGGGGATATCTGAGGAATCAAGAGATTGCATTCTCTTGAGATGCAGAATGAAATTGGGAAAGTATCCAAAGGGGAGCATTAGCAGTGATGGGAGACTTAAATTCCCCTCAAATAGGGGGAATACATGTGTTCTGTTTGTTGGGCAAAATACGCACCAACCGAGTGGCAACAGCGGCAGGGTCGACGAAATAACAAAGTCGTCTTCAGTATCTTTGCTTGCTTTTATTTACAATTATATACAACACACTCCTCTACTCCATTCCTCTCATTTCACAATCCACCACCACCACCCATGAACCATTTGGGTAGCTTAAATACAGAATTCAAAATAGTCAATTACTCAATCACATGACAGTAAGCAAACTACCTTCAATTATTCAAATTAGCAAAAGCTCACAGGTGTGTTAATATTCAGATCAAGGTTACAAACACACATCTCTGTGTAGCACCATTGACCACATCAGTCTTGAAGGAAAAACCTAACACTGTTCACAACAAAAATATAAAATTTCTAGCTGCCCTAAATGACAATATCTTAGAACAGTTGGTTGCGTGCCCAGGCGGAGACCCCCCCCCAACCCCAGGCAACACCCGGGTGGAATAATGACTCGTGACAACATGTTATAGGATTAAAACTGGCCACAACTTTATTAAACTTTCAGATGTAGGAAGACCTTGGCTTAGGCATTGGGCATTTATCCCTCCCAGTCCCCGGCCGGGGATCTGGAGCACATCAGGGTTATCCAATCTGTCTGGGGATTGGGCTGGCTCTGGAAGATGTATGTTTAAGCAGAGAACCCGCCCCCCCCCATTTCACCGCAACACAGGGAAGTGCATTGACAACCTTTCAGCGTATGGCCAGTGACTCCCTCAACACAACCCCTTTAATGGGGAACCCTGGGGTTGCCGCTGCGGGGGGGGGCGTGTGTCACCGCTTCACCCTCCCCCCCCCCCATTCAGGGAAGATAGACTAAAGGTTATAGGCCCAAGGCCTATAACCGCCAAAGTTGTGACGTTTTGCTACGGGGAAGATGAAACCTGCCAATGCAGGGAAAATTCCTTACTGGTCCTTTAACAGCGACCATCGTAAGACCGCAGCAGGGCCCACATACCTGTAAAGAAGAAGTTAACCTGCAATAAAAGGCCTGAACGAAGGGAGGGTAGGGAGGGTGAAGTTCTGGGGCCGACTAAGAGCTCCCAGGTAGGCTCCACCCTCTTTTAAGCTTAAAGAGCGGAGCCTACCCTAACCTGGTCCACTCCCCTGGCTCCGCCTCCCCAGTCGCGATTGGCTATTTGAACTGAGGTTTGGCGGGAACCTCAAGGTTTGCGACTTGGGGAGGCGGTCCAGGAGTTCTCTGCCGGGAGTCATGTAGGATGGGGGGGGGGAGAGTAATTGCACGCGGCCATGCAAAGGGCACCCTCCTTATGATGTGGAGAGCAGTCATTGTGGAACTGGCCTCCCCTGAATTTAATCCTGAACTGCACTCAGATCCTGGTGGATTTAAGGCAGCGCAACCAGTCCCGCCACACTGGGTTCTGAGCCTAGGGGGTGCTGCAGGTTGCCGCAACTGTGATATAGTGAACCGAGCAGAACAGAGGGGGAGAGGTGGTAAAGGTAAAGGGACCCCTGACCATTAGTCACGGACAACTCTGGGGTTGCGGCGCTCATCTCGCTCTATAGGCTGAGGGAGCCGGTGTACAGCTTCCGGGTCATGTGGCCAGCATGACTAAGCCGCTTCTGGCGAACCAGAGCAGCGCACGGAAACGCCATTTACCTTCCCGCCGGAGTGGTACCTATTTATCTACTTGCACTTTAACATGCTTTCGAACTGCTAGGTTGGCAGGAGCTGGGACTGAGCAACGGGAGCTCACCCCGTCGCAGGGATTCGAACTGCCGGCCTTCTGATCGGCAAGCCCTAGGCTCAGTGGTTTAACCCACAGCGCCACCCGTGTCCCTGGGTGAGGTGGAGGAGGTGCCAAATTTTGGCCTTGCACAGGGAGCTGCTAAAATTTGAAAAACTGAAGTCCAGCCCTGGTGCAGGCTAGGAATATATATATATATATATATATATATATATATATATATATATATATATAATGCTTTATTGGTTTTAAAAACTATGTAACATAAGTAATCAACAAAAAATAAAAATAAACAAACATTCATTCCATAGTCGGTGCTTGTTGTATGTAACAATTTGTAGTTGGATAAAGACCTACAACGAACTTAAAAAAAATGTTTAAATGCTCTTTCCCCAAGAAGCCCGAAGCCTTTCTGCTAGAAATAGTGAGTAATGAAATATCAAAGAAATTCAGGAGAATTTTCATGTATGCTACAGTACCAGGCAGAATTTTAACTGCAAGCGGTTGGAAAGGAGGAAGAAATTTGATTCTGTCCACATTTAAAGGGGAATCTAATCTGTGCTTTCCAAAACAATTTGAGAATTGAAACAGGGACCTCTGAAATTCATAGTTGTCCACATTTTGCAGCGCAGTTCTCCAGTCTAGTGATGTATACAGAAATGCATGTGAAGGAATGAAGCGCCCTTTAAAATGCACGCATTAGTGAAAATAACAACATACATCGTAGGGGTAACTGCTTTGCAAATATGTTTATGTTAGGCAAAATTGCATGCAGGTGTGTAAACAGTACTAGAAGAAAATTGCACTAAAATGCTGGTGAATTTTCATGGGGACTTTAAAAACAAAACCGTTCGCAAAGGGATGAGGCAAAATGTGGAGAGCTGAACTCAGTGCTGAAAACACGAGAAATTAGAAGCAAACCGAAATGGAAGGATTTGTCCACCCCTATGCAAGACCTATTTTTTGTTGAACCAACTGGAAACAGAAACCACATTACTATTAAATTCAATGTATATGCAAGTTGACAATTGACACGGGTCACATTTGACTTCAAAAGAGGAAATTTCTTTTTTTTAAATGAGAAGACTGGGGTGGTGGGGGGTTGAAAGAGAAAGTCAAGCGGGTCAAAACTCCACAACGAGGAAATGTTACAATGTTTGGGGCTCAGTTTATTTAAAAAAGCAAATGAGAGGAGGATTATAGAGGTCTACTAATAATGTGTGGTAGAGACAGAGTGGATGTAAAGTTGCTTTTCTCCCTCCCATAGTTAGTTAGTTAGTTATTATTACGGTTCTCAACCAGCCTACACATATATACATAAAACAATCCAAAATACAATCTAAAATATAGGCAATAAATATACACTTTAGCCATTATGAAAATTATCAGGTAAAAGAAGGTATCACTACTTTTTTTGGGGGGGGGGGGAAACAGCAGATGGTAGCACTGGATCACCCCTCCCATATAATATCTGGAACCTCGGGTCGTCTAATTAAGCTATATGGTGAGAGATTCAGGACAGACAAAAGGAAGAACTTCTTCACATAGCAAATGGTTAAATGATGGAATTTATTATCACAAGTTATGGACCTTTAAAGCCCAAAATGGCTTTGGCTCTGTACACCTGAAGGAGCATCTCCACTCCCACCATTCAGCTCAGACACTGGTTTTCCGAAGGCCTTCTGGCGGTTCCCTCGCTGCAAGAAGTGAAGTTACAGGGAACAAGGCAGAGGGCCTTCTTAGTAGTGGCACCAACCCTGTGGAATGCCCTCGCATCAGATGTCAAGGAGATAAATAACTATACAACCTTTAGAAGACACCTGAAGGCAGCCCTGTATGGGGAAGTTTTGGAATTTAATGTTCTATTATGTTTTTGTATATGCTGGAAGCTGCCCTGAGTGGTGGCTGGGGCAACCCAATCAGATGGGCGGGGTACAAATATTATTATTATTATTATTATTATTATTATTATTATTATTATTACTATGGTCACCAACTTAATTTGCTTTAGTTGCAGAATGTAGCAGCGCACAAATATCAGCTCTTAACTGGAGTCAATCAGAGTTTACACATATTACACATGTTCTTTGCCAGCTGATTCTGGGTTAAATTGCTGGATTTTTAAAGTCCTTCAATAAAGGTGCTTTAGGGCAGGGATATGGGGCTCTCCAAGTGTTATTGGATACCCACTCCCAGCAGTCCTAGCTCAGCACAGCCAATTTTAGGAATTATGAGGATGGGAGTTGGTGGGCATGCCTACGACTGCTTTAGAGAATGCCTTCTACACACACACACACACACACACACACACACACACACACACACACGTAAATTAAGATTATCTGAAGATAATCACCACCGGCTGAGACTGAAGACTGACTGGGATTTTCTGCATGCAAAGCAAACACTCTCCTCCTTAACTAAGGTTCCACCCTTTGCCTTCTGCTAGGAGCAGAGCCTTTTCAGGGGTGGCCCCCTATGTTAATGACACTCCCTCACTCTTAAGCGAGGTCCATCAGGCCTGCTCAGGTGGAGTTTTTAGGCAATTAGTACAGATGCTTCTATTCCACCAAGCTTTGTGCAGCCTCGAGTTTTGCTGATTACTGGCACATTGCTGCTGTTTTAAAGCAGATTACATTATTAAAATTATACCTCGTTTGCTTAACGTTATTATTTACGCGGCTGTTTTGGTATAAGCCTCTTCGGGGGAGGTATACATATTTAAATAAAATACATAAAAAACGCCGAGCTTGTGTCTACACAGGCATGCACACAGGCCCTTTAAAACTCTGCATGTAGGTATATCTTAAATTAAGGGGTAGGTAGAAGGTCACCCACATCTGCTCACTCTGAAAAAAAGGAGGCCTTTCCACTAATTTAACTTAAAAGGAATAAATAAAAGCTTTCAAGGAAATTAGCAACAGGGGGAAATAGACAAACACTAAACAAGTATTGACATCTGTCAAAGAGAACATCAATATTGATTGACCAGAGAGGTAAATATTAACCAAGTCAAAGCTTAGGTCAATGCTTAACTCAAGGGACAATAAATTTACATGTGCCTGGACACGGAGCATGTGTTTGTTACAGTCTCAACATTCAGAACATCTTCACCTTGCAGGATGGATATTCTGCTCAGGTGAAGAGAATTCAGTGCCTTCTGGTTGTATCATACATGCTTCCTCCTATATCCCATTGCTGATGGCGAGCAGTGAGTGGATTACTGGTCAGTTTTCAGGGAATCGCCGTCTGCCTGCTGGTTGCTGAGACTCTTTCAAAAAGAAAAATGCCAAATGTGGAGCCTAGAAAGCACTCTCTTTTCTTCTCTATCATAAAAGTGTGCACACTTAGAATCACTCAACACAGAGCAGCTAGCTGAAATATCATATACCCTCATAACAACCTGCTTGGATTTTGAGATCTTCAGGGGAAGCCCTTCTCTTGGTCCCACGGGGATGCAGCAAAGGCACGCCCTCCAACATTCCTCCGATGAAAATAGTGTCGTCCCATTCCATAATGATCATTTTACTATTTATACCCACACATGTTACTGGGTTGCCCCAGCCACTCTGGGCAGCTTCCAACATTAAAAAGTAAACATTAAACGTCCCTCTACATGATTGCCTGCAGATGGCTTGGGGGTCAGATAACTCCATACCCTCCAACATTTATCCAATGAAAATAGGGACATCCAGGCCTGTCCTAGCCATAGAGACTAGTGGCACGGTGAACCACAGCACCGGCCGCTGGAGGGCGCCAGGGAAGTGGTCCGGGGGCCACGGCTCGGCGGCAGCAAGCCGGGCGAGGGGGCTCCTGAGCTTGCGCAGAGTGCCCTTTCTCTCTCCTGGCCTGGCCGGCCTGGCCCCGCCCCGCTCCTCCCGTGCCGTCCAGGCGCGGCGGTTGGCTGCGTGGCAGCGTCGGCCTTCGTGACGGGGTCTCTGGCACACCTCTCAGTGAGCTGCCCCTCAGGCGCCGGCGCCACCACCCAGCCACCCTCCCGCTCGCCCTGCTCCTTGCCTCCTTGCCTCCTTGCCTCCCTCCCGCCCACCCTCCCGCCACGAGTTCGAGTCCTGGCCTCGGCCTGGCTGGTTGGGTCGGGTCGGCGGCATGAGGAGGATGAGAGGTCGGGAGCTGTGTGGCACTGCCCCCCCCAGCAGAGGCCTCCGCGCCAGAGGAGGAGGAGGCGGCGCCCCGGAGGACGACCAGGCAGCCCGCCCCGCCCGCTGCAATGCCCCTGAGCCCGGCCTGCCCTCGGCGCCTGGCCCACCCGTGCCATGTCCCTTCTCTGCATCCGTGGTGAGTCGGGGGGCAGCGGAGGGACCTTTGCACCACAGTGCTCGATGTGGTTAAGACGGGCCTGGGGATATCCTAAGGAAAAGCAGGACATTCCAGGATGAAATCAGAAACCGGGACAGCTTCTCTAAATCACAGACATCCCTGGAAAATAGGGACAATTGGAGGAGCTGCAGGGCTGGCTTTGGTGCTGATTCCCTGAAAGAGCTTACAAGATCTCACCCAAATCTCATGAGATCTTTTGCTCTCCTTGACATCTTGCGAGACTCTGATGAGATCTCGCAAGATCGTGCGGGAAATCAGCAGGAAATCAGCACCTATAATGGCACCGCTTCTCTGGCAGAGGTAGGGGCATGAAAGGAGGCACCCATGCAGCTGCTGCCATAAGAAAAACACTGGGGCCTCATTTGAATAGTAGTGTGCTTGGTATCTGGTGGGCGGGGCTTGTGTGCTTTACTCCGGAATCAGCCCCTCCCTTCAGTGTCTGTTCAGTTAAGAATGTCAGTTAAGAGGGACCAACCGTCTCTTCTTGTTTCTTGCCTCAGGCTTGCTTCACATTGCTGTATTTGGTTTCTCTCGTTATGTTATTTTGTTACGGTTTTCTTTATTATTAAAGCTTAGCTTATATTTATGTGAGCCACTTATTTTTCTCAAAGAAAAAAAGAAACTCTGCTGAAGAAAGGTGTGGCATGTCCTAAACTGCGTGAGCGAGGGGATATTCCAAGTTTGCCAGGAGGGTTGATTTTGTTAATCATCCCATGACAGAATCACAACCTCCACAACAATTGGGCATATCTGCCAAGAAATAAGGGACCAGGCGGAAGTAGCAGACCGGAAGTAGCGCTGCCGCCATTTTGGAACTGGGCGGAGCATGCTCAGAAGTGACTTTTGATGCTGCTTTTCCCAGTTCCAAAATGGCCGCCGTGCCAGAAGTCGCACTGCAGCCATTTTGGAACTGGGCAGAGCAGCATCAAAAGTCGCTTCTGAGCATGCCCCGCCCAGTTCCAAAATGGCCACCGTGCCATAATAAACCGGGGGGGGGGGACAAAAAAATCTCCTTTTTCAGCTAGGAACAGCTGGAAAAACGGGGATTGGCATCTATGCAATTGGGTTACGGGCCCAATCTGGGAAAAGGGCAAGTAGATAAATAGGTACCACTCCGGTGGGAAGGTAAACGGCGTTTCCGTGCGCTGCTCTGGTTTCGCCAGAAGCGGCTTAGTCATGCTGGCCACATGACCTGGAAAAACTGTCTGTGGACAAAACGCCGGCTCCCTCGGCCTATAGAGCGTGATGAGCACGCAACCCCAGAGTCATCCGCGACTGGACCTAACAGTCAGGGCTACCTTTATCTTTACCTTTACTTTGACAAAGGAGCACCCCACACTTAATAAGTGAGATTGTTTTCTTCTGATATGATAGTAACAGTTGTGAGTCTATATGTTTGCATTTAGTGCAGAATACATAACTCCACTGCTTTCATGTCCAAATAAATTAGGCACCAAACACATAGCCACTGATGCTTAGACTCCCTGCGTACCCTTCAAATCCAATCAAATCCCGTTCCTCTCCTTCTATCCTCCGGAGAAAAAGAGCATTGCGCCCGAGCTTTAGGAGAGAAATATAATATGATCCATGAGACGGTTGCTCTGACACATGTTATTATCTGTCCTGGAGATGAGGCTGTCGCACTCCACTTCTCAAATCAAAGAAGGAGGGGAGAGGATGGGCTGCAAGAAAAGAAACAGCCACTGTATTTCATAAACCAGGTGTGGATTTTAAAAATGATAACCCAGCCATGATTCCACTTTCCAAGGCACTGGGGCAGGTGTACCTAGGGTCAAAGGCGTCTCTATAAAAATGTAAAAAAAAAATGAGGATGAGAAGGAGAGGGAGAGGATATTTTATGTGTAGATAATTCAATAGCTGTGTGGCCTGGAGCGACGACGCTCCAGCGACTTTGTCCCTGCTTTAATTACAATACTGTTGCAAAACTGCACTCTATCCTGTAGCGATTCCTTGATCTCACATATTGACCGCATGCCCACTTCATTTGAAGGATGAGAAAGCCTTTGTTTGCACAGAGGAGGTGTGTGTATGTGTGTACTCATTTAATTATACTGTTCCCCATCATGAACCGAGAGACTGCAAGATCTTGCTCTTTCTGAACCTCCCCTTCCTACATTTTCCTTCGGTGATGCTCTGTTCCTTTAGTACAGGCATGTCAAACCTGCGGCCCTCCAGATGTTTTGGACTACAATTCCCATCTTCCCCAACCACTGGTCCTGCTAGCTAGGGATCATGGGAGTTGTAGGCCAAAACATCTGGAGGGCCGCAGGTTTGACATGCCTGCTTTAGTACTTCCTCATCAAGGCCAGTTCAGATGCAGAAGGCAGCACAATCTTTTGATATAAACGATATAAACAAAGACCAGTGGGTCCACATCCTCTCTGAATGGACGAGGTGCATTTGGGGGAACCATGGGCAATTGGAGCACATCGCCCAATCCAGCCCACCTGCCGAGGACCAGGAGAAATATGCCGGTGCAGCAGAAATACTCCTGTCACTAGAATACCCCAGTAAAAAAGACAAATGCCCACTTGGCCACGGAATAAACTTTTTACCTGTTATGTCAGCTGTTGGAGGCTGTGATCGCACAGGACCAGATGCTCTGTTACGGCCCCCAGAAGAACATTTATAGGTTCTTTTCCTAACGTTAAACAGGAGGGACATAGAGTAGGCCTGGCCACACACAGTTCTGAATGTGAACCCAGCAACTCAGCAGGAATGCGTAAGAGGCAGATCCCCCCCCTTTTTTTGCATCACAGCATAGCCTGGGTGGGCAGGCATGTACATGGGGTGGGGGTGGGGAGTTACTTGATCAGTTTAATCAGCAGATAGCTTTATGCAGACTGACCTCCCCCCATGTGCCCCTATTTTCCAGGGACAGTCCTGGATTTACAGAAGACGTCCTGGTTTCAGATTTGATCCCAGAATGTCCCGCTTTTCCTTAAAGGTAAAGGGGCCCCTGACCATCAGGTCCAGTCGTCCGACTCTAGGGTTGCGGCGCTCATCTCGCTCTATAGGCCGAGGGAGCCAGCGTTTGTCCGCAGACAGCTTCTGGGTCATGTGGCCAGCATGACAAAGCTGCTTCTGGCGAACCAGAGCAGCGCACGGAAATGCCGTTTACCTTCCCGCCAGAGCGGTTCCTATTTATCTATTTGCACTTTGATGTGCTTTCGAACTGCTGTGTGGGCAGGAGCTGGGACCGAGCAATGGGAGCTCACCCCGTTGCAGGGATTCGAACCACCGACCTTCTGATCAGCAAGCCCTAGACTCTGTAGTTTAACCCACAGCGCCACCTGGGTCCCTCTCCCGCTTTTCCTTAGGACGTCCCTATTTTCATCAGAGAAATGTTGGAGGGTATGGAGTTATGCACCCTCTGACCCAAAGAGAGCCAATATCTGAAGACACCTGATGCCAGTCCTGTACAGATTTAAAAAATCAATGTTTAATGTTTTATTATGTTTTTATAAATGTTCAAAGCTGCCCAGAGTGCCTGGGGCAGCCCAATCAGATGGGCAACGTATAAATAATAAAATGGCTGTTGTTGTTGTGAGATAGGATAGGACATCCCTATTTTCAGCGGATAAATGTTGGAGGGTGTGCTTCATGTTTGGATATGTGTGTCTAAGTGAATTAATAATGTTCCCCTCCCCCCCAATAACATTAATACACACAGAGAAGAGCCGTCTTACCCATAGGTGCTAGGGGTGTGGGGCACCCGGGTGCTGAGCTCTCAGGGGCGCCAGGCCGAGAGACCGGGGGCCCGAGAGTTGAGTCCGGGGAAAAGCCCACCCGTCGGTCGGAGTGCCGCGGCAGGCTCTTCTGCTGTGGGAGGCTCTGCGCTGCGAGTTTGGGGGTGACCGAGCCAGCGAGACCCTGAGGCGGCCAGCCGGCTCTGCCCTCCTGTGCTCCTAGGACTGGCCAACCTCGGAGGGGGGGCGCCGGACGGATCTTTGCACCCCGGTGCTGCATATGCTTAACATAGCCCTGCACACAGACAAGTTTAAGTTGCAACAAACTCTGCAATCCCCACAGCTGGGAAACAAGCTAGGGCTTATTCATCAGAGGAAATCTATTTCATACACAGATCATGACTCTGCAAATGCAGGAAGTATGCAGGTCGTATGCAAAGAATCACACGTCTTAATTTAGTTTTTTCCCCCTGTTACGGTGATGATGTTATCAGGTGAGTTACCAAGAATATGTATAGCAGATCCCTATATAAGGGTCTTACAATCAAACGTGGAGGGGTCTATGGGTGGCGCTGTGGGTTAAGCCACAGAGTCTAGGGCTTGCTGATCAGAAAGTCGGCGGTTCGAATCCCTGCGACGGGATGAGCTCCCATTGTTCGGTACCAGCTCCTGCCCACCTAGCAGTTCGAAAGCACATCAAAGTGCAAATAGATAAATAGGGACCACTCTGGCGGGAAGGTAAACGGCGTTTCCGTGCGCTGCTCTGGTTCGCCAGGAGTGGCTTAGTCATGCTGGCCACATGACCCGGAAGCTGTCTGCGGACAAACGCCGGCTCCCTCGGCCTATAGAGTGAGATGAGCGCCGCAACCCCAGAGTCGGAAACGACTGGACCTAATAGTCAGGGGGCCCCCTTTACCCTTTACAATCAAACGTGAACAAGATATTCTGAGCAAGGCAATACAGTGGTCAGCAGTTTTGAAAGCTAGGAGGCCCATATTTTAATGTCCCACATCTACAGCGATACCAATGACGCAGTTTCTGGCTTCAAAATAGGGACGGTGCATTCCCTTTCAAAACAACGTGAATGAGCTCCATTTATTTCATTAGATTGAGTTCAGCTCACAGGATAGACTATGCACTCAAAAAAGCAGGTTGCTGTGTGCAATCACAGTCTGAATGAATAGTGGGTGAAGCCAACATGAAGAAGGAAGAAACAAAGACACCAAGCAACAGAGAGAAACAGAGAGACAGGAAAGGCAAAGCTAACAAGTGACGAATGTGAGCAAATGAGCGAACCGAGACAGGCAGGGAGACAGTTGCCCAAAGTGAGTGTGTGTGTCTTAATTTGAACCCAGAACTCTTCACCCCACACCCAAAACTATCTATTGTGATGTGACTGGAACACTACAGCCCCATAAAACTGCATGCGAAGCTTTTCTTTAAAAGCATGCTGGTGCTGTGCTATATTTTGTTTTTGACATTTGTTGTTGTTGTTGTTGTTGTTGAGGTTGAATTCTGACAAGACAGAAGTACTGTTTGTGGGGGACAGGAGGCGGGCAGGTGTGGAGGACTCCCTGGTCCTGAATGGAGTAGCTGTGCCCCTGAAGGACCAGGTATGCAGCCTGGGAGTCATTCTGGACTCACAGCTGTCCATGGAGGCGCAGGTCAATTCTGTGTCCAGGGCAGCTGTCTATCAGCTCCACCTGGTACGCAGGCTGAGACCCTACCTGCCTGCAGATTGTCTCGCCAGAGTGGTGCATGCTCTAGGTATCTCCCGCTTGGACTACTGCAATGCGCTCTACATGGGGCTACCTTTGAAGGTGACCCGGAAACTACAACTAATTCAGAATGCGGCAGCTAGAGTGGTGACTGGGAGCGGCCGCTGAGACCACATAACACCGGTCTTGAAAGATCTACATTGGCTCCCAGTACGTTTCCAAGCACAGTTCAAAGTGTTGGTGCTGACCTTTAAAGCCCTAAACGGCCTCGGTCCAGTATACCTAAAGGAGCGTCTCCACCCCCATCGTTCTGCCTGGACACTGAGGTCCAGCTCCGAGGGCCTTCTGGCGGTTCCCTCATTGCGAGAAGCCAAGTTGCAGGGAACCAGGCAGAGGGCCTTCTCGGTGGTGGCGCCTGCCCTGTGGAACGCCCTCCCATCAGATGTCAAAAGGGAAAACAGCTACCAGATTTTTAGAAGACATCTGAAGGCAGCCCTGTTTAGGGAGGCTTTTAATGTTTAAGAAATTAGTATATTTTTAATGTTTCTGTTGGAAGCCGCCCAGAGTGGCTGGGGAAACCCAGCTAGATGGGCAGGGTATAAATAATAATAAGTTGTTGTGGTTGTTGTTGTTTGTTGTTGTTGTCTGCCACGTCTCCCAAAACTAGTTACAGAACTTAAGAGGCCTCGGTTTCTAACTCACTAGATTCCCTCCCTCCATCTAAAAGTCGGGAAGGGAGAAAATTTTTGCTCCCCTCTGTGTCATCTCCTTAGCCCAATCTCAGTTCTCTTTTTCAAGCTGAGATAGGATCCAACGATTTTCTCTCTCTCTCCGCTGCCTACTCTGTACCTCTGCTTCGGTGGCTAAAAGGCAGCACATTTCTTAGCAGGCAGGGGAGGTGAATGAAACTACCGGTATTTCGCTTGAGAAAATTTAAAATCTTGGGTCAGCACAGCCTTCTGCTCCCACCCTCTGATTCATGGATTCATTGGCAAAGAAAGCCAGCCCATAAAACGCTTTTCAGCCCAAACCAAAACACATTAAATTAAAACCACATGAATAAACAGCTGTTCCCGCTCTTTTTTTCTTTTTTTTACATTGGGACAGTGGATTAACTCATCTTAAAGACTGCGGATTGCAAATCGACACACAGCACTGTTGATTTTAGCAGAGCTGCATCAACTTACACTAGACGAGGGTCGGTAGCCATGAGGAATAAATAACGCTACAGGGAGAGGGACTATCGACAGCCGATGATTACAAATCCTGTAGACACTTTCGCATGGGGACCTATCGATGAGCGAGGTTGTTACCAGTCCCTGGCACTGAGGATCATTCAAGCCTCCATGAGGCAAGGATGAGGAACAAATTCTTTGGCACTGACACAAACGCTTTGCGTAGCTCACCTAATGGGCCATTGATAAGAGAGCGCATGGGAACAAGGGACAGAAGTGTCTGACAAGGACAATCAATCCATTTTAATGGGTATTATTAATTTGCTGCAGAAATTGAGCTTTGATGACAAGGAGGCTGATGAAACCTCAAATTTCAGCCATCAGTCATCCATTTCCACCCGATTTTAGCCAGCACCTGATTCATTAATCACATCCTCGCTAGCAAAGCCTCTCCCCCCCCCACCTTTGATTGGGGAGGGAAATTAAGACATACAGGTTTGACAAACCCTCCAAGTGTCCCTATTTTCCAGGGACAGTTCCAGAGTTCCAGAAGCTGGCCCGGTTTCTGATTTGATCCTGGAATGTCCCACTTTTCCTTAGGGCGTCCCTATTTTCATTGGAGAGAATTTGGAGCGTATGGAGTGATGCCGAGCCAAGGAAATAGGGAACTGTACCACCTTTAGAAGACATCTGAAGGCAGCTTTGTATAGGGAAGTTTTTTTAATGTTCCATATTTTATTATGTTTTAATATATGTTGGGAGCTGCCCAGAGCGGCTGGGGCAACCCAGTCACATGGGCGGGGTATAAATAATAAAATTGCCGTTGTTGTTGAAGAGGACGTCCCTATTTTCATTGGAGAAATGTTGGAGGGTATGCAAATCCCCAAATGCTGACCACATCTAGAGGGAAAATGGAATGGAGGAAATTTACTTTATAAGATTAAGAATCTTATAAAGAACTAGTGTAATTCAGCCCGTTAAGTAAACGGGCGCTAGAACATCCCGGGGTTCGGAGAAGCGCTTGCTCCCCCCCCTCGCCGGGAGCGGCGGTTGGCGGCCGCAGGGAAACGGTAGGTAGAGGGGGTGGGGGGGAGTGCGCGCACAAGTGTGCGTTCCAAGTCTCTGCGTCCAATCCCTGTGTCCGTGGGGCACATGTGCAGTAGCGCAAACCCAGGGACACAGGGAATACTGGACACAGAGACACTTGCACTTTATTATATAGGCATAGCTGCCAAGTTATCCCTTTTTTTAAGGGAAATTCCCTTATGCTGAATAGGCTTCCTCGTGAGAAAAGGGAAAACTTGGCAGCTATGTATATAGGATGGGCAACTTCTGCAAATGAATGTTCTCTGTGAAGGTGGATTGATTATTAAACCAATTGGAGAACTGCAGCTCTGTAAGGAGAATAGGGGGCACAAGGTAAGGCCCTCAATTTAGGAGAGATCCTCTCAGAGGGCAGCATGTCAAGAACCCCCTCAAAGTTGAAGCCAATTCTATATATGAGGAGTAGAGTGGGAGGCAGGCAACAGAAGGTGGAAATAGGGAAACAAGGGTGCTATCTGGCATTTAAGACCAGAGCGAGGCAGCTGGCAGGTCACCAGCCCGAAGTTTTTTAAAGGAGTTTATACAAGGTTGGAAGCCAGTCTTAGGTTTCAGAAATCATTACTTCCTGCTCTCTTTGCATGGTTGAATTCCTGGATCTGGGCCTCCTTTATCTATCATACAGGGGAAACTGTCCAGAGAGGAGTCATTTTATTTGCAGTTCCCAGATTATGATGACAATACAGTTGTGGAACACACTGTAATTGAAACACATGAATGGATGGCTGTGAGATAACAAAAAATGGAGATAATTGCAGGCAGGAGGCGGTGGATCAAATCAGACATACTCAATTGGCATTTTTTACAAAATCCGTCAAAGATCATGAAATGCCAGGCAATAGCAGTTTTCTCAATGAAGTAAAGCCTTGCTGTCTATTAATAGCCATCTATTAATAAGTCAAGAGGGCTACTGAAGAGCTGTTCATCAAATCCAAATAGGTGCAAACTGGGGAAATGATCACTTAGTCTTTGATCAGCAGCAAGCATTGAATGTTCACGCCATACCGGTAATGAGTCAGCCAGGAATCATTACCAATAATGGCAATGTTTGCAAGAAATATGGGAGGAAAAAACAACCAGAAAAAGTATTTGCCTTGTTTCAGTTTAAGGGACCCAAAACTACAGGAGGAGGGCTCTGGAACAAGGAAGCCTTCTTGAATCAACAGCAACAGAGGAGGCCAGTGGCAATTCCAGAGCCATTATGACTGCTTGCTTGCTGGTCTGGACAACTAGGAAGCTTCCTCTATCACAATTCCACCTGATTAACCCTGGAATTGTGAACATTTCTCTGCAATGGGAGGTGGTATCAGCCTATCACAGGATGGAGGTACCGTATCACCTGCACAAATGTCCTCGGCAAGAAGAGCCATATGCCAACATTGATGACACAGCAGTGCCAATCAATAGCTTGGTTGGGGAAATGGTTATCACAGCACAGCACGCTCCTGAAGCAGAGGATGGCACTTCAAAGCACCTTTTGATGGGAAGCAAGCTTGCAAAGCACAATATTATCACCTGAAAATGTCTGTCTCTGTTATTCACATGAATTGGCTCCTGAATCATTTGTCCAAGGTCTTGTCAAGAGTCCGTGATGTAACAAGGAAACAAACCTAGGTTTCCTGGGGCCTAGCTGAGGTAAAGATGAGGGAGAAACTTGCATTTAAAGACAAATCTACCTAATTTACTTTTCCTGAAACAGAAGAAAACAAAACATGCAGCTTCCTTTGAATTTTGCACTTTTCTGAATTTTGCAATGTAGTTCTCCACGTATTGTATATGAATATGCATATAATAGGGAAGGTAAATGCATATATTAGTGGAAATAACATCCAAAAGTAGAAATTGCTTGCAAAAATGTGTATATTTAGCAAAATTGCAGGCAAATGCTATGTTGGAAGATATTTGCACTAACCAAATTGATGAATTTTCTATGAGGAATTTAATAATAATAATTCACAAACAGATATTGAAATGTGGAGAATTGAAGATTGGAAAAATAAGAAGCTAAGAGGAACCAAAAACGACAGACCACAAAACTGACCCGCCACAGATTTGGCCCTCCAGACCTTATTGGAATACATCCCTAATAATAATAATAATAATAATAATAATAATAATAATAATAATAATACAAAAATTTTATTTATACCCCGCCCTCCCCAGTCAAAAATGGGCTCAGGGTGGCTAACACCAATAAAATTACAATAAGACATAAAAGAAAAGAAAACAATTAAAATACAGATTTAAATACAATATTAAAATTTAAAATGCAGCCTGACCACTGGCCATAGTTGCTGTGTCTGCTTGGAGTTGGATCCTGACAACATCTGGAGGGCCACAGGTTCTCCACTAGTGTTGCAGAGCATATCGAGGAAATGGTCGCCGCTTCTCAACTTAGAGCCTCCACCTTCCCCTGCTTGTTATGAAAAGCAAAGCGTGTTGCAGCTGCTTTTCGCTGCCTGCCACATTGCGTACGTTGCGGGTATCATGCATATCACTAATTTATCCTGAAGCACACCAAGGTCAACTAGGGTGCACTGCTCAGAGACCAGAGTGAGAAAAAAGTTCTTGACAGCAGCTAGCAAATCTCTGGTTTCTGTCAAGCCCTGACGGAGGTTTCCAGGGCTGAAAAGGCAGCTGGCTTCTCTATGAAGGCTGCTGCAAGGAGTGTGGCTCTGGGATCTCTTGCTGGAGAGGCCCAGGAGAGCGTCCTTTAAAGAGAGAAGGCACACAAATAGCATGTGTTCTACTGAAGGGATTGTAGGTAGCAATGGGTAGAAACATAAAGCAAAAACTTAACATTTCCAGTTTGAGGGAATTTCTTTTGCCGTACCTCTGTTCTTAGAAGTCTTGTTGAGTTCAACAGGTAAGTTTATAGTGCAATCTTGTAGTTGCCTACACAGAAGTAAGTCCCACTGAAGTCATGTGCGGTTTCTCCCAGTGGATTGTAGCCGTACTGATATCTTGCCCTCCCCCCTCCCCCGGAAGAGTGGTTAAGCATATCAGATGTTTGCCTTTTTAAAGGCAACCTTCAAACAACCGAGAAAACAACATTTCCGCTTTTGAGTTCTAACCCGTAAGGGTAAAGGTAAAGGGACCCCTGACCATTAGGTCCAGTCGTGACCGACTCTGGGGTTGTGCGCTCATCTCGCATTATTGGCCGAGGGAGCCGGCGTATAGCTTCCAGGTCATGTGGCCATCATGACAAATCCGCTTCTGACAAACCAGAGCAGCACATGGAATCGCTGTTTACCTTCCCGCTGTAGCGGTTCCTATTTATCTACTTGCATTTTTGACGTGCTTTCGAACTGCTAGGTTGGCAGGAGCTGGGAACAAGCAACGGGAGCTCACCCCGTCACAGGGATTCGAACCACCGACCGTCTGATCAGCAAGCCCTAGACTCTGTGGTTTAACCCACAGCGCCACCTGGGTCCCTTATTAGAAATACAGTGGTACCTTGGTTTATGAACACAATTGGTTCCGGAAGTCTGTTCATAAACTGAAGCGTTCATAAACGTAATGGAAAGTGAATTAATCTGTTCCAGATGGGTCCGCGGCGTTCGTAAACCGAAAATTCGTAAACCGATGTGTTCATAAACCAAGGTTCCACTGACCTTCTGATCAGCAAGCCCTAGGCTCAGTGGTTTAACCACAGCGCCACCTGGGTCCCTAACCCATAAGGGTAGCTTTTGCTAATACACACCTTGGTTTGTGATTTTCTGCAAGGGATTTTGATGACTCAACCCCCCCCCCCCCGCCCCAGCTAACATCTCTACTGCAGAGAATTCAGCATTTCCAATATTATTTTGCACCTAGGGGTTAACGTAGCCCTCCCCACACCCACTTTTTGTGAAAACCTATTTATGAGTGCTGTGAAGTGGTCATGTGGGTGTCGTGAGCCCTGGATAGTGCCTGTGACATCACTGGGATCAATAGCAGAAATCCTTCTCTCTGACACCTCGGGACTTGTAAAAATATAGAGATATGCTGGTGGGAGCAGAACCTCTTTGAGGCTTAGCATGCTTTGGAGTCTGCCAAGGAGCTGGATTTGGATAAACTGCAGTGTTTTGCTCCCCTGTATTACATGAGGAGGTTGTTGGATCTTACTCCTGTGCAGGTGAGAACAAGGCCAAGAGAGTCTGTCTTTTGTAGCAAATAAGAGAATTTTAAAATAAGTTTTATTAGATTTTATAGAGAAAAATACAAAGCTTAATATCAAATATCTCCCCTCCCCTTTTTAAATCTGAACTAAGACTTTGATCTAAATACAGTAAAAACATAAAGGGAAAAAAAGGAAGAAAGGAGAAGAAAAAGAAAAAGAGAGAAGGAAAGAAAGAAAGAAAGAAAGAAAGAAAGAAAGAAAGAAAGAAAGAAAGAAAGAAAGAAAGAAAGAAAGAAAGAAAGAAAGAAAAGAAGTTAAAAGAGAAAATAAAATAAAATTCAGACAACTTCCAATTTTTCATTTGTCTGCTATAAGGTAAAGGTAAAAGGACCCCTGACCATTAGGTCCAGTCGTGACCAACTCTGGGGTTGCGCGCTCATCCCGCATTATTGGCCGAGGGAGCCGGCGTATAGCTTCCAGGTCATGTGGCCAGCATGACAAAGCCGCTTCTGGCAAACCAGAGCAGCACATGGAAACGCCGTTTACCTTCCCGCTGTAGCAGTTCCTATTTATCTACTTGCATTTTGACGTGCTTTCGAACTGCTAGGTTGGCAGGAGCTGGGACCAAGCAACAGGAGCTCACCCCGTCACAGGTATTCGAACCACCAACCTTCTGATCAGCAAGCCCTAGGCTCAGTGGTTTAACCACAGCGCCACCTGGGTCCTTGTCTGCTATATACAGGTATAAAAAATATTCACTTCGTCCAATCCAATATAACGCCCAACAAAGCCACTTTCTGTAAGCAGACATTATCTTCAGTCCTCAAATCCACAGATCATTATTGCTTTTTCATGCAAAAAGTCTACGAGAGGTTTCCAATCTTTAACAAATGTTAGCAGAATTTGGAGCAAATTCAGAAGTTCAGATTTATCAAGTGATCACTGCGACGTGTGAACTCACTGTTGCATCACCGGCTTCCCAGTTCATTTACTATTATAGGTCGCTGCCAATTTGATATGCTTATCATTCCACCTGGTCTGCCCTCTTTGCAAGGTTAGCAAGTGCCTCACCTTCTTGGACATTATTCAGCCCATCCAGACTGGTCTGCCACCATCAGCCACTGGAGCACCAAAATGTTGATGATATTGGTGAATGCCCCTCATGGAACCCAAAATGGTCAAAGGCCTGGAAACGATGCCTTATGAGGAACGGCTTAGGGAGCTGGGTATGTTTAGCCTGGAGAAGAGAAGGTTAAGGGGTGATATGATAGCCATGTTCAAATATATAAAAGGATGTCATATAGAGGAGGGAGAAAGGTTGTTTTCTGCTGCTCCAGAGAAGCGGACACGGAGCAATGGATTCAAACTTCAAGAAAGAAGATTCCACCTAAACATTAGGAAGAACTTCCTGACAGTAAGAGCTGTTCGGCAGTGGAATTTGCTACCAAGGAGTGTGGTGGAGTCTCCTTCTTTGGAGGTCTTTAAGCAGAGGCTTGACAGGCATATGTCAAGAATGCTTTGATGGTGTTTCCTGCTTGGCAGGGGGTTGGACTGGATAGCCCTTGTGGTCTCTTCCAACTCTATGATTCTATGAGTCTTCTGGCAGCTGTAGGGCAAGTTGTGTGGCATGCTCAGTTCTGGTCACCAACAGCTCATGGCCACCTGAGGCGGCAGCCTCACTCTGCCAAATGATAGGGCCTGCCCCAGAATCAATTGTTCGCATCTCTAGGTTTAAAAAGGAGAAATAATTGAGAATCGGACATTCATCTTGCAAGCGGTCAGGGGAATAGTTTGCAGTTGCCTGTCCATCGTTGCCTAACCTGAAGTAACGAGATATTTTTATTGCTCTTTAAATGAAACAGAATCTCATCCTTCTCGAGGTAATCCCAGGGAAGGGAAAAACATCTTATGATTCAGAGAAGGAACACAACATTGACCAGAGCAGAATGGGGAGTCGTGGAGACAGCTGCCTCCCGTATTTCCATTTGACAGAACAGTCTCTTATTTGCCTTTAAGCCAACTTTGAGCTGGGATGCTGGCGACGGATAAAAAGGGGCCGCGGTGGTGTTTTGCTGCAGCTTGAAAGTGTAGGCCCTTATTGCTGGTGACATTTGAATTTGGCGTTTGAAATGTTTCAGTTCTTTGTTTTGACACATTGATGTTGGAAGCAACTGGGGAGAGGAGTTAACTTTCCCTCCTATAATTGCTGCCAGATTGAGACCCTTCTCACCCACCCCCACCGCCCGCAGTCCCCCAGGGGATCCTGTCATGGGCTCAGCGGAGGTCATTAGCAAGTGAAGCGGGAGCGCAGAGCCCTTCGGATGCAGTTCTGCTGGGGAGGGGGTGGGGGATGGAGGAGGAGGAGGAGGGGATGAAGGCATTGCAGAAAGGGAGGCTCAGGGGTTTCTGATGCACAGTTTGCACAGCTTTCGGTCTACGGAGAACCATAGCTGCCAAGTTTTCCCTTTTCTCGCGAGGAAGCCTATTCAGCATAAGGGAAAATCCCTGAAAAAAGGGATAACTTGGCAGCTATGCGGAGAACCTTTAGACAGCAAGAGCAGCTTTGCAGTCAAGTATGCCGCAAGTTCCAAGAACTGCCCTGCTCATATGGCATTCCAGTGTGTGTCATGACCCAGGGACCTTGCGGCGCATGGAGGCAGTGGCGCAGAGTGGGAGGAGGGCCACAGAGGTGGTTGCTCAAGGTGCAAGATTGTTAGAGGTGCAAAATTTCAACACCCGGTGCTACCTCAACACACCTGCGCACCTCCGTTGCTGGGCTCCATGGAAAACAGCTTCTCCATGCAAACCAGGAAGTGACCTCTCCAGACAATAGAATGAATCATCTTTTCTTATCCCTGTGGCTGCGATCTCATGAGTGACACGGATGCCAATAGGTAGTTGAGTGCCATGCATACTCCATCTGCTTCCCCTCCACCCACCCCTTCCACACGGCCCCAGGTGCTGGCAACCCATGCTATGCCACTGCACAGAGAAGGAATCTGATGAGGATGAGCTTCAGGCTGCTTGGTTGAGCAGGAAGACCCTTCAGTATCTCCTGACTCAAGCATACAGCTCTTCCACTATCCCCTAAGTCAGCGGATGGATGCCCTCCATCTCATGGAAGCCAAAGAGTACAAAGTACGTCCAGTGCAGCCTTCTGATGATGCTGTGTTGAGCTCGGCTCAGAGGCTCTGCCTTTGCTGCCCCCTCAGCAGTGGCGGAGCTTCATGCTCCAGCACCGGGGGCGGGGGTGGGGCATGCCTCCCGGAGGGGGGGCATGTGTTCCAGGGGCGGGGCGTGCCTCCCAGAGGGGCATGGTGTGCCTCCCAGAGGGCCGTGACACACCTCCCAGGGGCACAGTGCGCCTCCCAGAGGGGCGTGACACACGATGCGAGGGCGGGGCAGGCGTTTTGGGGGCGGGGTGGGCACCCACGATGGTGCCCCTTGGAGCCCACCACTCAGGACGGCCCGCCCCCACCGCCCCTATCTTCCTACGCCCCTGCCCCAGAGTACTCAGGGGGCTGAGTCTCCTGCCAAGGAATATTGAGGGGGCTGACGACACCATCACCCCCTAGAGGTGGCACACAGGCAACTAGATGTTTCTGGGAGAAGTGCGCAAGCACATACCCTCCCACATTTCTCCAATGAAAACAGGGGAGTCCTATTCTACAACAACAACAATTTTATTATTTATACCCCACCCATCTGACTGGGTTTCCCCAGCCACTCTGGGTTGCTTCCAACATATATAAAAACATAATAAAACATTAAACATTTAAAATCTTCCCTGTACATGGCTGCCTTCAGATGTCCTCTAAACTAAAGGTTGTATAATTACTCCCAGTACATTTCTGACCACAATTCAAAATGTTGGTGCTGACCTTTAAAGCATAGCTGCCAAGTTCTCCCTTTTTTAAGGGAAATTCCCTTATGCTGAATAGGCTTCCTCGCGAGAAAAGGGAAAACTTGGCAGCTATGCTTTAAAGCCCTAAATGGCCTCAGCCCAGTATACCTGAAGGTGCGTCTCCACCCCCATCGTTCAGCCCAGACACTGAGGTCCAGCTCCGAGGGCCTTCTAGCCGATTCCCTCACTGCGAGAAGTGAGGTTACAGGGAACCAGGTGGAGGGCCTTTTCGGTAGTGGTGCCCGCCCTGTGGAACACCCTCCCGTCAGATGTCAAGGAAATAAACAACTCTCTGATCTTTAGAAGACATCCGAAGGCAGCCCTGTTTAGGGAAGTTTTTAATGTTTGATGTTTTATCGTGTTTTTAATATTCTGTTGGGAGCCGCCCAGTGTGGCTGGGACAACCCAGCCAGATGGACAGGGTATAAATAACAAGTTGTTGTTGTTGTTGTTGTTGTTTTACTTATCTCCTTGGCTCGGGGGTCACATAACTCCATACCCTCCAACATTTCTCCGATGAAAATAGGGACGTCCTAAGGAAAAGCGGGACATTCCGGGATCAAATCAGAAACCGGGACTGCTTCTGTAAATCTTGTACCTGGAAAATAGGGACACTTGGAAGGTCTGCAAGCAGGACCCGAGCATCAGAGGACTCTCCCCTCCTGTGGTTTCCAGCAACCGGCATTCAGAAGCATTGACTGCCTCTGACAGCATCATCCTTCCCTTTCTCCCAGAGTAGCATCAACGGGATGCTGAAGTCATCTCCCCCCGCAGGTGACAGTCAGGCCCAGACCTGTGGACGTTCTGATACGGAATTGCATCTGCTTCCTTCTTCGGAGCGCCCCATCTCGGTATAGCCAACCTGGCTGCATCTTCATCTTCCCTGCTTCGTCCTGCCTTTGGTGTTTCTCACCCACCTCCCCTCCCTCTGCTTCACAGAGCCCTGTAGAAACTTGCCGATTGCTGTCCCGTGGCTGGTGTGTATTGGCTCTGCTGCAGAACTGCTTCAGGGAACGGGACTAATAAATTCAGCTTCATTTGTGTAAGGCTGAAGAAGAAAGGTTCAATTTATTTATTTATTTATTTATTTTGTCCTCGGGCAATTCTGTTGATGAGAGATTATTTATAAGTACGAAAGGGCAGAAGAACCGCAGGGAAGAAGGTCAGGGGGGAGGTTTTGGAAGCAGGTGACCTGTGCATTTCAGCCTAGAGCTCTGCCGGAAGGTGAAAAAAATAAATACAAGTATTTTTTTTCTTTAAAAAGTCTATTAGAATTTATCATATCAGTGCCCTCAGACTGCCAAAGCAGCATAGGACTTCATTTAGCATTTGTGCATAGGCCATCTATCTACCCTGTTTCTCCAAAAATAAGACGTAGCCATAAAATAAGCCGTAGCAGGATTTTTAAGCATTCAAGGAATATAAGCCATACCCCGAAAATAAGACATAGCGATAGGCAGCAATGCCAACCGAGGCAGGAGGAGGAGGAGGAAAAAAATAAGACATCCACTGAAAATAAGCCATAGTGGGGTTTTTTTGAGGAAAAATAAATATAAGACGGTGTCTTATTTTCGGAGAAACACAGCATCTATCTATCTATCTATCTATCTATCTATCTATCATCTACCGTGTTTCTCCGAAAATAGGCTATAACCCCATCGCCAGTCCCCAAAACTAGCATTTTCATTAAACTATCTTCTGTTTTTGCCTCCATTATCAGCCGCTTCATGCGGCTTTTTTGCCTCCATTACTAGCCGCTTCATGCGGCTTTTTTGCCTCCATTACCCTCAGTAGAAATTTGAAAAGGAAGAAATAAGACCTGTGGAATGGGAAGATGTTCAACACAGAGATCTGCTTCAATAAAAAATAAATAAAAAATAGAGGGGGGGAAACCCCAAAGTACAACCCACTTTATTGGAAACACATGGAATATTTCAAGGTGACATCAAAGCTGAGGAGGAGGTTTACGGAGAAACAGGCCAGATTAAGAGAAAGGCATCTGTTTTGTTGAGCTGCTCTCTCCCTCATTAGGTGAAAAGGATCCCAGTCGCACTGCTCTCTCCCCCCCCCATCCCACTTTCATTACCCCTTTTCAAGGGGGGGGGCAAACAAAATATAACCACATGGCTGAGCCGTGCAAAATATGGCAGGAATGAGGGGGTCAAGTTACATGCTCCATCTCTCTGCATGACTTTGATTTTAGACAGCCCTCTGCCCCCCCCCTCACCAGCCCCTTGTCACTCAGGCCCATCTAGAGGTGATCCATGGTGTGTGCTTTTAAAAAAAAACTACAGGTGATTGAAAGCATTATGTGTAGCCCTATTTTTAGACCCTTACATGCAGACCCTCCAAGTGTTCCCTGTTTTCCAGAGACAGTCCCGGATTTACAGAAGCCGTCCCGGTTTCAGATTTGATCCCGGAATGTCCCGCTTTTCCTTAGGATGTCCCTATTTTCACTGGAGAAATGTTGAAGGGTATGGAGTTATGCGACCTCTGAGCCAAGGAGATAAGGGACTGTACAGCCATTAGAAGACATCTGAAGGCAGCCCTATATAGGGAAGTTTTTTTTAAAAAAAAAAGTTCAATATTTTATTATGTTTTGATATATGTTGGAAGCTGCAGGGGCAACCCAGTCAGATGAGTGGGGTATAAATAATAAAATTTTGCTTTTGCTGTTGTTGTTGAATAGGACATCCCTATTTTCACCTGAAAAATGTTGGAGGGTATGCAAATCCCAAAAGGCTGACCACATCTAGAAGGAAAACAGAATGGAGACCCTCCAAGTATTCCTATTTTCCAGGGACAGTTCTGGATTTACAGAAGCCATCCCAGCTTCTGATTTGATCCCAGAATGTCCCACTTTTCCTTAAAAAGGTAAAGGTAAAGGGACCCCGTGACCATTAGGTCCAGTCGCGAATGACTCTGGGGTTGCGGTGCTCATCTCGCTTTACTGGCTGAGGGAGCCGGCGTACAGATTCCGGGTCATGTGGCCAGCATGACTAAGCTGCTTCTGGCGAACCAGAGCAGCACACGGAAACGCCCTTTACCTTCCCGCTTGGAGCAGTACCTATTTATCTACTTGCACTTTGACATGCTTTTGAACTGCTAGGTTGGCAGGAGCTGGGACTGAGCAACGGGAGCTCACCCTGTTGCAGGGATTTGAACCGCCAACCTTCTGATCGGCAAGCCCTAGTCTAAACCACAGAGCCATCCGCGAGGGAGCCGGCGTACAGCTTCCAGGTCATGTGGCCAGCATGACTAAGCTGCTTCTGGCAAAACCAGAGCAGTGCACAGAAACCTGGTACCTATTTATCTACTTGGACTTTGACATGCTTTTGAACTGCTTGGTTAGCAGGAGCTGGGACCGAGCAACGGGAGCTCACCCCGTCGCGGGGATTTGAACCGCCGACCTTCCGATCGGCAAGCCCTAGGCTCTGTTGTTTAGACCACAGCGCCACCTGCGTCCCACTTTTCCTTAGGGTGTCCCTATTTTCATCGGAGAAATGTTGGAGGATGTGGAGTTATCTGATCCGTGAGCCACCCGAAGGCAATCCTTTATAGGGAAGTTTTTTTAAAAAAAGTTTAATGTTTCATTATGTTTTTATATATGTTGGAAGCCGCCCAGAGTGGCTGGGGCAACACCCGATGTGTGGGGTATAAATAGTAAAATAAATAGTAAAATTATCATTATGGAATGGGACATCCCTATTTTCATCGGAGAAATGTTGGAGGGTATGGATTATGCAATGTCCATCCTACTGGGGTATCTAAAGAGGAAACGAGCTCTGTTCTTGGGATGTTTGGGCAACTACAAATCCCTAATGAACAGCCATGATGTGAGGTAAAAGGTAAAGGACCCCTGGATGGCTAAGTGCAGTCATAGGCGACTATGAGGTTGCAGCGCTCATTTCGCTTTCAGGCCAAGGGAGCCAGAGTTTGTCCACAGGCAGCTTTCTGGGTCATGCAGCCAGCTTGACTAAACCGCTTCTGGTGCAACAGCACACCGTGAGGGAAGCCAGAGCACATGGAAACGCCCAATACCTTCCCGCTGCAGCGGTACCTATTTATCTACTTGCACTGGCGTGCTTTCGAACTGCTAGGTTAACAGGAGCTGGGACAGAGCAACGGGAGCTCACTCTGCCGACCTTCTGATTGGGAAGCCCAAGAGGCTCCGTAGTTTAGACCACAGCGCCACCCGCGTCCCAGGGATACAGCTATGATGTATCCCTGCTTGTTCCCAAGCCATGCATCTCCCTTCCAGGTTTTGCTACTGAGCCCTACCATGAGGTGGTACAAGGTGTTGGGTTATAGGCCCTGTAAGGGCTGCAGAGCCAGTGACCGGCAGATCTGGTCCATGTCAGGGGCATAACCACTGGGACATAATCTCCTGCACAATCCTCACTGAAATGAGCAGGGACTGCACTGAGGTCTGTGGGTTAAGTCCCCAGTTTAATTAGTGAAAGGGGCTGCCAACAGGATATCACGGGCCAGTCCTGACATCTACCGCATGGCATATGCTAAAGACATTGGGCAGCTGAAGAGCAATGTGGCCCCAAGGACCAATTTAAGAGAGTATTCTGGGCAGACACGCATCCCTATAGATAGGCTTCACCCCACTGCATAACTTGGATGCATTCATGGTGAACCGAATCAGAGAATGGCATCATTTCCTTGCATGATCAGGTGTGCAGATATTTTACAGAGCTGAACAGCACACAAAGCCAGACCATTTGCCTTTTGAGATCTGTGTTGTTTTCAGAAATTCAGGCACGATGTAATAGCCTCCAGAGTGATCCCCGTCTGTGGGACTAGTCCTCAATTTGGTGTCCTCTCAATGCTGATGGGCCGCAACTCCCATAATACCTGACCGTTAGGATTGTGGCTGATGGATGTTGAAATCCAACAGCAGCGCTTAGACCTGCCAGGCCAGATCTTCTGGCCCTTCAAACTGTGGTGGGGAACCTACAGCAAGGATCTTTATTTGGCCACAGAGACCCTTTTCCTCAAACCACACTACTCACCTTCACCATACCTGTTGCCAGGTGTGGAGCAGAGAACAATCAGGAGCCTTAAAGGACACTCCTGATCATTTGACGCAGGTGGCGCTGTGGGTTAAACCACAGAGCCTAGGGCTTGCCGATCAGAAGGTTGGCGGTTCGAATCCCCGCGACGGCGTGAGCTCCCGTTGCTCGGTCCCAGCTCCTGCCAACCTAGCAGTTCAAAAGCACCTCAAAGTGCAAGTAGATAAATAGGTACCGCTACAGTGGGAAGGTAAACAGCATTTCCGTGTGCTGCTCTGGTTCACCAGAAGCGGCTTTGTCATGCTGGCCACATGACCTGGAAGCTGTATGCCGGCTCCCTCGGCCAATAACATGAGATGAGCGCCGCAACCCCAGAGTCGGTCACGACTGGACCTAATAGTCAGGGGTCCCTATACCTTTACCTAGGGCTTGTACTCAGCACATTTTAAATTTTGTGCCGAAAGCAAGCTCCTCTGGGATGGGTTGAAATCAAACATTGAGGGCAAAGGAACATTTTCCCTCTGCAGACCAGCTTGAATTCAGTGGCTCAGCTGAAGTCATGGGGATGTCAAGTGACCGGTGGATGGAAAACCCAGCCCACCTTAGCAAAGTGGCCCACAGGGAATGAGGAAGCTTCAGGATCCGACCTAGCCATGGCTGCTGAGTGTTATGGGTGCTCTCAATGTATGATATGGGTGCTGCTCCACCCTGCCTTTTTGTGGCCCTGTTTGTTACCTATTAAACAGAGAGTCACCTGATACATTTCAGACAAGCTGCATTTCATTTCTCTGAAAGAATTATTTATGCTGTGCATTTCAGTATATAAACATGGGCGCAAGTTCTCGCTCCTCCTTCTATCTCTCATTCCCATATTTGCAGACAGGCAGGAGAAAGCTGAAAGGAGGATGACAGGGTTTGATGAAGGAGCAGCACAAATGGGGAGGGGGGGAGAAGGAGGGGGTTAATTGGTAGCCAGCAATGCAGAAAGGGGAGGGGGGCAGCCGTGAGCATCCAGGAAAGGCATTACATAAGAGGTGGGGATGAAGGAGAGAGGAGGAGGATAGAGAATTGGACAGACAAAGGGCAGGAAACATCAGAACAACAAACACAACACAACAAACCGAAGGCATGGAGAATTAGGCAGAAACGACAAAGAGTGGAAGGCTTGTGCCAACCAGAAGATGCTCAAAATAAATAAATTAATAATAGTAATATGGTATATTATTATTGTTTATACCCCATCACTCTGTGTGGCTCCCAATAGAATATTAAAAACACGATAAATAACATCAAGCATAAAAAAGTTCCCGATACAGGGCTGCCTTCAGATGTCTTCTAAAAGTCAGATAATTGTTTATTTCCTTGATGGGAGGGCATTTCACAGGGCACGCACCACTACCGAGAAGGCCCTCTGCCTGGTTCCCTGTAACCTCTCTTCTCGCAGGGAGGGAACCGCCAGAAGGCCCTCGGAGCTGGACCTCACTGTCCGGGCTGAACGATGGGGGTGGAGACGCTCCTTCAGGTATACTGGGCCGAGGCCGTTTAGAGCTTTAAAGGTCAGCACCAACACTTTGAATTGTGCTTCGAAACATACGGGGAGCCAGGGAGCAGCTCCAGTCCAAATGTTAAGCTCTGTTCGAAAAGCTGTGACCCACAAATCGAAGAGCTCCTCTGTTAGCAGAGATGCTGGGCAGAGGCGTGGGGTTTGGCGGGATCTCTGCCCGATGTCACTGGAATCACTAGAAACGGATCTTCTGAATTGGCTGTTGGGGAGGGTGCTTCACCAAACCCCACCACCCCAAATGGCCACCAGATTCTGATGTCGCCCAGTCATATGTTGATTTGGCCCAGAAATCATCTTCAGAGGTGGACCCAGGATTTTAAAAAACACACCCTACTTGCCATATGTCTGGGTTTTGCCCGTTCAGTGAAAATCCACACGGCCACCATTTTCAAGCCCATTTCTTGGCTGTGTCCAGGAGAATCTGGACATACAGCAGGTCTAACCCAGGAACATGTAGACCATTATTTTCAGCAGAATCCACCAGATTCCTTCTTAGGTGTCCATGGTCCTTAACAATGGTCTCTCCCCAGAGCCATTTTTCTAGGAAAAGAGGTGCTGAAACTCTTTTCCTAGAACACCTTCCTCATTCTCCTAGAACTGAGTTCCATCCAGAGAGTTCCAGCTGGGAGGGAAAGCCTTGGTCTCTACTTGCTTCTTCACACTTGCAGTTCCAACCCCTCTCTGGAGAACCTGTTCCCCATCTAACTGTGCTCTCAGAGCCCAAAGATGGAAAGAAGACAAGGTCCTGACTAAAGAAGAGTGGTAACAAAAGCGATTGGAGTATGCAGAAATGGCGAAACTCACTGGAAGAACGAGAAAGCGAGACAATAAAGTTTTTAATACAGAGTGGAAATCGGTTATTGGATATTTGCAAAATTACTGTAAACAGATTAAATCATTAGCAGTGGTATAAGGCAGTGGTCCTCAACCTTGGGCCTCCAGATGTTTTTGGCCTGCAACTCCCATGATCCCTAGCTAGCAGGACCAGTGGTCAGGGATGATGGGAATTGTAGTCTCAAAACATCTGGTGGCCCAAGGTTGAGGACCACTGGTATAAGGGACCCAGGTGGCGCTGTGGGTTAAACCACAGAGTCTAGGGCTTGCTGATCAGAAGGTCGGCGGTTCGAATCCCTGCAATGGGGTGAGCTCCCATTGCTCGGTCCCAGCTCCTGGCAGTTCGAAAGCACATCAAAAAAAGTGCAAGTAGATAAATAGGGACCGCTCTGGTGGGAAAGTAAACGGTGTTTCCGTGCGCTGCTCTGGTGCGCCAGAAGCAGCTTTGTCATACTGGCCACATGACCTGGAAGCTGTCTGTGGACAAACGCTGGCTCCCTCGGCCTATAGAGTGAGATGAGCGCCACTACCCCAGAGTCGGACACGACTGGACCTGATGGTCAGGGGCCCCTTTACCTTTATCTTTTTAAAATACATACAGTACTTAACCCGAGGTACCACTGTACACTTACCCTGTTTTGAAGCCAGCGAAGTAATACAAATTACCATTTAAATAGCTCCCCCCGTCCCAGTAAGAACACGAAACCCTGAGTCTAAAATTCCCTCACAGCGCCGCTGTGCAAAATAAGTTGCAAAATATCTCTCTTTCTTGCTGCATTACGTTAACTAGCCAAAACTGCCTGTCGGCCCATTCCTGTGTAAAATATTTTCCTAGCGCCCATGTAAATAGTCCATTATTAGATTTGGCAAAATATCATGCCTGTGTTTGGAAGGTTAATTAACACAAGGCATTGCAGTCTGGGAACCTGACATCACAAATTCATTAGCCACAGACCATGCACAATCCGCTCTTGCCCGGCTAAAATAAAATCTTCAGTGTGGCATGATACAAGGATGACCTCCCGACCTGCAAAGGCCACCCTCTTCAAGGGTGAGTAGTAATTAATTTTTTAGTCTCCCAATGAGCTCTGGTTCCGAATTGGAAAACCCCCAAAGAGGTTGACCCAATATGCGTTATTGTTTTAGGTGCTGAACACGAATGAGGAATAGAGGGTGAATATGAAGGAAAGGGAACAAAAGGGGGAGATTTCACGAGGGACCATCCGATAATCGATCCAGGCTGCAGAAACATCACATTAAACCCCACGGAAAACCCTGAACCTTAAATGAATGAAAAAGGAATCTGCAGCTTCTTGGAAAGGCTCTGAAGCTGAAATAACCCCAATCCCCAAGTTAGGGCTACTGTGCTCAAGTAGGGTTCACATATTTCAAAAAGTGAAAATCTGGACACAAAGGCTTTTTTCTTCTTTTTTTGCAAAATCTCCACACACACAGAGAGGGGGGGTTATGTTATTTTTAAAGGAAGTTCGCAACACTTCTGATATGGGCTGTCACACGCCCAGGTTTTCCTAGACATTTTTACCGATTTTTGAAAATTCCACCTGGACGCCATTTTCGATGGATGAATCCCGGCAATGTCCAGGAAATTCCAGACGTAGGGCAGACCTACCTTAAGTGCTTAAGACACACTTTACACATAGGTAAAAAGGTAAAGGTAAAGGATCCCTGGACAGTTAAATCCAGTCAAAGGCGACTACAGAGTTGCGGCGCTCATCTCGCTTTCAGGCCGAGGGAGCCGACGTTTGTCCACAGACAGCTTTCCAGGTCATGCAGCCAGCAGGACTAAACCGCTTCTGGTGCAACGGAAACCAGAGTGCACGGAAACGCCGTTTACCTTCCTGCTGCAGCGGTACCTATTTATCTACTTGCACTGGCGTGCTTTCGAACTACTAGGTTGGCAGGAGCTAGGACTGATGCAGAGCTGATCTTGCTTTTCAGACTGAGGGAGCTGGCGTTTTTCCACAGAAAGCTTCCCAGGTCATGTGGTCAGCATGACTTAACTGCTTCTGGTGCAATGGAACACCGTGACGGAAACCAAAGCGCATGAAATGCTGTATACCTTCCCGTCACAGGTGTACCTATTGATCTACTTGCACTGGTGTGCTTTTGAACTGCTAGCTTGGCAGGAGCGGGAACAGAGCAATGGGAGCTCACCCTGTCGCGGGGATTCGAACCACCAACCTTCTAACTGGGAAGCCCAAGAGGCTCAGTGGTTTAGACCACAGTGCCACTCGTGTGTGGCAGCCCTAACTCAAGTGCCTAAGACACTCTTTACACATACAGCAGGAATGAGCTGGAAAAGTCATGTCAGTTGGTACAGGAATGGACTTCCCCCCTTTCTATTGCACGTGTACAATCACCTCCATGATTTTTTTTTAATGTTCTTGCAACCAGAAGGCTAAACTAGGGGGCTTCCTCCCACCCAGTGGCGTAGGAAGCCGCTTGGGCACCCAGAGCGGCAAACATGATGCACACCCGGGCGCAGGGTATCGCTACGTAGCGCGCATGCGCAGCGCCCCTACATAGTGCGCATGCGCAGCACCACTACTTAGTGCGCATGCGTGCTACGTAGCGGGGTGCCAGCGGTGGCACTCGTGCTGCCCCCAAAAGACAGAGCTGGGAGCGGTCCGCCCCCTCCGCTCCCCCCTTGCTATGCCCCTGCTCCCACCCACCCACTCACCCACCCTGCCATCCCTTGACTTGCTAGATTATTTTACTTGCAGGAAGGTCTGACAGGAAGGAACATTAAAACTTTTCAATGCAGACATTTCAAATTCCCACTTTCTGAGCAAATATGCAAACCAAAACACAGCTCTCTTCTTCAAAATCCACACTTGACTGAATTAGTGATAACAACAAACGAAATGCATTGTACTGCGGAGGGCGGGGATTACAAATATTGGGAGAAATATGCATGAAAAGGTATATAAATTGTCAGGCAAATGTCTTGGGGTTTTTATTTTAAAAATGACAAGCATCTGCAGAAACAGGTTGAACTAGACTTCAGGCTGGGGGGGGGATGAGAATGCGAGAGAATTGACAGATCTGCCCATCGCTATCTATATCCATTTCACAAAAGTTTTACCAATTTGATAAAAGCCAGGAGACAGATGACACTGATTTCTTGTTGTTATTACCTAACAGCAAGGCACATTGAACAGAGAATAGCTCATATTCACGGCCAGTTGTTTTGATTTGGTTCCGTTCCCCAAATAGCAGGGAGGGAACCTGGCAGTGACAGAATCTCACAAAGAATTGTGTACCTTAAACCAGTGGTTTTCGACCAGTGTGCTGTGGCGCCCCGGGGTGCCTTGAAGGATGGTCAGCCCTGTTTTGGGAAGTTTTTCCGACGTTTGACCTTTTATTGTGTTTTTATATTTTGCTGGAAGCCACCCAGAGTGGCTGGGGAAACCCAACCAGATGCGCAGGGTATAAATAATGAAATTATTATTATTATTATTATTATTATTATTATTATTATTAGGTAGATAGGTAGATCAGATGCAGGTAAGGTTTAGAAAGATACATATAGCCAACACAAGAGATGAATTCTAAAGAGAACATACTCTAATGTTTTACTTGACAAATTGTCTCCGATTCATATCCTGTTACCTTATAAAGATCTGATGAACACAGGTCATAATAAAAGCAGGGGAGCTTGGGGAAACCCAACCAGATGGGCAGGGTATAAATAATAAAATTATAATTGTATTTATAATTATAATTTGATAGATTAGAAAGATAGATAGATAGATAGATAGATCAGATGCAGGTAAGGTTTAGAAAGATATGGCCAACACAAGAAATGAATTCTAAAGGGAACACATTCTAACTTTTTAACTTGACAAATCATCTCCGATTCATATCCTGTTATCGTATAAAAATCCTGATGAACACAGGTCATAATAAAAGCAGGGGAGCACAGTCCCCGCCGCCGCCACAACTCCCAACCTGGCAAGCCACTGATCTGTGATTGCCTCTCTCCGAGAAAGGCGATCCATCTTCTTTATAGGGACTATCTGCAGCTGGCCCCATCTGCGACATCAAAAATACAATTATTGTAGCCAGAGTCCCCTTTCCCTTGCTAAATTTCGCCACGGCTTTTATGCTGCTCTGCTAAATTGCTTGCCCCTCCCCCCCCGCTCCTCCGACACCACACACACTCACACACGGGGCCTGCAAAGCTATCCGGCCCCTCGTAGTATAATCACAGCTTTGGAATTAGCAAGTGTAATTTGGCACCCACCACCCCTCTCGCACACCCCAGAACGGGGAGAAATTGAAATTGATCATTCGCCTTTGTTGACTAGGCAGTTGGAATTTAATCAGGAAAACATATGAAATTCCATGCATAAGGGGGGGGGGCGGAATGCGGGGGCTATTATTTTATTATAGGCATTATATTCCAGGCATCTTTGTACTACCATTCAATCATATTCCCCATACGGGCGAAAAAGCAAATATGCTGCTTTTCTGGTGGAAGGCTGCTTCAGGAACCAAAAGCAATTATACCACCCATTTGCCATGTTGCAGTGTAGCAAATCACCCCATTGCTTTACCAGTCTCAGCCCCAAGATCCATTTTGCCATAACCTCCAGTACAGATGTGATGCCAGAAACCAGGTGAACAGGCCTGCCTGTTTCTACGGCCTCAATTTATTAATACCTGCCCCTGAAAAATCAGTATACTGAATTCATTTTGCCTTTTTATATATTAATAGTACAGTGGTGCCTCGCAAGTTCTGTGAGGCAATTCGTTTTGCGAAAAATTCGTCTTGCGAATACCATTTGAATGCATTGAAATTTTTATATATTTTTTGCCCATAGGAACGCATTAATTGAATTTCAATGCATTCCTATGGGAAACCGCGATTTGCTAGACGAATTTTTCACAAAACGAATTCGTCTTGTGAGGCAACCTCCGATGGCAAAAACCATTCGTCTAGCGAGGTACCACTGTATTTTATTCTTTTTTCTATATAGAAAGTTACATTTGTTACTCAACAATCATATTCTAATTCAACAAAACAAGTGACTTCCCACTCACCCAGTGCCGATGTTTATAACTCAGTTTACATGCAATTGCATTTTAAGGCTCTGTCTTACCTAATTTCATCCCCTCTAACACGTTCCTTGATATATTCTGCTATTTTCTCACGCTTCACACCCCTCTGTGATCTTCGCATGTGGGAAATAACTTTGGAATATGCCTTTTGATTTTTTTTGCTAAGAGTTATGCACATATCCTCTCCCTTCCACTAGTCCAGGCATCCCCAAACTTCGGCCCTCCAGATGTTTTGGACTACAATTCCCATCTTCCCCGACCACTGGTCCTGTTAGCTAGGGATCATGGGAGTTATAGGCCAAAACATCTGGAGGGCCGCAGTTTGGGGATGCCTGCACTAGTCTCTCGGAGTTAAATCTTGGGGAGGGGACAGGAAAATGCTTCTCAACCCTGGCGAATGCTTGTGCCCCCTGGACACAAAATACTACCGGTACTTCACAGTTTCCCTTCCACTTCCCTCCCCACCACCCTCACATAGATAACCAGATACCAGTAGTAAGTCTTCTGGGTTCGTTTTAATTGCAGATATGGAATAAGTGCAACCGGATCCATTGTAAGTACAAACATTGCGGGAATTGCTGTTTCTTGGTAGAGGGAAACTATGATGGTTAACTACTAGCTTTTAGGTTTTCAAAGGAGGGTGGCCATTACCTCTTATTCCCACTAGCCTTTTGGTGAGACCTTGGACCTGTTCTGCAACCTGCCAGGTCTACCTGAATCTCCGTTGTAATTCTGTGCACACTTACTTGAGAGTAAACCTCATTGAACAAGTGGAGCTTGCTTCTGAGGGAGCATGAATGGAATTGCACTTCATGGCTGCAATCCTGCATGCACTTAGCTGGGAGCAAGTTCATTGAGATGGGTTGGTGGGGATAAATTTGATACAGCCGTCAGCTGGATAGCTCAGTTGGTTGGAATGCGTTGCTTATAACTCCGAGTTTGCAGGTTTGATCCCCGTAAGGGACAGCTGCATATTCCAACATTGCATGAGGTTGGACTAGATGATCGTCAGGGTCCCTTGTAGCTCTGGTTCTATGATGCAAGTTTGAATTCTTATGTGATCCATTCCAGAATGACAGCTCCCCTTTGAAATTCACACTTCTCAGTATTCTGCGTTGCCATTTTCCAACCGCATAATGGATACCAATCATATTAGTGAAAACAACATATCAGAACGCATCACATTAGGGTAAATTGTTTTCCAAAAATGATTACCCCACCCTAAAGAGGAGTTTTGGAGAATCTGAAAGCTATCTCATTACTCTGAGATGTATTAGTTTGTGTGAATGAATATATCGCTCTGGGAAGGGGAACCTATAACTCCACCCCCACCCCGATGTTGCTAGATTCCAGCTCCCATCAACCGTAGCTCACATAACCGATGACCAGGAATGATGGGAAATGTAATTCAACAATAATCCAACCTCACGTTTCCTATGTATTTCAGACATCCTTTTTATTGTGCTTTCATTTGTGCTCTTGGTGGGATCGGGGGGGGGGGGTTATACATAATTCTGCTTTCAATGCCGTTTGTTCCTGAAGAAATTACTCCTGCAATTGCAGTTGGTGTATGTCCTGTAACTTCCTCCTAAAAAAGATCCCATCACTTTTCCTCCCGCAAATGCTCTGGGTTTGGGGCTTTCTTGTCCCATATTTGTTGCCTTGTGGTGCAGGTATGCCCCTCCCAAAGGCAATAATGCGGTAACACTGAGGAAGACCACAGAACACTGAATAAAGTGGAATAATATGTGGATAGTTCTGCATTAATGCACCACTAATGTCTCATTATTGCATCAGTGACATGTTACAGAACACGGCTGCAAACAACCACCAGTTTGGAGGGGCCCTCTATCGCCACACAGCAAATACCCTCTGTAGCCTACGAAGGACACAACAGACTAACTGAGCTCTCGTCCTCCCTTGGGAAACTGAGCAGAGATCCATTTTATATTACAGGCATTTATAGCCTTTAGAGTACATGAGTGGGAAAGGCAGGAGCAGAGAGTTAGCGCATATAAATTGGAATTTCCAAACAGGGTGGTGCAAGACAGTGCTGTTGGCGCATTGTGGGTCCCCCTCCCCTCAAATATATATATATCCCTGTTCATGTTTGTTTTCTGGCAGATTGTTTCAGAAAGTCATAATTAAAGGCTGGGCAGGAGGAATGCCTTGGCAATTCAGTGATGGAATTGTATATGAGGAAGAGAAGAAGACAGATGAGGCTGTATTAAACGAGGGTAGGGAAGGGTTTTTTCAATACAGCCATTTACTACCTCAGTTTGTCACAGGGTGTCTTTGTTAATCCCCGACAATTCCTATAAAATAAATAGAGATGGCAGGTGCAGATTGAGACGGCCCACATTGCAAGTCCCCCATTCCCTACCTCTCCCAGGAATACTTCTTGTTCGCTGGCAAGGCATGCAAAAGTAATGGCAGCCGTTTGATGAGTCCTGTGCGAGGGATAGATAAAGAACAGACCTCCCCAATTCGGTTTGCACTTGTTTCTAGAGCGAAGATTACCCACAGCTGCATTTGTCACCTGTAGAGGACTGAAGGGGCATCTGCCCCCGTGTTGAGGAACCAAGAGGGCAACCACCATTAGTGGGCAAACCAGAATCAAAACTGTGCAGAACAATGGGTGTCCTCTTACTTTTGTACACTTCAAGGACACATTTCATTTCCTTTTTAAAAATTATTATTATTATTATTATTATTATTATTATTATTATTTGCATTTAGGATATGTATTGTCAGGGGTTCTTGCAACTACGCCAGAGTAATGACGCTCCACATGCTTGTCTTTAAACAGTATTTTATTGGTGCACTCTATTTACAGTGAGACAGGTGTGGAAACCATGTCTGCTCATTCTGATGCAGAATCCGGCACTGCCCCTCCCTGTGACTTCCTCCAACATAAGAGTCTTGGGACAGTAGACCTCCTCCCCTTTTTTCTCCTGTGTAATTCCGGAACCGGAAGAAAGGGTCTACGCTCCATGCTTTCCTTCTCCCCCCTTTCCCCCTCTATCTCCTCCCTCCTGTGTAGCCGTGTCTCTCCCATGCTGCCAGAGCCCTGGCACTCTCCCTCCACTTCCTGACTGGTTTCCCCAGAGCCCTCGCTTCCATCACTGCTTGGGGAAGAGCTACTTCTGATGCAAGGGGGAGGTTCTCTATACTGTCTCCCCCTTACATGTATCGACACAATAAAAGACAAAACAAAAAAACCCTGAAAGTAATAGGAAATAGGAAAAGGAAAATTATATATTACATATTCTATTACACCCCAAAAGAAAGAAAGAAAGAAAGTCATTGATGGACTTCCCTTCCACTCCTTCCCTGGTTCCTTTTATTTTCCACTTCGTCTCACGTCTTCTCAGTTCCCCCAAGCGTTCTCCACTCCTCCTGTTAACTCTAGTTCTAGCTTACGAAGCTGAAAATATTACCATTTCAGTCAGCCAAAAGCACTCAAGGAGGATCTGGGGCAGAGTCAGGGAGGGCATGTGGCCTGGGGAGGGGTGTATGGCTTCAGAAGGGAGCAGGGTTACATTTCTCAGAGTTCCCTGGAAAGAGGGATTGATTGTAAAAGTGCCCTGAGAAGTGTAACCCTCTGAGGGGAATGGAGGGGTACCAACAACTCCCACAGTGCCAGATTTAGGCCAGTTCCCCCACATAGGGCATCAAGCCGAGGGGGTGCCTCCTACATCCAACCCGTCCATGAAACCTTCCACCTGACCATCCCCAAGGGACATCAACCACCCACATTTTGAATTAGATGGTTCCAATGCAATCTTATTTGCGAGAGCCAGTGTGGTGTAGTGGTTAAGAGCGGCAGACTCGTAATCTGGGGAGCCGGGTTCGCGTCTCCGCTCCTCCACATGCAGCTGCTGGGTGACCTTGGGCTAGTCACACTTCTCTGAAGTCTCTCAGCCCCACCCACCTCACAGAGTGTTTGTTGTGGAGGAGGAAGGGAAAGGAGAATGTTAGCTGCTTTGAGACTCCTTCGGGCAGTGATAAAGCGGGATATCAAATCCAAACTCTTCTTCTTCTTCAAACTCTTATCCATGTCTATCCTCACAGAGGTCAATGGGACTTAATCCCAGTTAAGTGTATAAAGGATCGTAGAGGCTGAGCATATATATATAGGACTGAGATGTTCATCTATTTAAATTGGGGCTGAGAATCTCTCTCTCTCTCTCTCTCTCTCACACACACACACACGTACGTTTTCTTTCTGAGCTGAACTGGTCCACCAGAAATCATTTCCAACATATTCCAAAGTTGATTTCCTATATTTAAAGAGTTGTAAAAACTGAATATACAATGAACCATTTTAGTGATCCAATTTAGACCCTAGAGTTGGCAATCTAATAACTTTCCAGGGACTTGGAAGCTCTCTGATGTCTACTTCTTTGTCGCAGCTCTCACAGGTAACTCTTTGATAAAGCACATCAAAACGCCGAGATAGGCTGTCGAGGATAGTAAATGACATTATCTCCTCGCCGCTGCGTTTTACTGGCTGACAGGTGGCTACGAGATGCATCGCAGCATCGAGATGGCTCACATCTGCACTGAAGGTTATGGTGAAACGTATCTCGGGGTGAAATTGTCAGTCACCATTTATAAAGGGAGTGGGGCGCTGGTTGAGGGAGCTAAGCCAGCATGACGCTACCTTGTGGGATGGGACAAAAGGGATTATTGTTCCTGCTTCCCCCAAATCCTCCAGCAAGGCAGACTCTTTGCTCCCCGGTCCCATTGTCGCTGGAAGGTGGTCATCCGAGTGTGACAGATATTTGGGCTCTATTGTGGGACTCTCCCCCTCCTGACAGGCAGAGTTGCCTGCCTCTGTCTTGGGGAACTTTTCACCATCAGCTCTGTAGGGCTTTGGGGGGGGGGAGGACCATCCCTCAGCCACTTGGATCTTCGTGCATAGCCTAAAGCCGTCATTGAAAATCACTGTGGGAATGTTCAGGGTGGCAGGAGAGGATATCTATTTTTATTAATATCCTTCCTAACTTGCACTAGCAAGTTCCTTTATGCAGCAGAGTTACATTCCCCCGTCTTTATATGCACAGCAGATAGCTGGTTGCAGGCTCGTGTGAGCCTCTCACTAGTATACAATCCAATCTGCCTCATATTGAATTGTACATTCCTGGTAAGTTCCCTTCAATCCCTCTTAAAAGAATAAAGAGATGTGACAATGTGAAGGCGGTGAAGGTCCTATGTGAGTGCCTGGAGGCGGTTGGAGGATGGATGGCGGCTAACGGATTGAAGTTGAATCCTGGCAAGACAGAAGTACTATTTTGGGGGGACAGGAGGCGGGCAGGTGTGGAGGACTCCCTGGTCTTGAATGGGGTAACTGTGCCCCTGAAGGACCAGGTGCGCAGCCTAGGAGTCATTTTGGACTCACAGCTGTCCATGGAGGTACAGGTTAATTCTGTGTCCAGGGCGGCTGTCTACCAGCTCCATCTGGTACGCATGCTGAGACCCTACCTGCCCGTGGACTGTCTCACCAGAGTGGTGCATGCTCTGGTTATCTCCCGCTTGGACTACTGCAATGAGCTCTACGTGGGGCTACCTATGAAGGTGACCTGGAAACTGCAATTAATCCAGAATGTGGCAGCTAGACTACCGGTAGTGACTGGGAGTGGCCGCCGGGACCACATAACACCGGTCCTGAGATATCTACACTGGCTCCCAGTACGTTTCTGAGCACAATTCAAAGTGTTGGTACTGACCTTTAAAGCCCTAAACGGCCTCGGTCCCGTATACCTGAAGGAGCGTCTCCACCCCCACCATTCAGCCCGGACACTGAGATCCAGCACCGAGGGCCTTCTGGCGGTTCCCTCATTGAGAGAAGTGAGGTTACAGGGAGCCAGACAGAGGGCCTTCTCGGTAGTGGCACCCGTCCTGTGGAACGCCCTCCCAGCAGATGTCAAGGCAATGAGTAACTATTTTACATTTAGAAGACAACTGAAGGCGGCCCTGTTTAGGGAAGTTTTTAATGTTTAATGCTGTACTGTTTTAATATTCGGTTGGAAGCCGCCCATAGTGGCTGGGGAAACCCAGCCAGATGGGCGGGGTATAAATAAATTTATTATTATTATTATTATTATTATTATTATTATTATTATTATTATTATTCAAAGTCAATAAAAGAAGTTTACTCACATCAGTTCATAGCTGGATCCCTGAAGGCAGACTTAGTTACAAATATGTACCTGTGGGTCTACCCCAGAGCAGAGCAGTCCTAGCTAGAAGCTGGTCAAACGAAGAAGGAAGTCAAAAAGAACGAGGTGTGCTGCATGACTCATCCTTTTGTTACCTGGACAGGTTAAGTCACGCCCACCTTCTATCACATGCAAAAGGAAGGATGCTCCAGCCAGGAGCTACAGGAAGTTTCGACTGGCTGGACCAAACATTCCCTCGCATGTCTTCTCTAGCATTGCATGTACTTGGCTGCCTCTCATGGATCATATCCCACAATCACTTCGTGTCAGAAATTCAAAGAGGTTTTCAGGAGACAGGAAAAGAAAAGTCAGGTCTGCAGGTTTAGACAAAAGCAGTGATTTGGGGTCTGCCAAGAGAACAGCTACCATATTCCAGGGACACTCCCAAACTCTCAATTTTTCCCCGGTCACATCCCAGCAAAGTCAGGCTGCTCCCTGCTTTACTTAGTTGCTCATGGAGAATGGTGGGAACAATGATGGATTTGGGAATCCCATCTTTCCCCCCCCCTAAAGATTTCTTCTTCTTCTTCTTCTTCTTCTTCTTCTTCTTCTTCTTCTTCTTCTTCTTCTTCTTCTTCTTCTTCTTGGCAGGTCTGCAAAATTGCCCCACTCATCTAAGCTTCCAGGTAACCATCACTGTCTGATCCAACTCATCCACATCTGCCCATCCCAGTTTCCCAAAACAGACACACACAGATATATGCTTGACAGTTTAAGATTAGGTAGGGATGGGGGGGGGAATTTGATTCAGTGCCCAGGAAGAAAGGGAGGAGATGTGCATACGTGTGTGTGTGTGTGTGTGTGTGTGTGTGTGTGTGTGTGTGTGTGTCTGTGTGACTATATACAACAAGGATGGGAAACATCTTGCAGATGTTGCCAGACTACAACTCCCATCACCTCTGGTCATTGGCTATGTTGACTGACTGGAGTTCAACGACATCTAGAGAGCAGCACGTTCCCCCACTCCAGTATACAGGTAATACAAATACCAGGGAGCACACACACTGTACTTTTTCATATGCAGGTTCAAATTTGTATGTACACCTTTGCTTTCATGGAAGAATCTTAGAACTGGGAGGGACCACAAGGGTCATCTATGCAATGCAGAAATCTTTTGCCCAATGTGAGGCTCAAACCCACAAGCCTGAGATTAAGAGTTTCGTGCTATGCGCTCAGTTTTCATTAAAGCTTTTTTTTTAATTCATACAAGCAGCAGGCTCAAGGTCCTGGACCAGTTTAGGCTCCGAATTCAGCTCCTCAACTGGAGACTCTGCATCCTCCGGTTCCAAGTCTTGAGTGCTACTGGACTCTGAGGTCACAACTGGAGGGAGCACCATTTTGGCCCTGCCTTGACCTCACCATTCCACCTCCCCCCTGCACAGTCCCAAATGGCTTCCATACGAGACACTCCTGGCACTTGTCCAGAGCTGCTACGGCTGCCAAATGGAACCTCCACCTTCAGAGGCAGTGTATCTGCAAAGACCAGTTGCTGGGGGAGCAAACCACGGAGGACGCCCGTTGCTGTCACTTCCTGCCTGTAGGCTTCCCTGAAGCATCAGGCTGGCTGGCCACCACCGTAAATAGGACACTGGAGGGAGCAGACTCCCATGCCAGATTCGACGGGGTTGTCCTGAGGTTGTTGCCTCTTGTGTCTGTGCATGCATGTGTGTGAGGATATAAAACACTTCCAGATTTGATTAGCCCTGTGATCCACCGAGCCTTGCCTTTTGTCTCCAACAAGCACCAGCCCCATAACCTTTAATCTCCCTCTGCCCCGCGCTGTCCCGTCCCTTGGGCCCGTGGCCTTTCCCTCTCCACCATGATCTCTGACTAGGAAATGCCCCTTCAACAACAGCATCGCCCTTCTTCCCCAGAGGCCTCTCCATCAGAGGCCACAAATCAGGCGCGGCAACACCTGTAAGCGTGTGGCTCGATCCAGGCAACCCGAGGACACAGAATCCCACACAACTTCCCCGAAGGAAAATGGGGGGATATTGATGGGGGGCAAGGCCTTGCTCTCACCCTCCTGGCGGCCTGACTGAGGGTGCGCTCGGGTGGACAATGTAGCCTCAGAGACTGGCCTAGCAATCTTTCAGAAGCGCCCCCAGCCCACCCCCTTCATCCCTCAAAAATTTATGTCTGCTACATTGTCCGCTACAAAGAGGCTACTGTATGGGCCGGAGAGCTCATTAAAGAGGCAATGCGATGCGGCCACTGGGCTCCCTCCCCCTCGTAAATCTGTTAGTCACGCTAAATGCCTGCAGCCCCTGGGTCGCTCGCGGCGTCACACCCCTTCCCTCCTCTCGAAGCAACTCTGCGCCGAGGGGCTTTGATTCATCATAACAGAGGGAGGCCAGAGTCAGCCACTTTTGTTTGCTTATTCATGAGGCTCAGAGATCCCACCAGAGCATGTATGCGTGTGTATGTGTGTTTGGGGATGAGAGAGAGAGAGAGAGAGAGAGAGAGAGAGAGAGAGAGAGAGAGAGAGAGAGAGAGAGAGAGAGAGAGAGAGAGATGTGCCCCTTCCAACAGCCTTCGCTCTCCTGGCTTTGAGGGGCATGAGGGGTGATTCAGGGAGAGAGGCTCGGCCCTGAATTTGGGATTTATTTGATACCTACAAACAGACACATCGAACAGTGGCTGACGGGAAAAAGGGAAGTCTTCCATAGCCTGTAGGGTAGCTCATTTGGTAGAGCGTGAGATTCCTGATCTCAGAGTCATGGGTTCGAGCCCCAGGCTGAGCCAAAGATTGCTGCATGGAAGGGGGTGGACGAGACGGCCCCCGTGGTCCCTTCCAGCTCTATTATTCTATTATTTTTAGCCCAGATAGTTTTTTGCAGCATCTGCATGGCTTCGTCATCATCAAAATGCCAAGCCGTATTTGCCCCCTTCCAGCCCTGCCACCTGTTATTCTAGATTTACCCCTTCTGAGGGATATCTAATGAGTTTGTTAAAAATGTTGCCAATGACCTGCTTGCAATAGATCAATATTTGCAAAATTAAACCCTCTGTCTGGAAACAACCTGTGGGGGCACACAATAGAGATTCATAATGTTACGATACAGTTTGGGCGTGGCTTGATGCATCCTATTGAACAAACATTTTAATAGAACACCTATAATAAACTGTATGCTGCCATGCTGTTCCTAAATATTTAGAAGTTTATACATACAGTATTTCTAATAAGGGACCCAGGTGGCGCTGTGGGTTAAACCACAGAGTCTAGGGCTTGCTGATCAGACGGTCGGCGGTTCGAATCCCTGCAAAGGGGTGAGCTCCCGTTGCTCGGTCCCAGCTCCTGCCCACCTAGCAGTTCGAAAGCACATCAAAGTGCAAGTAGATAAATAGGGACCGCTCCGGCAGGAAGGTAAATGGTGTTTCCGTGCGCTGCTCTGGTTCGCCAGAAGCAGCTTTGTCATGCTGGCCACATGACCCGGAAGCTGTCTGCAGTCAAACGCCGGCTCCCTTGGCCTATAGAGCGATATGAGCGCCGCAACCCCAGAGTCGGACACGACTGGACCTGATGGTCAGGGGGCCCTTTACCTTTACCTTTACATATTTCTAATAAATAAAGAAGTGTTATAGTCACTGGCTTCTTGGCTCTTCAGAAGCTGGCATCTCCTCTATCTCATCGTAATATTTAATAATAATAATAATAATTTATTATTTGTACCCCACCCATCTGGCTGAGTCTTCTCAGCCACTCTGGGCAGCTTCCAATCGAATATTAAAACAATACAGCATCAACTATTAAAAACTTCCCTAAACAGGGCTGCCTTCAGGTGTCTTTTAAAAATAGGACAGTTGCTTATTTCCTTGACATCTGTTGGAAGGGTGTTTCACAGGGCGGGTGCCACTACCGAGAAGGACATTGTAAGGACATTGGGGAGTCCCTTACACAGACTCAGTCCATTGGTGCATTTAGTTCAGTGTTGCCTACCAGTATTTCCTAAACTTGGGTCTCCAGTTGTTTTGGGACGACAACTTCCATCATCCCTAGCTAGCAGGACCAGTGGTCAGTTATGGTGTGAATTGTAGCCTAAGAACAGTTGGAGGCCCAAGTTTGGGAAACACTGGTCTACACCATGGGTAGCCAACCTGGTGTGCTCGAGAGAGTGTGTTCAACTACAATTCCCAGTGGTCCCAGCCAGCATGGCCAATGGCCAGGGATGATGGGAGTTGTAGTCCAACAACATATGGAGCGCACCAGGTTGGCTACACCTGTCTACAGTGACTGGCAGTGGCTGCCTGGGATTTCAAGAAGCGGTGTCTTGCCTGGAGATGTCTGGGTTTGAACAAGGTCTAGCTTCCATTTTAATTTTCCATTGTAGAAAATTAAAATGATGTCTAGGACCAATTCCCTGGCACTGTTGGGAGTGCTGCTGCCAGAGGGTCCCTTGTGCCCTTGGCAATGGTATTGGCACCCTCCTCCAAAAAAAAAAAACACATTTTATCATAATAGCCACATTAGAAATTACTCCATTTTACATTCTTCCTGTTTGACACATCCTTCTGTAATCCATTTGCACTTAAGAGAAGATTCCCCTGGATAAATTTATGTAATTCATTCTCTGATCAACGGGTTTTCTGCGCCACTCAGCCAATCTCAGTCCAAAAGTATTGTTAGACCCATCCGCACCTAGGCAGCAAAACTCTACAATTCTATGATTCAGTGAACAGATGGAGACCACATAATTTCCCTCTTACTGAAGAAGCAGCTTTGTCAGCAGGGAGCCTGTCTGAACCAAACTTCTCAGTTGCATTAGGTCAGGCATCCCCAAACTGCGGCCCTCCAGATGTTTTGGCCTACAACTCCCATGATCCCTAGCTAACAGGACCAGTGGTTGGGGAAGATGGGAATTGTAATCCAAAACATTTGGGTGTCGAAGTTTGGGGATGCCTGCATTGGGTCCTAAGCATTTGTAAAACTGCTTAAGTATCTTTACAAGGGAGGAAGATGGGGAGAAAACCGGAACCCCTGTGATCTCATGACTCCCCTGAGCAGGTCTTGTTTCTGCTCATATAGAGTTAACTTCACATACTCAGTGTGATTTATTGCTGGCTGGTCCCCTAACACAGCCTTTTGTCAAGGTACTTCCAGGTGAGTATTTGTTGTGGAATCATTATTTTGCAACACCAACACAATGTGGTTGGTATCAAAAGGCCAGCCCTCTCCCCCCCCCCACCCCCTATTTATTCTGGATTTTCTCTTTCTGAGGAAAATCTGATACATGAATTAAAAAGCTGCTCCCAACATTTGCGATATCTCAATGACCCATTTGTAATATTGAGCCCCTGTCTGGAAACACCCTAAGTAGCTCCTTTAACTGCTGGAATGCAGTTTCATAGATTTTTATTTACATTTGTATTATGCCACAAAAAACATTTAGGACATCCATACAATGAGTACACATTCTACAAATTATTCCTTCTAGCGAAGGACCACTAGAGGGGAAAAAGCAATAAAATAAGGGATCCAATTTAGTAAATTAAAGGGGAGCTCATAAAAATTAACACAAAAATCTATATTCTGTTTGGCATGTTCAATAATACTTCTATATCACATTCAACACTTCTTGCCTCGCATTTTCCAATAGATTTGCTATGTTGCAATATCTAAGGAAAGGTCGCCAATCGCCAAAAGGTTCTTTTATTGTTTCTTAACTGAAATATACTCGGAGTCGAGAGTGAATTTCATGCTCTTTATTCAGCTCATATTCATCAAGGAGAAGAAGAGAAGACGAATGGCTCTTTTCCCAAAACCATCTGCTTATATACATTATTTACACAATGGGCCTTGCGTGATTGGCTACTTCAGGGCTACACCTGTGGGCCAATTATATTGTGGATTGACTTCTGCCTGCAGCCTGATTGGCTGCTCCTACAGGCCAATCAGGTAGCAGATTCACTTCTGCCAGCCGCCTGATTGGCTGCTCCCGCAGGCCAATCAGGTTGCGGATTCACTTCCACCTGGAGTTGGATTGGGTAGCTCCCGCTGATTCTGAATCCTATTGTTCTAGGATTCAGCTCAGTACATAACACCCCTCCCCTCTAAGTTCCAGTCCTGCCCGGGAAGTTGCATTCGTAGTCCCCAAGGTCTGCTGGCCGCCTCCGTGTGCGTTGTGGCCTGGGGTGTTCCTTGGTCAGGGGTTCTGGTTCTGGCTCGTGTTCCGAGGCTGCTGGCTGTGCCGGGGCTGTCTGGTCTGGCGCCACTGAACCACTAGGTTGTGACTCTGGTTCCGGTGTCCTTCCAGCCTCGGGGCGCCCCTCTGTGCCTACTGCTTCTGCTTCCCCTGCCCATCCCTCTCGCTCTACAGGCCTCACTGCCCTGCTGTCCCCTTGGGACCCCTCTGTCCCGCTCTCCTCCCGGGTTCCTCCTGGGAATCGTCGCCGTAGCTGGTCGCAGTGGCGGCGCCAACATTGCCCCCCTTCCGTTAGTACCTCGTACGACACGGGACCGGTCACCTTGGTGACTGTGGCGGGTACCCATGCTGGGCCTGCCCCAAAATTCTTTGCATACACTGGGTCCTGGGCCACAAATGTCCGGGGGTTCCTGCCTTTCCCCACCACTACCTCATCCTGAGCTCTGTCGGGGTGAAGTCGGTCCAGTCTAGTTGCAAGGCGCCGGCCCATGAGTAGTTCAGCTGGGCTCCGGCCCGTCGTTGTGCTTGGGGTGCTGTGCTGTGCTAGAAGAAATGCGGCAAGGCGGTATTCCCAGTCCCCTTGTGTTATGCGGCGGAGGCTGTCCTTGGTGGTCCGCACCATGCGCTCCGCTTGGCCATTGGTGGCAGGGTGGAATGGTGCTGAGCGGATGTGGCGGATGGCGTTCTGCGCTGTGAAGGTCTGGAACTCCTCTGACGTGAATGCGGTTCCATTGTCCGAGACGAGGGTGTCAGGGAGCCCGTGGGTTGCAAACAGCTTACGTAGTACCCGGATGGCTGCCGCCGTAGAAGTGGACGGTACCAGTGCGACCTCCAGCCATTTGGTGTAGGAATCCACCACTATGAAGAATGTTTTTCCCTGGAAGGGGCCAGCGAAGTCCACGTGCAAGCGTGACCATGGATGTCGGGCGGACTCCCAGGGCTGGACTGGGGCCCTTGGGGGATCCGGGCGGGATTCTTGGCAGGTCTGGCAGTGTTGGACCCAGGCCTCTATCTCTCTGTCAATCCCCGGCCACCACACATAACTCCTGGCAAGGGCCTTCATCCTCACTACCCCTGGGTGTGTCTCGTGTAGGGCTGTGAGGACCCTTTTGCGGAGGGGCTGGGGAACAACAACCCTGCTTCCCCATAACAGGCACCCCTTGTGGGCCGACAGTTCATGTTTGCGGTTTGTGTAGCCAGCGAATTCTGGCCCGGGGCTGCTGCTGGGCCATCCTCGCCACACCCAGTCCAGGACCCGGGAGATGACCCTATCTTTTGTGGAATGGTGCGCAACTTCTTGTGCCTGAATGGGTCGGTCGGGAAGCAGCTCCAGGGTCATAACCTCTTGCGCAGGCGCTGGGTCGGGGCCTGTTTCTGGTAGTGGTAGCCTGCTGAGTGCGTCTGCGTGGCCCATCGCCTTCCCAGGGCGGTGGATTAGTGCATACTGGTAGCCGGCAAGGAAAATTGACCACCTGAGGACACGTGGAGACAACACTTGGGGGGTCTGCTTCTCGGGGGCAAACAGGCCAAGCAACGGCTTGTGGTCAGTCACTATGGTAAAGGGCCGCCCGTACAAGAAATCATGGAATTTTTTTACGCCCTTCACGATTGCCAGACCCTCCTTGTCAATCTGTGAGTAGTTTCGTTCGGCTGCAGCAAGCGTCTGGGAGAAGTATGCCACCGGCACCTCTCTTCCATCCGGGAGTTGGTGTCCCAGGACAGCGCCGATGCCATAGGGAGAGGCGTCGCATGCCAGCACCACTGGCAGCCTCTCGTCGAAGTGTGCCAAGACCGAGTTCGAGACGAGCAAGTCCTTGACTGCCTGGAATGCGGCCCTTTGTCGCTGGCCCCACACCCAAGGGGCCCTTTTATCTAGGAGTCTGTGTAGGGGCTCCGCTACCGCTGCCTTATGGGGAAGGAAGGCATGGTAAAAGTTCAATAGTCCCAAGAATGACTGAAGTTCGGGCTTGCTCTTGGGCGCTGGGGCCTCACAAATGGCCCGTACCTTGTCACCGGTTGGATGGACCCCTTCTGCGTCCACCTTAAATCCCAGAAAGTCCACCTGCGGCACTCCCAGTAAACACTTTTCCCGCTTCACCTTGAGGCCCGCCGTCTGGAAACGGTGCAGGACGGAGCGGAGGCGGTCCTCAAATTCCTCTGGTGTGGGCCCGGCGATCAGTACATCATCGAAGAAGGGGGTGACGCCAGGAATCCCTTTAAGGAGAGAGTCCATTAGATTCTGGAATATGCCTGGTGCCACGCTAACGCCAAATTGCAGCCGCTTTACTCTGAATGCCCCTCTGTGCGTCACAATCGTCTGAGCCTCTGCTGTGGCTTCGTCCACAGGCAACTGTTGATACGCTTGGGCCAAGTCCAGTTTGCCAAAGATTTTTGACCCAGCCAGGGTGGCGAGGACATGGCTGACCACTGGCACTGGGTATGCATGGGCCGTGAGAGCCTTGTTTATGGTGCATTTGTAGTCTGCACAGATGCGGACCGAACCGTTAGGCTTGACGGGTGTGACAATTGGAGTTTCCCAGGGGGCGTTGGGCACCGGCTCCAGCACTCCTTGCTCCACGAGCCGGTCCAATTCCTCGTCTATGCGGGGTTTCAGGGCGAACGGGACCCGGCGGGCCTTGTGCCTGATGGGTCGTACAGCGGGGTCTAGCTGTAGGGCAATGGGGGGTCCTGTATATCGTCCCAATGCCCCATCGAAAACCCCTGGAAACTCTTTGCATATGGCGTCCACGTCCACTTGTAAGCTAGTGCGGTTCACCCCGGTAACGGCTAGCCCCAGAGGTCCAAACCATGCCAGTCCCAGTAAGCTAACGTAGGGGCCCTTAACTACCAGCAAGTCCAATTGTTGCTTTCGCCCTCGATATTGCACCCTGAAGGTCCCCACCCCCATTGTAGGGACCTTACGTTTCTGGAAGTCCCGGAGGGTGAATGGGGCCGGCCTTAGTTTGGGACCCCCATTAGGGCACAGTTCCCTTAATGTTCGGGCCGAGATTATGGATAGAGTTGAACCCGTGTCCAGCTCCATGCGGCATGGGGCTCCCTCTATCTGTACCTCTATATAAATTTTCTCTGTGCTGGGATGGGGCAACTGGAATACCTGGTAGTCCGTGATCTCCGTCGAGTTGCCTTGGTGCATGGTGCCGTGTGACCTGGGGCTCCTGGGTCGGTCATCTGATGCTTGTCGACGGGTGAGTCGAGCCCGACACACCCGGGCGATGTGTCCCAATTTTCTGCACTGCCTGCACTCTGCGTTGCGGAAACGACAGGTCCTCCTCTCGTGGTTCTCCCCGCAGCTTGCACAGTTCCCTCCTTCTCGTCGAGGCTGCTGTGGTGTGTGTGCTGCTTGAGTGCGCCGCTGTACTCGGTGTACTTCCTCCCTGTCAGATTCGGATTCGTCGGTGAGGTCTTCGTGGTAGACCCTCGGTTGGGATGGCGGGGCCGGTCGTGCCTCTTGCGTTGACCTCTCGGCGGCTTCGGTTGCCAGGGCTTCCTCCAGAGCAATCTGGAACGTGAGGTCTTTTTTGGCGTAGAGGCGTCGTTGCAACATCTCGTCCCTCAGGCCACCGACGAGGCGGTCACGAAGCATGTTCTCCAACTCTGAGAAGTTGCATAACCGGGCGGCTTGGCGGAGGGAGGTCACAAACCCAGTTATGGTTTCCCCCGGGGCTTGCCGCTTTGCGTAGAAGGCATTTCGGCAAGCTACCACCGAGGGCTGTGGTGAAAAGTGCTCCTTCAGCCGTTCCATTATTGTTTTGTAAGAGACGGTAGCGACATCTCTAGGTGCAAGGAGAGCCCGGGCGATTTCAAACGTCTCCTCTCCACAGACGCTGAAGAATGTCGCCCTCTTCATGGCATCGTTGGTGACTTCTTTCGCTTGCAGGAGGAAGTTGAAACGGGCGGCGTACCCTTCCCAGTCTCCTGATGCTGGTTTGAATGGCAAGAAGCTGCTGTCGGTTGCCATTCTGGGTTCCTTGGGTCCTGGAGCTGAAGCCTGGATGCACGGTGCGATGCAGCGGTGCAGCAGGTGGCGGTGCTGTGGTGCAGTGCGTGGTGGCGGTCAGCTCAGCAGGATCCCACCTTCGTCGCCAGTGAAATATACTCGGAGTCGAGAGTGAATTTCATGCTCTTTATTCAGCTCATATTCATCAAGGAGAAGAAGAGAAGACGAATGGCTCTTTTCCCAAAACCATCTGCTTATATACATTATTTACACAATGGGCCTTGCGTGATTGGCTACTTCAGGGCTACACCTGTGGGCCAATTATATTGTGGATTGACTTCTGCCTGCAGCCTGATTGGCTGCTCCTACAGGCCAATCAGGTAGCAGATTCACTTCTGCCAGCCGCCTGATTGGCTGCTCCCGCAGGCCAATCAGGTTGCGGATTCACTTCCACCTGGAGTTGGATTGGGTAGCTCCCGCTGATTCTGAATCCTATTGTTCTAGGATTCAGCTCAGTACATAACATTAACCAACCCACATTGTTTTATAATATGTCAATTTGCTTATACATCAGTGCTGCCTGTCACAATTTTCTTGGGCATTTCTTAGTTTGAAGGAAGACCTTGTAGCAACCCAAATCATTGCACTAAGCACCTTCCATCAATACTATTTATTTCCATCGCTCTCCTCTTTAAGTTCATCAAGCATTTGATTGTTTTTATTTTTTATTTAAAAAAACCACTTCCCAATATGCTTAAAGTCTTCTGTGCTTTTATTAAATCTCCACCTGCCCATTTCTAAGCATCCTCTTGACCGGGGTGTAGAACCAATCAGAATAGCATCTGATTAAAAAAAAAATTCCAGAGCAACATGACTCTCCAACACAAATCACAAATCTCCACTGTTTATCTCAACCAGATTTTAATTTCTTGTTGCATTACACTTACCCCGGTACTCAAATATCTTTTCGGTTAAAGCGCTTAATGCAATAAGCAAGCTGCCTTTGGGTGCCAAAAGGCAAAGCGCAGAGGTAATAAATATATGAGTAATCAAAAAGGGTATGGTTGGGAATGATACCAAGGAGGACGATTCCCTGCTAATCCCTTCCTGACTTGTTCCAATGGCCACTGAGTAGGTCAAATAATTCTGTTTGGAGGAGGCTTGGTTACTTGTCCACAGAGAAGCTATGGCGTTCATACACAAGCTGCACGAAGGTGAATATCGGACCCCCTTCCAGTCTGCTGCACTTTGCCCATAACCCAGCCCTGACCTGGTTCTGAGAAGGGTGAGGTTAGAGGAGACACCTCCAGGGATCTAAATCAATCCGCCAACTTCCCTTCCTGGTTAAATTATAGTGCCCTTTTTTTGTGATGGTGATGACCAAGCACTGAAGGGCAGCTGACCTCAAATCAGACCACCAGATTCGCTGTTTCCACCACGCCCTGATCAGAAAGGTGAAAGATCAGGTCTTTAATTCCTGCAGAAGCTTGGCTATGATTTAGTGCACGGGTCCCATGCCCCCATGTCCAAAGAATGGCTTCATCTTGCAAGTGGGGGGGGGTAGGTGGAATTTGGGACCTAGAAAGGTCCCAAATACACACACACACACACACACACACACACACACACACACACACACCGTCCACGGTCATTCGATCAATGACTTTTGTTCCTTCTACGCTGAGGATCCGTCCCTTTCTTAGTGTACCACGCGCAACTTTGCTCTATAGTGCAAAGAAACCCAAGCGTGAAACAGCGGCAGTGATTAGAAATGTGATCCTCAATGCACGTTAGTGAAAACAACATACAAAGGATGCATTACAGAAGGGGAAATGGCTTTGTGAAAATGTGTACATTAGGGGAAATTCATACAAATATATGTGTTTTAGAAGTACCAGTAATTCACACTACAGTGCTGCTGCTGAACTTTCATGGGGACTTTTTAAAGAAGAAGAAGAAGAAGAAGAAGAAGAAGAAGAAGAAGAAGAAGAAGAAGAAGAAGAAGAAGAAGAAGAAGAAGAAGAAGAAGAAGCAAACCGATGTGGGATAGAAAAAAATTAGAAACTGAAATTGATGTATTTTCCAGTCTGTAACAAAAGTGCAATGACAAAGAAATGTATGCAATTTAGGGAAACACTATATGAGATCTGTGATCAGGACTCCTGTTGTATAATACTGATTGGAGGGGGTGGGGGAGAGAGAGAGAGAGAGAGAGAGAGAGAGAGAGAGAGAGAGAGAGAGAGAGAGAAAGAGAAAGAGAAAGAGCAGCAGCAGTCAGCAAACCAAACAGAACTGCAAGGAAGAGCGATAAAGGGTTAGAAGTGTGGATAATGGCAGTGCCAGCCTTAGCATGGCATTTAGCTTGAAGAATGGAATGTGAACAAAGGAGGGAGAAAAATGGAGAGGGAGCAGGGGAGTGGCTTCAAGAGACCCTTCCTATGATCTCTAGAATGGCCTTGTACACATGTCATCGTTTCCATCAACCACACAGTCCTGGGGTGGAGCTAGACACAGGAAAAACCCCACTGTAAATAAGTCAGAAATTAGATCGTTATAACAAAAGGGGGGGGAAATATCTATATAAAATTGTGTTTTAAAATTTCCTGCTCTCTGGCGCCATCTGGTGTTGCATTCAAATCACTGTTTCTGTACTGATGTAGCCGAGTCCCCTGCTTGTCCTAACTCCCAGATTCCATCTTTCCCATTCCCCATAACAATTTCCTACAGTGTGTGCTTTGCAACAGGGGTAGCCAATGGGACACCCTCCAGGCGATATTTGGACTATAACCCCCATCATCCCTGATCATTGGCCTCCTTCGCTGGGGCTGATGGGAGTTGAAGTCTAGTAACATTTGAAGGGCACCATGTTGACTCTCCCTGCTGTAGAACACACACACACACTGATCCTACCTCGCCAGAAAGTTATTCCTGGTGGTCCTCCTGTGAGAATTGTATGCCAGGCACCACAGCTCAGTCAGTATGAGTATCACCTGTGGGTGTTTAACCAAGGTAGACACAGCTCCTGATCATAAACATCCTTTGGAGTCTATACCATAGCTACCAAGTCTCCCGTATTCCCCGGGAAATCCCCGTTTTTCCAGCTGTTCCTACCGTGTTTCCCACATTATAAGACACCGTCTTATGTTTATTTCACTCAAGAAAATAAGCCTATGGCTTATTTTCGGGGGGTGTCTTTTTTATTGTTACTATAAGTACGGTACCTCCTTACTGGGTCCTGCTGGCTCAGGGCTCGGGACGCGCAGCAAGCCGCCTCCTGCTGCTGCCAGATCCCGGAGGCGGCCTACTGGGTCTGGTTGGCCTGCATGGCCTGAAGCTGAGCGGCGGCAGGAGGTCCGCGGGTCCTTCCCTGCCACCAGGGCGCCGGCGGAAGCGCTGCTGGTCCCTTCCGTGCCGCCGGAACGTCGTGGGCTGCATGGCCCGAAGCTGAGTGGCGGCGGGAGGTCCGCGGGTCCTTCCGCACCGCCGGGATGACGGATGGCAGTGGGAGCACTGCTGGCCCCTTCAGCCGGATGAAGGAAGCGGCCTGCCGGGTCGGTGCCCAGCAGCGCTGCGCGGAGCACCAGATCGAGTCAGTGCCCAGCAGCCCCGAGCTGGATTGAGGAGGCGGTGCTCCGTGCAGCGCTGCTGGGCGCTGACTCTGCAGGCCGCTTACTCGATCTGCTGCTCCGCGCGGCGCTGCTGGGCACCGACCCGGCAGGCCGCTTCCTTGATCCGGCGGAAGGGGCCAGCAGTGCTCTCGCCGCCCGTCACCCCGGTGGCGCGAAAGGACCTGCGGACCTCCCACCACTGCTCAGCTTTGGGCCATGCAGCCCACGACACTCCATCGGCACGGAAGGAGCCAGCAGCGCTCTCGCCGGCGTCCGGCGCCCCTGCGGCGCGGAAGGACCTGCGGGCCTCCCGCCGCCGCTCAGCTTTGGGCCATGCAGCCCACGACACTCCGTCGGCACGGAAGGAGCCAGCAGCGCTCTCGCCGGCGTCCGTCGCCCCTGCGGCGCGGAAGGACCTGCGGGCCTCCCGCCGCCGCTCAGCTTTGGGCCATGCAGCCCACGACACTCCGTCGGCGCAGAAGGAGCCAGCAGCGCTCTCGCCGGCGTCCGTCGCCCCGGCGGCGCGGAAGGACCCGCGGGCCTCCCGCCGCCGCTCAGCCTCAGGACATGGAAACTGGCAGGGATGGGGGATGGGGGAGCGCTTTCCCTCCTCCGCATCCCTCCGTGTAACTCTACCCTGCCAGGCGAGCGCTTGCGCTCTAAAGGAACGCAACAAGGTATGGCTTATTTTCAGGGGGTGTCTTAGATTTCACAACTGCTTAAAAATCCTGCCCTGGCTTACTTTATGACTACGTATTAAAAAGGGGGAAACACGGTAGCTGAAAAAACGGATTTTTTTGTTTTTCCCCGGTTTATTCTGGCGCAGCGGCCATTTTGAAACTGGGCGGAGCATGCTCAGAAGTGACTTTTGATGCTGCTCTGCCCAGTTCCAAAATGGCTGCAGTGCGACGTCTGGCGCGGCGGCCATTTTGGAACTGGGCAAAGCAGCATCAAAAGTCACTTCTGAGCATGCTCCGCCCAGTTCCAAAATGGTGGCAGCGCTACTTCCGGTCTGCTACTTCCGGCCCGGTCCCTTATTTCTCGGACAGCAACTTGGCAGGTATGGTCTATACAATCCTCAGCAGCCCACCTAGCAAAAGCTTCAGTAATCTCTGAGCAGGAGCTGTGAGCTCAGGTTATGAGGTTTCACTGACCTCATAGGGGCCCCGAGGAGAGGCTGCAGAAACAGGGGTGTGCAAGGCACAGAGACACAGGGAGCTGGGCAACATGACAAGTCCAGCAGCCACACATGCCCCGTGCTAAATGTAGGAGATCGGAGCTGTTCTTGACCCTACCGTGACCTCCCCTACCATGTTGGCATTAGCAGGACTCACTCTCTTCTTGCTGGCAACACACATGAGCTACGTTAAGATGGCAGCTAATGACCCCGAGGCCACCGTGCTAGGCTGCGTCTCAGCGCTCCTGAACCCGGAAGAATGCCACGAGCTCTACATCCGGCTCGCCACACCTCAGAAGGATGCCGAGCGGCCGTCAGAAGAAGGGGACCTCTTCCCTGCCGGCCAATGGGAAGGCATCTCCGACATGGACCAGTGCAAAGAAAGCCTGAAGCAGTGGTTGCGGATGCAGAGAGGCGCCATCGACTGGGACCGCCTGGCGCGAGCTCTGCGGCAGATCGGCCGCCCCGATGTCTCCAGGGAGCTGAAGAAGAGCCTCAGTAAGAACAGGAGCTTGGAACCCAAGTGGGACGCAGAGGGAAACCGGACGGTGGTGGTGGGCGCTCAGCCATCGGCCCTGCTCGCTGAAAACAAGGCGCCCACCCGCAGGAGCCGTTACGGGCCCATCCACAAACACCGCAAGACCTTTGCGAAGGAGGGCAGCTGGGATCTCAAGGCTTTCCTCCTCCAGTTGTTGCCAGTGCCTTTGCAGAACCTGACCCTGCAGGAGTGCGTCGTACCGGTTGCCCGGCTGCTTGTCGTGAGCTTCATCGCGGGGCTGGTCCTCTGGCTGATTTCCGTGTATTATGTCATTTGCTGGAATCTGGGGCAATGCCTCTTTGCCAGCGGCCTTCGCTACGGTGCGAGCCCGGCTCGGCAGAACATGAACTTGACGGTGATTTGGAACCACCAAGGTCTTGAAGACGCTATAGATGACGAGGACGACCCAGAAAGTTCTCCGGAAGAGGATGCTACAGAGGATGAACAGTGACCCCAGCAGCTCCTGGTGAATTCTGCAGGGAAGTTGATCTCATTAAATAAATTCACTTGCGGATCTTTTGTTTTGAGTTGAACCCCTCGCAGACTCAGGGCGCATGGTACAATCTCCTGTTGTGTGGTGACCGTAGGTGAAGGAATGTCACAGGGCAAAAGGGGAGGACATATGCCCTGGGCCCCTTGAGAATTATCCAAAGAAGTGAAGGCTATTAAAATGTTAAATTGCGCTGCTATGTTTTCTTTCCAGTCTGTGGAATAGCGAAACGTGCTCATTTAAAGTGGTAGGTGACAAACCAGTTTGGGACTTCTGAGACGTTTAAGGCTAGACAGAGTGGTAAAGGTAAAGGTAAAGGGACCCCTGACCATTAGGTCCAGTCGTGACCGACTTTGGGGTTGCGTGCTCATCTCGCATTATTGGCCGAGGGAGCCGGCGTATAGCTTCCAGGTCATGTGGCCAGCATGACAAAGCCACTTCTGGCAAACCAGAGCAGCACATGGAAACACCGTTTACCTTCCCGCTATAGCGGTTCCTATTTATCTACTTGCATTTTTATGTGCTTTCGAACTGCTAGGTTGGCAGGAGCTGGGACCAAGCAACGGGAGCTCACCCAGTCACAGGGATTCGAAGCGCCGACCTTCTGATCAGCAAGCCCAAGAGGCTCAGTGGTTTAGCCCACAGCGCCACCTGGGTCCCCCAGGTGGGCCACTTGGGCCTCAGACAGAGTGGTACTGAGGCCCAACTCCTGCCAACCTAGCAGTTTGAAAGCACGCCAGTGCAAGTAGACAAATAGGTACCACTGCGGTGGAAAGGTAAACGGCATTTCCGTTCGCTCTGGTTTCCGTCACGGTGTCCTGTTGCACCAGAAGCAGTTCAATCATGCTGGCCACATGACCCGGAAAGCTGTCTGTGGACAAACGCCGACTCCCTCAGTCTGAAAAGCGAGATGAGTGCTGCACCCCATAGTCGCCTCTGACTGGACTTAATCGTCCAGGGATCCTTTACCTTTTCTCTTTACTGATGCCCTATTCTCATTGATCCTGTAACTGCAGCCTAACACAGTAAAGCGCATCCAAACATTAAGCACAGGAGGCAGAGATAAGAGAGATGAGATGTTGGATGGAGGCTGTCAGCTGGTACACAGAGAGAGAAGGGGGGGCGAGAGAGAGGGAGAGACACTTCTTAGCTGGGGCAGACTGTCAGAGTAATCAGAATGTTGAGGTTCGGCAATTGTGCCTTTAAAGGTCCACAACGATTTTTAACTCACCCCAGCGCCAGTTCCTGTCACTGCTCAGATGCAATGAGAGGCCTGAGTAGCAATAGCTACCGGTAGAGCCAGGGCTAGGCTCGCTTTGACTTCAATGTTAACTAAACCCTTCACTGCCAGGGTGGACTGGCAGGTTAAACTATTGGATTATGCAGAGATTGCAAGAATGACCGGGAAAATCAGAAACCGGGAGGATCAAAACTTCATTAAAGAATGGGAGAAATTTATACTATAATTGACGGACCACTGTAAACACTTGAACTCTTGGGAAGGTTTTAAATAACTCTTGTAATGTTACATAGATTTTGAATACAATGGCGGATTGAAAATTAGAAGGACTTATAGTATGCAGTTGAAAAAGTTAGTTAAAGAACCCATGGAGTGGAGGAAGGAAGTCTTGAGATTCAGAAGAATCTTGTTACAGGTAGGTAGCCGTGTTGGTCTGCCGTAGTCGAAACAAAATAAAAAAAATTCCTTCCAGTAGCACCTTAGAGACCAACTAAGTTAGTATGAGCTTCCGTGCGCATGCACACTTCTTCAGAAGAATATTGTGTAATTTTTATTATTTGTGATTCTGGGTGTGAATGAATTTGTAAAATTGATAAAAATCATTTTATAATATAATAATAACTAACCCTTCACATTGGTAGAAGAACATACCCTCCAACATTTCTCCAATGAAAATAGGGATGTCCTATTGTATAATAATAATAATAATAATAATAATAATAATAATAATAATAATATAATTATTTATACCCTGCCCATCCGACTGGTTTGCTCCAGCCACTCGAGGGAGCTTCCAGCATATTTAAAAATAGTCAACCATTAAACATTTTTTTAAAAAACTTCCCTTCAGATGTCTCCTTGGCTCTGGGAGTTGCATAACTGCCCCTCGTATATTTATGATTATGCATTGAGTTGCTAACTGGAAAATGGAAGGGAAAAGGTACCACCATCACAGTGTTTCTGTTGTCGCCCCATCAGCTATACTTCTCCTGCTAGTGGACTTCACATGTACAGTATCCTCCAGGGCATGGGGCTGCCTTGAGATTTGCAGTCAACCATCTCCACCTTGTGGTGCCTTTGGGCTCCTGCTGCAGCTGATGCCAGAAGTGAGGGAATGGTAGACTGTGACAGACAGAACCACCACCCCCCTGAATAGGCAGGAGCTGCCAAGATGTAGTTTTGAGTGCATCTGCCCAGATGCAAGATCCACTTTGTATTTGCCGGGCACAGACAGTGTTCCACGTTAAGCATATTCCTGGAAGCTGTGCATAACCTGCTTGAGAGCTGCACTGACTTTTCAAATTCTGGGTACTGCTAGTATGGTGATGTTTATATTGATGTTTCTCATTGCTCTGCCCTGCTCTAAAATGTGGGATTTTAACTGTACTGCTTGCACTTATTTGCGATATTTTGGTCCGTGCTGCTTTAAAAATCAGAATTTTTTTTGTTTTGTACTTATTGGTGGCAATTTGTGGTAAACCGCTTAGAGATTTTTTGAAGGATGGAAGCCATATATAAGGCACCTAAATACATATTAAATAAATAGATGTATTAAACACGTCTGAAGAGTTCATCGGTGAGGGGTTGTGGATTCAAAGATCAGTCCCGGGCATCTCCAGGTACGGCTGAGAATCCCTCCTGTCTGAAACTCTAGAGAGACCCTCCCAGTCTTATTCTTTATTGCAAAACCCTACGAGAATATGACTGATGGTTGTATGAAAAAGAAGCAAACAATCAACCCAACAGAATGGAGGGGAAGATCTAACCCACAGCTAGTTTTGCCACTAATCACTTTTTTGCCAGTTTCTTGATGGTCTTTATGCTGTTCTGGCCAGTTTTGTGTTAGGCTCCTTGATCTCTAGTAACTCTGATGTTTATTTGGACTTGGATATGCAGGGACGTGGGTGGCGCTGTGGGTTAAACCACAGAGCCTAGGGCTTGCCGATCAGAAGGTCGGCGGTTCGAATCCCTGCAAGGGGGTGAGCTCCCGTTGCTCGGTCCCAGCTCCTGCCCACCTAGCAGTTCGAAAGCACGTCAAAGTGCAAGTAGATCAATAGGGACCACTCTGGTGGGAAGGTAAACGGTGTTTCCGTGCGCTGCTCTGGTTCGCCAGAAGCAGCTTTTGTCATGCTGGCCACATGACCTCGAAGCTGTACACCGGCTCCCTCGGCCAATAAAGCGAGATGAGTGCCACAACCCCAGAGTCGGTCACGACTGGACCTTATGGTCAGGGGTCCCTTTACCTTTACCTTTATGCAAGCTAACCTCAGCGTATGATGCCATCAGTAATTGCAGATCCTCCAAGTGTCCGTATTTTCCAGAATACTTACTGGAAGCGACTTACGTTTTTTCTTAAAACGGCCCTCTTTTTATCGGAGAAATGTTGGAGGGGGTGGAGTTTTGTGACAACCCCCCCCCCCCGAGCCAAGGAGATAAGTAACTATGCAACCTTTAGAAAACGTCTGAAGGCAGCCCTGTTTAGGGAAGTTTTTTTTAAAAAAAAAAGTTTAATGTTTTATTATGTTGTTATATATGTTAGAAGCCTCCCTGAGTGGCTGGGGCAACCCAATCAGATACGCCAGGTATAAATAATAATTTTTCAATTAATATTATGGAATCGGACATCCCTATTTTCATCAAACAAATGTTGGAGGCTATGCAATTACAGTGGAACCTCGGTTTATGAACACCTCGGTTTACGAATTTTCGGTTTACGAACGCCGCGGACCCATCTGGAACGGATTAGTTCACTTTCCATTACTTTCAATGGGAAAGTTCGCTTCAGTTTATGAACGTTTCAGTTTATGAACAGACTTCCGGAACCAATTGTGTTCATAAACCGAGGTACCACCGTACCTTAAAATCCCCTGGTTCCTCTCCTCTGAGGGAGGCTGTTGTTATTGAAGGAGGGACCAGAAGGGGGCGCTGTTGGAGAAGCAGAAAGCAGAACAGACTGTGAAACTGAGCTACTTAATTAAAAAATGCACATGAAAGCTTATACCCAGAACAAACTTAGTTGGTCTCTAAGGTGCTACTGGACAATTTTTTAATTTATGTATTTATTTTGACTGCGTCAGACCAACCTGAATCTGCAACTGAGCTGTTTAAGATGTGTAAAATTACACACACACACACACACACACACACACACACACCTTTCAAAAATAAACCCCAAGGGGGAATGACCCTAAAACAGCTCAGTGCAGATTGGGCATATTCCCTAAGGAATGCTGAGCAGGAACACTCCACGCTGCAACACTTCATTGCAGATCTCAATGGCGGGTCCAACGATAAATATACAAGGTGCAGAGATGTTGCAGGAAGCAGGCCTGCAAGCGCAGGAAGAGAAAAAGAGCAAACAGTCCGCCTAACCTCCGGCCCGCTAAGGTTTCAGAAGTGACATAACCTGCTCAGAACTTGCAGAGCTCATAGGGAGGGGATTATAATGCACTAAGATAACCCCCGTAAGCCCTAAAGCCGCTCCAGGCCCTTTCCTTGCATTAAGGCAGGAGGAGAAGGTTAGCTAATTGTCCATCTCAGAAGCACGTGGATGGCATGTCAGAGTCACAAGGGCAGATATCACCTCTGCATTTTGCTTTCATCCACAGCTCCCAGAAAGGGATTGGCTTGGCGAGCGAGGGATAGCAATTGACTTTAATTTTTTATATATATATACTTTTCGAGTTTATACATGTCACTGATTTTACAATCGTTTTGACATTTCAACACTTGACTTCCAACCCGCTCTTTCTGCGCTTCCTTAAATTTGTTTCTAAGATCTTCTGCATCTCCAAATTAACTTAATTTGCTCATTTATTCATCTTCTTTAAATACATACTCTTATGAAACTGCAGGTTGTCGCAATAATCCTGCCAATGTTTTTGTCTGTCTACAATTTATCTGTAAATGTTCAACAAACCATTTCCATTCTTTTATAAAAGATTAGTCACCTTGATTCCTTATTCTTCCTGTAAGCTGTGCGATTTCTGCACATTCCATACGTTTTCGTATCCATTCTTCCTTTGCAGGGACTTCTGCTTCTTCCCATTTTGGGGCCGGTAACATCCTTGCCACTGTAGTAGCATACACGAATAGGTTTCTATACATTTTTGGTAGTTCTGTCCCTGTTGTTTAGTCGTTTAGTCGTGTCCGACTCTTCGTGACCCCATGGACCATAACACGCCAGGCACTCCTGTCTTGCACCCCTTCATGGATCAATGCCTTGTCGTGGCGAAGGGGCTTGAATAACTCAGAGAAGCTATGAGCTATGCCATGCAGGGCCACCCAAGATGGACAGGTCATAGTGGAGAGTTTTGACTAAACGTGATCCACCTGGAGAAGGAACTGGCAAGCCACTCCAGTATCCCTGCCAAGAAAACTCCATGGACAAAGACAACAGGCATATAAAAGTTCTGCCCCTATCATCCCCCAAAGAAAAGCTTTTGGTTTTGTTTTGTTTTTACAAAGGTTATTTGTAAACATCCTTTTCATTTCATTATATATCATTTCCCAGTAAGCTTTAACCTTACTACAAGACCACCACATATGATAAAAAGAAGAAGATGGGATGGCAATTGACAATGCAGGTCGCTCTTTTCCAGGATGTTATGCAAAGTTTGTTAAAGAGATCTTGCTTGCTCTTCCACCAAGAAATATGTGGCTTGGTGTTGTGATGAGGAGCATCAAGCCAAACAAGAGCCAAGAAGTCCCTTTTAAAATTGTTGGAGCCTGAGAGACTTAGAGTAAAATCTTTCCTTTCCACCTTGACTGCTCTAACATACTTTCCCTAGTTTGACCCAACCAGCTATGAAATCCAAATGATGACCCTGTTAATATTAACTGTTCACAGGGCTTATTTTTCCAGCCAGAACTCACTGGGGTGGAATCTACACACATATTTTAAAAACGTTGTGAAAATGCCTCTTTAAAATACATTTTGAAAAATATATTGAATTTGCCATAGCTCACCGTCACCATCTTGTGTCACATTTGTATAATGCACTTTGTTGTTGTTGTTTAGTTGTTTAGTCATGTCCGACTCTTCGTGACCCCATGGACCAGAGCACGCCAGGCACTCCTGTCTTGCACTGCCTCCCGCAGTTTGGTCAAACTCATGTTGGTAGCTTCGAGAACACTGTCCAACCATCTTGTCCTCTGTCGTCCCCTTCTCCTAGTGCCCTCCATCTTTCCCAACATCAGGGTCTTTTCCAGGGAGTCTTCTCTTCTCATGAGGTGGCCAAAGTATTGGAGCCTCAGCTTCACGATCTGTCCTTCCAGTGAACACTCAGGGATGATTTCCTTCAGAATAGATAGGTTTGATCTTCTTGCAGTCCATGGGACTCTCAAGAGTCTCCTCCAGCACCATAATTCAAAAGCATCAATTCTTCAGCGATCAGCCTTCTTTATGGTCCAGCTCTCACTTCCATAAATCACTTCTGGGAAAACCATAGTTTTAACTATATGGACCTTTGTCGGCAAGGTGATGTCTCTGCTTTTTAAGGTATCTTAAAAAGCCATTTTTAAGGTATCTTTTTAAGGTATCTTAAAAAGCCATAGGTATCTAAAGCCATTTGCACATAACAAAATATGTATTTTATCAAAGTAATTGTTGAAAAGTCCATGCAGAATGCAAAGTCTATGCAGAATGTAGGCACCCTATTTATAGAAATGAGCAAACCAGTGAAATTTTAGGGAGCAGGCTAGCAGGTGTGGCCCATGACTTACATCAAGCACGTCCAACAGGTAGATCGTGATCTACCGGTAGATCACTGGGTGTCTGTGGTAGATCACTGGTAGATCACTGGCTCCCCCCAAAGCAGCTCAACAACTTTGTCTCCCTTTTAAAAAAAGCTCAACATTTTTGCCCTGCACCCCCCAAAATGTGGCTTTCCTCCTCCCTAAAAGAAGCTCAATAACTTTGACCTGAACCCCCAGAAAGGGGGTAGATCACTGCCAGTTTTTAACTGTGTGAGTAGATCGCAGTCTCTTGGGAGTTGGCCACCCCTGACTTACATCATAGGAGCCTACACAACACAAAACACTGTTGCTGTATGTAGGCTTTATTTTATTTGTTTTTTATCTTATATTTTGGAAATGTACATCCAGGTGTTTTTTCCTTTAAATTTTTTTGGGGGGCCCAAGAGAGTGGGGCCCTAAGCTATAGCTTGTTTAGCTTATACGTAAATCCAACACTGAATACGGAGGCCTGGGGCCAGGATTTCCAGCAACTTGCTACTTCTATCTCCCTCTAGGTCAGTTCCGACAACTGATTTACCAACCAGCAGCCTATTATGTGCTGCTGATGCGCCCTTATCAACGGGCAAGTTCTGTAGTTCAATGCCAGCTGAGCGTTGCTTCCCAGCTGCCAGAATACACACCGCGTATTAGGACCCTCGTAACTACGGGACCACCTCTCCTGGTATGCCCCGCAGAGGACCTTAAGGTCCACAAATGACAACATTTTGGAGATCCCGAGCCATAAGGTGGCTAGACTGGTCTCAACTAGGGCCAGGGCCTTTTCAGTACTGGCCCCGACTTGGTGGAACGCTCTCTCACAGGAGACCAGGGCCCTGCGGGATTAGACATCTTTCCGCAGGGCCTGCAAGACGGAGCTGTTCCGCCTGGCCTTTGGGCTGGACTCAGTCTGACCGCTATGTTTCCCTCCCTTATGGTTTTGATTTGGGCTACTTTAAAATGAGGCTGCATTTTTTAAAAAATTAAATTTAAATTGTATTTTAACCCGTATTTTAATTAATTGTTTTTCTTTCTTTTACGTTCTATTGTAATTTTACCCGTATTTTAATTAATTGTTTTTCTTTCTTTTACGTTCTATTGTAATTTTACTGGTGTTAGCTGCCCTGAGCCCGGTTTTGACTGGGGAGGGCAGGGTATAAATAAAAAAATTGTATGATTATAAAGTGAATGCCAATTGTAGGCGACCAGAGTGCATGGAGGTGCCCTCCATCTCTTGGATCCAATGGCTTCCTTCTTCCAAGCTGAAGTCGCTTCATTCCCGCTTGTTAGGTCCAGGACCCCCGTGTATAAATAAGCAAATGAGAGTCGGGTGGCTAAATTTAACCCTTGACTTAAATACTTTCCAAATCCTGCTCAGAGCCGTTTTAAGCAACATTGCAAATTAAGATGTCTTCCCTAGCTAAGCTTACGGCAACGTGCAAGCTGTCACAGCTCCGGAGTCTAAATCCCCATCTTGGGCCCAAGGCCGAAGCTCCTTTCATCCCTGGGCGTGGTAGAAGGCTGCGTCCGAAAACTTCCACCTGTCTTAGCATCTCGGGATGATGCTCCACCCAATGAATGTGGCAATGAAAAACCAATGGGAGGAACAAGGGCTGAACATTTGAATACTTCAGGGTAAGTCTTGGCAAGGAGATAGGGAGCGGCGGTGCAAAGACCACCTTCTGAAGGACTAGATCTCAAAGCAGGAACTGGATCAGTGTATATTCCCCAGGGATCACTGTTAAGCTGAGCTTTCTGGCAAACTCTTGAGAACAGATTCCAGTTTTCTCTAAAGACGACAAGCAATGGAGAATCCACATCAACCTCAGGTATGGTTTTCCAATGGTTCTGCTATTATTATTATTATTATTATTATTATTATTATTATTATTATTATTATTTACTTATATTCCACTCATCCAACTGGGTTGAACCAGCCACTCTATTACCACGATCAGAATTTCTGCCTTATCTGTGAGGCCTCAATTGTTACATTTGATGTTGCATTTTTTTTCTGAAAGTGTATAGATTTAGCCAGTGCTTTTTTTCTTGGGGGGGGGGGACAAGGGGATGCATACCCCTAAACATTTTGTGAATCTTTGTACTTTTGTCCATTTACTGTATTTATTTCCCCCCGATTTGAACTATAAAATGGTGGTTTTATTGAGTCAAAATGAGAGTACCCCTTTAAAAAAATTGTTAGGGGGGGAAAAAGCACTGGATTTAGCTACACTAAAGCTATGCAAGGAAGAGCCGACAATCAGGAAATGGGGTTTAAAATCCTGAATGCATTTTGAGACTAATGAAAGGGTTTCATTGACTGAAATTTGCAGAGATTGCATTGTCCATGCTATTAGTAAGCAGGTCTTTCTCCTGGGAGTGTTAAGTAAGCCTTTCAACTTTGCGTTCTCAACCAAGAGCTCAGGGGCGTTTGGGGGGACCCTACCACACCCCGCACAAATTGTTGAATCATTTGCAGCCCACCAATGTTAAAGAACTGCCAATCTGCCAGAACATCAGGAAACAAATTCATGCCTTGAAATTGTGTAAAGGAATGGATGTCTTGACCCGTGCGTATAAATCTGCCTTATGCCAAGTCAAATCCTTGATCCACTTAGCATAGAACAGGGGTGGCCCAAGAGACTGATCTACTCACAGAGTTAAAAGCTGGCAATGGTCTACCCCCTGGGGTTCAGGTCAAAGTTGTTGAGCTTTTTTTAGGAAGGAGGAAAGCCCATTTTGGGGGAGTTCGGGTCAAAATTGTTGAGTTTTTTCAGGGAGGAGGTCCATGGAGGCATAGGTCAATTCTGTGTCTAGAGCAGCTGTCTACCAGCTCCATCTGGTATGCAGGCTGAGACCCTAGCTGCCCACAGACTGTCTCGCCAGAGTGGTGCATCCATCATATATGGATCCCCCCCGCCCCGCTTGTCTCCCTGTTTGGTTCTGTATACAGTGGTACCTCTACTTACGAATTTAATGCGTTCCGAACGCACATTTGTAAGTAGAAAAAAATTGTAAGTCGAATCCCATAGGAATGCATTGGGAGAAAAAAATCGTAAGTAGAAAAAATCCTATCTAAAAATTCGTAAGTAGAAAAAATCCTATCTAAACCACATCCAAGATGGCAGATGGAGCTCCATTCATAAGTAGAAACATTCGTAAGTAGAGTTATTCGTAAGTAGAGGTACCCCTGTACTTCGCCAAGCCCTTTGGTAGGTTCACCCAAAGCAAAATACATTTTGTGTTGGAGGATTTTGTGGCAGTGCTGAGATTAAGCGGGGCTGAACCCTGTTCAGAAGAGCAGCAAAATTCTACGGGAAGGCAGTATTTGTTTTGATTTAAAAGAAGCAGCACATTCAAGTTAGGATCCCGATGTGATACAGCCAAATGGTGTTTGACCGCTTTGAGCCATTAGTGCAATGCTTTGGTTCAGACCATATCTACACCAGCTAAAAAAGGCCTGGGCTAGCTGCAGCCAACCTGTGCAATTCATAAAGCATGTTTCTGAGCACAATTCAAAGTGTTGGTGTAGACTTTTAAAGCTCTAAATGGCCTCGCTCGGCCCAGTATACCTGAAGGAGCGTCTCCGCCCCCATCATTCAGCCCGGACACTGGGGTCCAGCTCCAAGGGCCTTCTGGCGGTTCCCTCACTGCGAGAAAAGGGCCTTCTCAGTGGTGGCACCCGCCCTGTGGAACGCCCTCCCATCAGATGTCAAGGAAATAAACAATCACAGGGGTACCTTGGTTTAAGAACAGCTTAGTTTATGAACAACTTGGATTAAGAACGCTGCAAACCCGGAAGTAGGTGTTTTGGTTTGTGAAATTTGCCTTGGAATAAGAACATGTTTCACTTCCTGTTGAGTGTGTTCCATTTTGTACATTGAGTCCCCCACTGCTATGGGAAAGCACGCCTTGCTTTAAGAACGCTTTGGTTTAAGAACGGACTTCCGGAATGGATTAAGTTCGTAAACCAAGGTACCACTGTATCTGACTTTTCGAAGACATCTGAAGGCAGCCCTGTTTAGGGATGTTTTTAATGTCTGGTGTTTTACCGTGTTTTTAATATTCTGTTGGGAGCCGCCCAAAGTGGCTGGGGGAAACCCAGCCAGATGGGTGGGGTATTATTATTATTATTATTATTATTATTATTATTATTATTATTAAGCGCAGTAGGCCAGCTCCATCCTGATACACAATGACCCACCAGGCCTGCTATTCTCAAATTGTGACATTGAAATTCTACTCAGTATTGATCCAGAGTAGATCCCAATGTAGAGTTAGCAGAGTAACAACTGAAACACGTTGCAGGATTCCCCCCAAAATAGACCAGAGGCAATTGTATTTCATGCAGCAGAGCTTTACAGTGGTACCTCGGGGTACAAACACCTCGGGTTACAAACACTTTGGGTTACAGACTCCGCTAACCCGGAAGTAGTACCTCAGGTTAATAACTTTACCTCAGGATGAGAACAGAAATTGCGTGTCGGCGGCGCGGCGGCAGTGGGAGGCCCCATTAGCTAAAGTGGTACCTCAGGTTAAGAACAGTTTCAGGTTAAGAACAGACCTCCGGAACGAATTAAGTTCTTAACCCGAGTTACCACTGTACTGCTACTGAAGGCAAATGAGCATAATGGTCACAATATGCTCACGATTGGCACTGTCCATAAGAAATCCAGTTGCAGCAGACTTAATTTAAACTTACAGCATACATACGGAACATCACACCAGAAAGAAAGAAAGAGAGACAGAAAGAGAGAGTGAAACCCAGGCTCCTTCTGGCCTCACTCTTATAGTCAGCATGACCCTGACAGAAAGAGATAACAGAACCAGTTTAAGCCAGCTGTAGCTACTCAGCTTCTCTGAAGGAATAACCCAAATAACAGGAATCTTCTTTCACACCGAGAAGCTTCCAGAACCCTCTTGAATTAAGTAGAACGGGAAAGATCTCTGCACATCAGATCAATACTTTCTGCACTAAGAAATGCTGAAAGTGACAGATTGATGGTGCTGGAGGACCCAGGTTTCAGCAGGTGCTTTCAGCGCCCGTTTGAAAACACTGGGAAAGCCGTCAGTGGCAGCGAAACAGCCTGTGCTTCGCTGAACACACTTGGGGAAGATGAAAATGCATTACCCATCGTTCACGGAGATTTGTGTGCTGCTCTAATGCTTGCCCAAAGGCATGGTTCCTGCAGCAATGTTCTTGCCTTCTTGGTGCAGTCTCAGGCCTGACTGAAACACCACAGCGGTGGCTATCACTAGCACTAGGCCAGTCAGAGAAAGCCAAGACAGACCCTCCATGTGTCCCTATTTTCCAGAGATTTACAGAAGCCATCCCAGTTTCTGATTTGATCCTTGAGTGTCCCACGTTTTCTTGGGACGTCGCTGAAACTGAATTTCCAGTGCATTTTCCTGCCACTTTCCAAGCCACAAGCGCCTGTTTTCGTTTTCCTATTTTAAAGTGGATCCAAAAAGTTTTCTCTGGATTTTGAATAAATGTGCAGTTAATTGTTACCATTTTGAACTTTATCATGTTGTTATCTTCCTTCCTTAGTGGCTGGGGCTGCCCAGAGTAGCTGGGTGAACCCAGTCAGATGGGTGGCATATAAATGTTGTTGTTGTTGTTGTTGTTGTTGTTGTTGTTGTTGTTGCCCCTTAACCCACTTTAATTGTGCAAAAGCCTAAAGATCTGGTATGTGTTGGAATCCCTCTCACCAAATACTGAGAGTTTAGAGGCATCCTTGAGAAATCTTGCCGCCATTACTGATCATCTCACTGATTATTCCCCAATTATAATCTCCTATGGAACCTTGGTGTTTCCTGGAACAGAGTTTGAAAATTACTATTTCAGTAGCTTCTGAACAGATGGCTTGTGTTCAGTACAATTAAGGGATTATCAAATGATCTCTCAAACCCATGAAATGTTCAGGAAGGGGGGGGGGAGAGTTGTATTCGTTCATTGAGGTCGGCTAATCTTTGTCTCTGCGTCTTCTTTGCTTCACAGATCCCCAGTGTGTAACTGAGGAGGGCAGTCAAGCACAAGAGAAAAGGTCATCGAGACTGAAACAACTATGGGCAATCAAAACGACAACAAACACTGCTTGCGTTGAGTGGGCTGGATGACCGATGCCAACAGGAAAGGAGAGCCAGACACATCGCCCGCCCTAGATGAGTCAGACCCCAATCTAGACTATGAAGAAGATGAGGAGGAGGACGAAGGGGGGGAGAGTAAGAGGGGAGAATCAGACGCCTGCAGCATCCTTTCGGATGACTCTGTGTACCCCATCTATGAACCTGTTCCGTCTGCCAATGATGATGGCACGACGCTCACGTTCTACCAGATCTGTTTCAAGAACGATGCAAAGCTATTGCAGCAGAAACTTGACAGCGGGGTGACCAGGGAGGAAGTCATGGAGCTGGACATCAATGGACGGGTAACTGGACTTCTCACAGCAGCACCTAAAAGCTAGCAATAAAATGGCCCTGGGGTGAATAGAAGGCCAGGACTCTTAGCCATTCCTTAGAACAGAGCCATAGCCCAATCATGGCTGTTCTCTAGTCCAAGAAACCATCCCTAGCATCACTGTCCTTAACAGGAAGCTATGGTAAACCATCCCAGCCATGCAGTGAATTCAACATGCCTTGTGGGGTGGCGACTGCACAGCAAAGTGGTCATTGTACCATGCCACTGTGTGTTGATGGCTAGCTCCATCAATTTTCACTGACTACGTGTTTGGCTGGGTGGCACCAAGTGGGGTGTGCAAAACGAAAGGCAGACGAAGGCATGAATGAATTAGAAAGTTACCCAAGGAAGGCCATTTGTCCACGCTACAACAGATAATGTCAGGGAGCAGGTCATTCACAGGTGTGTGTGTGTGTGTGTGTGTGAGAGAGAGAGAGAGAGAGAGAGAGAGAGAGAGAGAGAGAGAGAGAGACTTGGCGAAGTTGCAGTTAGTTTCTTTACTAAGGAAAGCAAAACAAAGAACACACAGAGGTATATCTAAAGGGAAAGCCAGTTGTTTGGACTGGCTTGTGGCCCCTCCTTCACTCCCTAGCCCTCTGTGTCAGGCCCCTCCCTCTGTGATCTTCTGCTACGGCAAGCTCCAAGGGACTCCCTCTGTGTCTGCCTGGCTCACTTCATGGCAACACGCAACAGTCATTCTAGGCATGGGTTGGGGGCTGGCAAGCTATCATCAGAGAAGCTGTCAGAGTAGCTCTGAGGGAGAACTGCACAGTCTACCTCTCCTGTGTCCTTGCTGTCTGTCGGCGCCTGTATCCAAACTCCTCAGCCTGTCCTGTCTCTTCGCTATCCCTCAAGAGCCCTGCTTCTAATACTTCCCAGCCCATCCCCTCCTCTGAGGTGTGGCCAGTGTCCCACCACCAGTCCCCAGGCTCGAAATCCTCTTCCTCTGTGGCTTTCCTGTTAAGATTCCTGCTCCGTGACTGCAGTCACAAGATTGTTGTCTATTACATGCTGATGTACGTTTTCATTCCACAGTGTGGGAAGTGACGGAGACAGGATGTTTGTGTTATTGTGTTCCGTGAAGTGGGACTATTGTAGTTGTTCTCTCTCTTTGCTGTCTGATGAGAAAGAGGAAGGAGCGAAGTCAGAATGCTCCAAGTGTATTATATGTAAATAGACGTAGATTAGCCAAAATGCTGAGCTACTGAGGTATGTTACGCAAACTGCGATTACTCTGCGGATCCCTAAGTGTGCTAATGCCTTTTGGCATTAGTCACTGTAATGTTCAAGCAGAAGAAAGCTTTTGAAGCTCCCGAACAACCGATCAGGAGGGAGAGAACATGTCAGTCAGGCATGTGTCTCTACCAGGGTCCTACACGAGAGTAGGACACTCCTAACATTTCCGGGGGGGGGCTTAGTTATGCAGATTCCACCACTCTTCCTCATGCAGCCAGTCCCTGCCTGACATGTAAGTTCTAGCATCCCATGCTTATGCACGGTTTCTTCCCAGCCCTTTATTCTGGGACTGAAATTAGGACCGAGTCAGACCATCAGTTCATCTAGCTCAGGCATCCCCAAACTGCGGCCCTCCAGATGTTTTGGCCTACAACTCCCATGATCCCTAGCTAACAGGACCAGTGGTCGGGGAAGATGGGAATTGTAGACCAAAACATCTGGAGGGCCGAAGTCTGGGGGTGCCTGATCTAGCTCATTACAGTACTGTCCACACTGACTGGCAGTGGCTCTTTTAAGGTTTCAAACTAAGAGTCTTTCCCAGAACTGCGTATACAGAAATGCCAGGGATTGATCCTGGGAACTGTTCCATGCAAATCATGCTACTGAGCCACAGCCCCTCCCCTTGACTAGTAGCAAGAAAGACAGTCACGGGGGTGCTGTTTGGCAGCATTGATGCCCTGCTATCGAGAACGCAAACAAAGGACTTTGTTCCTGAGTGGTTTATAAATATTGCAAAAGAATGAAAAAAATGAAATGTGTTATCATGTGTTCAGTTGTACTTTCTTTCCATGCACGTTAATTAGAGGAACAGTATCAGCCGCATTTTGTACTTACAGTGGTACCTTGGTTTCCAAATGTCTCCGTTGACAAACATTTCGGTTTTCGAATGCCGTAAACCTGGAAGTAAATGCTTCCATTTTCGAACACTCGCCTCGGAAGTCTAATGGCTTCCACTGAGTGCATATGTTATTTTTCTCAATTTTCTCTATTACGGTAAATCTGCAGACCGCCCTTTGCACCTCGGTTTTTGAACGTTTCGGAACTCCAACAGTCTTCCGGAACGGATTGTGTTCAAAAACCGAGGTGCCGCTGTATTTCATAACAATTTATAATACTGCTTGATTGTAATAAAACCCCAGAGCAGTTTACAAAAGGAATGAACAATAAAATTAACAATTAAAAACAAGTATTTAAAGCCTTAAAAAAGTAATTTAGGTTTTTTTTTAAAAAAAAAAACCACAACCACAACATTTGTGCTATGTCCTGACTCAGGGTTTCCCAACCTTAGGTCTCCAGCTCTTTTTGGACTACAATTCCCATCATCCCTGGCCACTGGTCCCACTAGCTAGGGATGATGGGAGTTGTAGTCCAAAAACAGCTGGAGACCTGAGGTTGGGAAACCCTGTCCTGACTGATAGATAGCAGTGGCAGGAATGCTATAGGAGTGGCTGTTATTGCTGAGGTGCTGGAACCAATCAGTGACTGGAGCTCAGGCTTTGGACTTAACTGCTGGGAGAGCATCAGAGTCACCCCTGGGGCAGGAAGTGCCACCCTGTTGGGACAAAAGGACTGTGTTTCTGGAACGGGCAAGATAGGCAGGAAAGATGTACGAGGGGGTAGCATCACTTGCTCAAGTGGCTGAATCTTAACACCTGTTCCCTTTTCCTCCACAGAACGGCCTATTGGTGTCATGTTTCAAAGGCTTCGTAGACATTGTCACCCTTCTCAGCAAATGTCCCTACATAGATATCAATCATCAGGATAATGATGGAAACACAGCACTCATGATAGCAGCTCAGGCAGGTAGGAAGTGTCCTGCTTTTATACAGTTGAGCAGGGATGGCAGACAGAAACAAGGAAGGTTGGGCATCTGGGCAGGATTGATCTACAGTGGTACCTCTACTTACGAATAACTCTATACCTACGAATGTTTCTACTTACGAATGGAGCTCCGTCCGCCATCTTGGATGCAGTTTAGATAGGATTTTTTTCTAGTTACGAATTTTTAGATAGGGTTATGGGATATGGGATTCAACTTACAATTTTTTTCAACTTACGAATGTGTGTTCGGAACGCATTAAATTAATAAGTAGAGGTACCACTGTACTTCCAGTAATGATATCAGGGGCTAATAACCCTGATGACAGGCTGCGTTCTTCCTCCACTTCTGAGTACCAGTTGCTGGAAACTGCAGGGTGGGAGAGCTCAAAGATCCTGCTTTGGGGCTTTCATAGGCTTCCTTTTGGCCACATTAAGAACAGGATGCTAGACTAGATGGGCTGCTGGCCTGATCTAGCAAAGTCTTCTTATATGCTTAATTATGAGCGAGCAGATGATGATAGAGATAGATGATAGATAGATAGATAGATAGATAGATAGATAGATAGATAGATAGATAGATATCTTGTGATTATTTCGAATTAGCGTTCTGGCAATGAGAAGTAAAAGGAGTTTACTGAAAGGTGACGATGAGCTCAGGTTGCAGATGGCCATTCCTCTGTGAAAATTGGAGCCAAATTGCATCATCTCAATAAAGATCAAATTTGATGAATATTCTGGATGCAAGATGTGCACATTTGAATCCAGGCCTCTATTGGCATTCCAGATTTGCAGAGGAGTTACCGTTTCACACTTCCTTCCCTTCCTAATTTATTTGTCTGTTTAGTGCCCTGTAATTTGTTTGTGCAGACTGTGGCCCAGACTGCATGTAACGCAAAGCCAAACTATGGCTAAGTGTGAACAGGCAAGTGTGCAGTTGCCCAGAGCAAGAAAGGTTGCTGGTTCTTTCTTCCCCCAGTCCTGCTGCCGACATGCTACCTAGAGCTAAGCTATATTTTGGCTCTATGGAAATCCAGGCTAATGGTTTGTCTCACTCCCAACAAATTGTGACGAACCCCCTCGCCGACGTTGCCAATAGATTATGAGACGAAAGGGTACAGGGGTAAAGCAATCCCCACTCAATTCCTTACGCCTTAAAATAAACCCCTCAAGTCTGGGCTTCTCAGTAAAGAGAGTCTAATTCCAGCTTATGTGGCCTGATCTCACGAACACTCAGGGCCATTTGAATGAACAACCTCTTGCCTACAGAACAGGGACTCCCTCAACTCAGATCCCCACTGTATCAGTCTGCCATATCACCCTGGCAAACTTGTGGCACTCTAGGTTTTCACCATACTGCCCTTCCTGTGTGACTCTAGGACACAAACTATCCCCTTTTCCTTAGGTAAGTTTTGCCCTTTTCTGAGTCTCCACCTCTGTGAGTTTTAATACGATGCTGGAATAACCAAGACAATACTCTTTGGCACAAAAAGAAGATGAATTTTATTTTCTTGAGAACATAGGTTTTTCTTTTCTTAACGATGCATAAGCTTTAGACTTTAACTTCTGACAAGCTGTCAGACTTTAACTTCAAGTTATCCTAAGCCTAACTTAAACCACCACTATCCCAGCCCCTCACCCTTCTTCTTCCCTCTTCGTCACCAACCTCCCCCTCTTCCAACTGCCAAAACAGTTCGGGCACCGTCCCGCCTCCTAAAGATGCGCTATCAGTTAAGATGGAGGTGGATTAATTCTTTCTAATCCAGGGTGTAATAAATCTTCCATCCTGGGGCTAATCAGTTACACAAACCACAAGCTGTTACTGCAGTTTGTTCTTGGTTTATTGGCCATGGTTTGTTTGGAAGACGCAGACCATGCTCTCGGGTTTGGATGTAATGCTAAGCTAAACCATGACTTAACTCTGCAAAGCAGCCACCCTTGGTCTTGCACCCTCATCCTGCTTAGCCATGGTTTGGCTGAGTATTACGGTATGTGTGAAGAAGGCCTTCTGATTGATAGATGGTTGAACCACAAAAACAGACCCAATTAAAAAACAACTCAAAACTCAAGACGGTTAAATTCACCAAAAGTGAAATGGGGGGGTAATGAAACAATGGAGGAGATAGATATAATATTATAATAATAATAGTCAAGAATCATAGCATCATAGAGTTAGAAGGAACCCTGAGGATCATCTACTCCAACCTGCTGCATTGCAGGAATATTCAGCAATCCCTTATGGGGATCAAACTTGTAACCCTGGCATCATCAGCACGAAACTCTAATCAACTGAGCTATCCAGCTGATATGTATTTAAACTAGAAGAGTGTGTTTGGAAGTGTGTCCAGTGTGTTCAATCGGAATGCATCTTTCTTTCTCCAGGGTTGAACTCTGCAAGAAAGAAGCAGAATATGGAAGTGCTTTTTGCAGAAGCAGTTAGCTGTGCATAGCACTGATTGGCTAGTGCCTGTACCTTTACCATGAACTATCCTCTCTAGTGTTCTTCTCCCAAACACACCTTTTAAAATAATGTTTCCTTTTTCCTTATTTTATTTTAATGGAAAGCACTTTTAAAAATAGGGGTGGGTGGGAAATAAACCGTTTTTCTGCAGCATGGAGAGAAGGCCAAGACTGATAGCTGAACCAGTGTTTGATTGGCTGGTATTTACATCTATCATTCAAATTCTGAAGCTCAGTGGAGCTTTACTGGCTTTGAGGATCTGGCTAATGTGATCCCCCCCTCAATGCGCTACATAACAGTCAGGCATTGCCATTCTGCATCAGCTGCAGCTTCTATAACATCTTTAAGTGCAGCCCCACCCCCATTGTAGTAATCTATTTTGGAAGTTATTAACACAGCTTAACTGAGGCCAAGTGAGCCCAGTCCAGGAATGGCCACAGCTGATGGATGGATCAGTCACACCTGGGCCTGGGCATTGCTCGTCACCGAAGACACATGAGCCACTGGCAATAATTTAGAATCAAGGAGCATCCCCCCCAAGCCATGAACCTAGTCTTTCGGAGGGCTTCGCATGGAGACATTGGTCACTTGGGCTTGTGTCAGACTGCTAGACATGAACCACTCAATTCCCAGAGGGAAAGGAAAATCTGCATGGATAGGGAAATCATTCATTGTGTGTTAACTCTTGTGGTCTTTAGTGGATACTAAACCTCTGAGAAACATTTCAATGCCTAACCCGTTTCCTCTCTCCCTCTCCCTCTCTCCATGAAGGACACATCACTATTCTCAACTATCTTCTGAACTACTACCCAACACTGGAGCTGGAGGCGCGAGACTTGAGGGGTCTGACTGCACTCATGAAGGCTGCAGTACAGGGGAGAAACGACTGTGTTGCAGCTTTGCTCATGGCAGGTATGTCACTCCTCATTAGCCAGCTCAGGAGGGAAGGATTTTTAAATACTTTTTTTTAACACCTGCTGCTTGGAAGTGTTCAACAGTGGCTGCTGCGTCTAACTGCCATTGCAATTTCCTACCATGTCCCAATAATGATGCTGTGCCAGTTGCATTGTGGGAAATCAAGATGGCAACCAGACCCAGCCGCTAGCTGCTGCTTAGAGAGCCAACCACTAGCAGTCTGGCCCTCCAAGTGTCCCTATTTTCCAGGAGGACCCCTGGATTTACAGAAGCCGTCCCAGTTTCTGATTTGATCCCGGAATGTTCCACTTTCCCTTAGGACCTCCCTATTTTCATCAGAGAAATGCTGGAGGGTATCTGACCCCCGAGCCAAGGAGATGAGTAACTGTACAACCTTAAGACACTTGAAGGCAGTCCTGTATGGGGAAGTTTTTTTAATGTTTAATGTTTTTATATATGTTGGAAGGCACCCAGAGTGGCTGGGGCAACCCAGTCAGATGGGCAGGGTATAAATGTTGTTGTTGTTGTTTGTTGTGTACCGGTAAGGTAAAGGTAAAGGGACCCCTGACCATTAGGTCCAGTCGTGACCGACTCTGGGGTTGCGCGCTCATCTTGCATTATTGGCCGAGGGAACCGGCGTATAGCTTCCAGGTCATGTGGCCAGCATGACAAAGCTGCTTCTGGCAAACCAGAGCAGCACATGGAAACGCCGTTTACCTTCCCACTGTAGCGGTTCCTATTTATCTACTTGCATTTTGACGTGCTTTCGAACTGCTAGGTTGGCAGGAGCTGGGACCAAGCAACGGGAGCTCACCCCGTCACAGGGATTCGAACCGCCGACCTTCTGATCAGCAAGCCCTAGGCTCAGTGATTTAACCCACAGCGCCACCTGGGTCCCTATTTTCATCAGAGAAATGTTGGAGGGTATAAACAATGCATCAGCAATGGGCCCTGCCAGCTGTCCAAGAATGCCCTGAGTGTAAGAATGGGCAGATGGCTCAGACACCCTGGCATGCCTTACCTATGGAAACAAATCCGAGGGAAGAATGTTTTTCCCTTACTGTTCAGCCTCCAAGGCAAATACAGTTCTCCTGTTTGATCTACAGTCGTACCTTGGTTCTCAAATGCCTTGCGACTCGAACGTTTGGGCTCCCGAACGCCGCAAACCCGGAAGTCAGTGTTCCGGTTTGAGAACTCTGTTTGGAAGCCGAACGTCTGGCGCGGCTTCCGATTGAGTGCAGGAAGCTCCTGCAGCCCATCGGAAGTCATGCCTTGGTTCTTGTTTTGTTTTTTCAAATTATCTTTATTAGCATTTTAAACTTAAAATTTCCATTTGTTTCTTCATCTTAAATCATAGTATCATAAAAACAAACATCAAAAAAGGCAAAGAAAAGAAAAGAAAAAAGAGAAAAAAGAAAAAAAAGAACAAAAAAGCAAAAGACCAATCTAATATTCATAACAGTTTCATAGCTTTGACTTCCCCGCTCCCCCCATCCCGAGCCTAATTATAGCCCCTAATTGGCAATTTTCCTGTTAAACAATTCTAAAAAAACTAACATTATACCAAACATCAAAATTCCATATGACACAAAAAATTTTCTTCTTCATGCCTTGATTTTTGAACGGTTTCGGGAGTCGAACAGACTTCTGGAACGGATTCCATTCGAGAACCAAGGTACGACTGTATTTGGGAAAAGGCCAAACTGTTCAAAAACACAAAGCAAAGGTTTCGTTCAAGACTGAGTTCCCAAAGAGTCTCTCGACAACTAGTGACTTTTCACTCACCTCTTGTCAACGCTGAATAACATTAGGCATAACTTCTGATAAGCCCCCTTAGTGTTTGCAATCCTAGTACTGTACTCCAGTATTTCCACTCCTGTGCCAGTGATGGAAACCAGAAGCTCTGTCTGCTCACATTCTTGATCTAACTCTGTAGGTGCCTTTTCCCTTTGTACCTACTGCCCTCTGCTGGCCCTTACAAAGGACAACATGTGATTGTTTCATGAGTGGCCCAGTGCCATCTAATGGCAACCTGTGGGCCAAATTAAACACACTTGCAGGTTTTGTGCCTTTTTCTCTATTTAGTCCAAATAGGAAAGAACTGGGGGGGGGGTGGAAGTGCTGATTCAGGATCAAGACTACAAGCTAGAGGTTTCTAACCACTTCCTTACTCACCATGAACCAGGTGAAAGTCACCCCCTCCCCCCAAAATAGCTGCTCTCACCCCACAGAAGGACTCTTCCCATTGGTTCCAGCACAGGAGAACTAGAGAGATGTTTTCCTGCCCAAAAGAACTGTGCAATTAAAGCATGCAAAAGTTACCGTATATGGTCAGTACCATGTGTAATGAGCCCCATAGAGGTATCATGGCAGGAATGGTCAAATAGTGAGGAGGAACTGCGGGAGCTCAGATGTCAAGGAGCTGTCAATGAGCCAGGGCAGGCACACACACAGAAGGCAGTTAGCTTTTTATTAGCAGGAGAGAGAGAAAACAGCAATACAGCAATGTCCCTGGTTCAACGAAGGCGTTGCTGAAACTAAGCTCTAGACATGCCCTTCCCCTCTAGATGCTCACTCTGGATCCCTCCCCAGCAGACAAAGGCTGGTTCGAGCGGATGCCCTCCTCATGAGGGCCAGTCTGACGCATTGCTCAGCAACATGCAGGATCCTCCTCAAGCAGGGAGTCACAAGGGGTGGAAGGTCAGCAGGACTGGAACTGCCTGCACCATAGCTGTCAAGTACCCCGTTTTCTCCGGGAAAACCCCGATTTTACTTACCTTTTCCCGGTGGTCTCCCGTATCACTTCGTCTCCCGTTTTTCTCCATTATTTTCTCCTGCCGGCGGCCATTTTTTTTCTTTCCGATTTGCCCTTCTTTGGGCACCCAAAATGGCCGCCAGCGGCTTCAAAAGTCGCATCTACTCATGTCCGGAAGTGCATAGACGCGACTTCCGGTGTTGGCGGCGGCCATTTTTGGTGCCCATAGATGGGCGGAGCGACACCGGAAGTTGCGTCGCCGCACTTCCTGACATGCGTACAAGCGACTTTCGAAGCCGGCGGTGGCCATTTTTGGTGCCCATAGAAGGGCAAAGCGACACCGGAAGTTACGTCGACGCAACTTCCGGTGTCACACGGCTGCCGTTCCCAGATTCTGCAGTCCGGGACTTGGAAGGTAAGGCCTGCACACCTACTTTGACTCTCAGCTTTTAATCCTGGGCTGCAGGGCCCTCCTTCTCCTGACCCCCCCCCCCGATCACTCAAGTGTCCTGCTTTTATCAGCTCCCAGCTTGTCCTTTCCACTGACTGCTCCTCAGTGTCCCACCACCAGGCTCCAGGCTCTAAGATGTCATCTTTCGAGCGCTCCCTGGGGGGCTCTTAGGAGGCACTCTTGTTCATCTAGCCAGTCCAAGCTCTCCCTGGGGGGTACGGAGTCTCAGTACTGAACTACCCCCATCCCCTGCCCCATTCATTCTGCACTATATACTGAAAGGGAATGGACCATGGCAGACTCCCTAACACCTTGCTATTTCTCCTAGGAGCCGACCTCGCAGCTGTGGACCCGGTGAAAGGAAAGACAGCGCGGGAATGGGCAGCCCTGACGGGGCGCTTTGAAACAATTGTCCGGATCCGAACCCTTCTGGAGCGCCCACGCGCCGAGCAGTTCTGCAGCAAGTACTTGCCGCAGTGGCCCGCTCTGCCCGAGCTGGTGGCGCAAGCAGTGGCCACAAAATCCAGAGCCAAGCGGCTTTCGGAGACGATATGCTGCACCTTCACCATCAATTTCCCACACGATCCTGAGCCGGATGGTGTGATGGACCACATGGTGCGCATGACCACTTGCTTGGCCAGTCCATTCGTGGGCACTGCTTGCCAAACCGTCTGCCCCGACAGCCCACCAGAAGTGGGGAAGCAGAGACTCTCGGTGCCCGAGATCCTCAAGGAGTACACGCCGGATCCTGATGCCAAATCCATGGTTAGCACATCGGCCTGCAATGGCCAGCTCATGACACCCACCCGGGTTCTGGTGCCCTACCGGTCCCCCAGCACCATCGTCAAGCTGCTGTCCTTCCCCTTGCGCATGCGCCATAACATCATCTACCCCGTCCCAAAAATTGAACTCACCAAGTCGCCTGCTCAGTCGCCACCCAAGGAAAACGTGCCGCCGCGTTCTCAGGACAAGCACATGCTGGAGCTGCCAAAGTGGCGCTATAAGGAGCTGAAAGAAGCGAAGAAGAAGAAAGAGGAGGAGGAAGGGAAACCCAAGAAGAAAGTGAAGGGAAAGGGGAAAGGCAAAGGTAAAGGCAAAAAGTCATAACGGCTTGAAGGAGGGGAGCTGGGCAGATTGGGAAAAGAAACTGCAGTCAGCTCGCATTCCAAGTGTAAATTTCAACTGGCAGACAGATCACTTCATCAGTCTCAAAAGTAATTTTTAAAAGGGACATTTTGCTGACCTTATGCCCTGATGACTGACCCTAAGGACTATTATGTAGTGTTTGAGCACGATGGAGGTTCCTTGCTCTAAGTCACTCACCCCTATCCAGATCCCCTGAAACTTCTCAGTCTCCCAGTGTGGAAAGCAGCTTTTTCAACGCATCAGAAGTTAATCCCTCTTCTCCCAGTTTCCCAAGAGAGAATGTGATAATAACCAAGAATTATGGCTTGCCTGTCATTAATCATCACATAATTATCTCTGTCAACAGAGTGTGGACAGTAGACAACTAGTCCGCCATCTTCCTCTCCCCGGAAGTCTCTACTCCAGTGGTTTTAGATAACATTATTGCCCACTCATCATTCTTGACCAGCCCTTGCCTGGCTAAGGGATCAATAAATGGGATGCGTGGAACAGGACTCGGGTGCTTCTTGTGAAAGGGAACGCAGAGTAGAGCAGTGGAAGTGGAAAGTGTTTAATCCCCATGCTGCCTGCCATTTCTCGGCTCCAAATTGCCCGATCCCATCAACCCCCCCTTTCCCATTCTCCCAGGTTTCAGGTGTGTGTTTGCCCTTATGCACAGAGCTCTAGGGCGGAGGGGAAGACGGGGAGACTCTTGGAGACGATTTGGAACAGGAAAATAGTGGGGTGGAAGGTGCTAGCCCCCATGCACACAAACACACACTTCTCCGCTCTAAATTCCCTACTCTCAAAGCAGCTCTGTTTAAAAAGGCATCAGGGAACGGCCACATACATTCACATCAGCGCTGGATTTAGGATGGTGTGGAGAGTTCCCCCCACTCAGGGCACCAGGCCAAAGGAGTGCAAAACAACAACAAACAAACAAACAAAAACAACAAAAACAACCTATATACAGGTACCTACTGAGATGTTCCATAAAAAAGCAACTGAACCAAAAGGAATTATTGCGAAAGGAGGCAAAGGGAATTTTTAGAAAGGGAGCAAAAAAAAATTCCTTGCTCATGGGCACCATATTACCAAAGTTCACCCCTGCTCACACTGATGGTGTGACATGTAGTTCACCCCAAGACTGATCTCACCAAGCCCTTGTTGCTTCCAAGGAAACTCTTTCTACGTTAAGGTGAAGATGGAAGTTGCATTGGTAGATAAGCAGCAGGGCTTGGGTTGGAAATGCCCTTTCCACCTTTAGTGCAAATTATGTACCATTCTCTTGCACCGGATCTCAAACTCTGAGATGGTGGGCAAGCAGAAGTGAACTGTGGCTAGCACTTGTGATGTCATCCAGATAGCACAATAGCACCTGTGATGTCACCTCCCATATCTCCAAAGCGGTTTTGTCGTTGTTTGTAACACCTGTCCTGAAAACTGTGAAGTTGGGAGGAAGATGAGCGCAGTCTGTATAAGTATAGAATCCCCAGCGACTTCTCTTTAAATATTACTTCCGTCTTCACCCTTAGCAAGGCCCCAATTTGCTCTTCTCAAAATATTCACAGTTCTCATACAGATGCAGAGAGACTCAGATTTTACCACAGCACTGTCAACTATACCCCTGTCTCACAACCGTTTTGCATTTTGCTGACTTGGCAAAAAGTTCCTGACAAATCCCATCTGTACCGTAAGCCTTACAGTAAAGTTGGGATTTGACAAAACTTCTCCCCAATGCTTTTTTTCAAGCCTTATTGTTTGCAGGGAGAGGAGAGGAGAGGAGAGGAGAGGAGAGGAGAGGAGAGGAGAGGAGAGGAGAGGAGAGGAGAGGAGAGGAGAGGAGAGAGAGAGAGAGAGAGAGAGAGAGAGAGAGAGAGAGAGAGAGAGAGAGAGAGAGAGAGAGAGAGCGCCTGAGAGGGCAGGTTCATTAACTAACTCTGGAAATTTTGGCTCCACTCCAACCCGGTGTGAGAGAGAGAAAGAGACAGAGAGAAGGAATGATTGACTGGATGACAAAAGTATGTTTGGTTTGCATGTGTGTGTGTTTGTGTATGGCGTGTGCTGTACATGGGTGTGCATGGGTGCATGGGATGTGTATGTGCATGTGTTGGGGCACTGTAGAGAGAGTGAGGCGGCCCCGCCTACTGCCAGCTTTAGCCACTCCCACTGTGTCCACACCCACTTTTGGTTTGATCCCAGCCACCACTACCATGTGGCCTCCAAAAGGTTGGCCTTGGGGAAATTCAGCCCTCCGGCCGAAAAAGCACAAAGGATCACAAATTTCAGAAATCAACAGCTCCAGGGAACAGGAGCTCCACAACCAGCAGCAAATTTAATGCTTAGAGGAGTTTGCAAATGTCAATGAGTTCCTTCTTTCACCCCAGAGATACATCTGCAAGTGGACTTCTCCTGCTTGCGGTATGGTGCTTTTAGTACCAAGTAGGAACCACCTGAAGTTCACTTCAGAAAATGGTGCCTCAAAACCCCATGATGATCTTGGATAATTTGGACAGGGCAACCCATCCTAGCTCTGCTTTTATGCACACAGGTTGTCTGGACTTACCTGAGGGGAACTTCCAAGAGGGAGCCAGGAGGCCTTTATAGACCTTCTCAGTAAGGCTCAGACAGCCTGGTGGGCAGAGTCACTCCAGTAGCTGGGGATCCTTTAATGCCCAGAGACGTGCTTCACTTGGGGCAGCTGCACACAGCGCAACAGGAGCCCAGTTCTAGCCCTTCCTGATGCCTTGGTCCAGAGAGAGCTTATTTTGCTGATAGGGAGGCTGCGTGTCCTACTTTACAAAAGGGCTCTATTCCAGGAATACAGGAGGCCCTCCAGACATTGTGAGCTACAACTCCCATGGCCTACGATCAGCCACCATGTTGGCTCTCCCTGCTCCATTCAAAGAGCTCTCTGGGGCAAGTCCAGTTTAAGAGGTAAATAGCACAGGTGCACATCGACAGTTAGCACCCAGGCAGCGGGCTGAGATGTCACCTGGTTCCAGCCCTCCCTGCTATGATGAGGGTTACTGTATTTCTGTGTGATGTACTGTATTTCTGTGTGAATTATAGTAATTATTTCCAAATTTGCATCTGTATAGATCAGGCATAGGCAAACTCGGCCCTCCAGATGTTTTGGGACTACAACTCCCATCACCCCTAGCTAACAGGACCAGTGGTCAGGGATGATGGGAGTTGTAGTCCCAAAACATCTGGAGAGCCAAGGTTGCCTATGCCTGGTATATATGATATGCACATTTCATGCAAATCTGCCCTTGTTTTTCCACTTTTGTTGGTGATGCATGTCCTCCTCCTCCTCTTCTTCTTCTTCTTCTTCTTTTTGCAATGATTAAGTGCTCACCCTATATTATTGGGTTTGTAGGGTGGGCCAGGGCAAAAGGAGGAGGGGCCCTTTACGTCTTCTTGATTTTAGGAAACCCTTAATAAAACTGAAAGTGATTGCTGTATGTACGTTTATTAATAAACAAAACCTCAGAGATGTGTCTGCTTGCTGTTCCCATCACCGCCAACAGGACTGGATTAGATTACATTGGTATCTTGGTTCTCAAACTGAATCCATTCCGGAAGTCCGTTCCAAAACCAAAGCGTTCCAAAACCAAGGTGCGCTTTCCCATAGAAAGTAATGCAAAATGGATTAATCCATTCCAGACTTTTAAAAACAACCCCTAAAACAGCAATTTAATATGAATTTTACTGTCTAATGAGACCATTGATCCATAAAACGAAAGTAATAAACAATGTACTGCAGTCAATCAACCAATCAGAAGCTGAACTGGGTTCCACACAGTCACAAAAACAAAAAGCCACAAAAACGCAAAATAAATAGCAAAAACAGACAGACCACAGTGTAACACTTAAATCGGAAGTGTGGCACTCAAATTGGAAGTGTAACAGTCAAAATGGAGCACGTTCGGCTTTCGAAAAAAGTTCACAAACTGAAACACTTACTTCCAGGTTAATAATAATAATAATAATAATAATAATAATAATAATAATTTATTTATACCCCGCCCATCTGGCCGGGTTCCCCCAGCCACTCTGGGCGGCTTCCAACAAAACATTAAAATACAGAAATCAAACATTAAAAGCTTCCCTAAACAGGGCTGCCTTGAGATGCCTTCTAAAGGTCTGGTGATTGTTGTTCTCTTTGACCTCTAGTGGGAGGGCATTCCACAGGGTGGGTGCCACTACCGAGAAGGCCCTCTGCCTGGTTCCCTGTAACTTGGCTTCTCGTAGCGAGGGAAGCGCCAGAAGGCCCTCGGCGCTGGACCTCAGTGTCCGGGCAGAACGATGGGGATGGAGACGTTCCTTCAGGTATACTGGACCGAGGCCGTTTAGGGTGTTTGGGTTCCAAGTTGTTTGAGTACCAAGGCGTTGTGAGAACCAAGGTACCACTGTATAGGGTGTTAACAAAATATTTCTATGCCGACACCTTTGTGTTAAAAATAATAATCCATGAGGCCACTAAAGCCACCTACTTTGGACAGAGAAGAAATGAGCAAGTTGACCATCTTCATAGGAGGGCAGGGACTCCTTAGGACTGCAGTCACCACCAAGGAAGCCAATAGTAGCTTCCCAGTCCTGAGGCAAATAGCTGCTGGGCTGGCGGTCTCTACTGGCCTGCAGCACAGGTAAAGGTAAAGGGACCCCTGACCGTTAGGTCCAGTCGCGGACGACTCTGTGGTTGCAGGGCTCATCTCGCTTTACTGGCCAAGGGAGCTGGCATACAGCTTCCGGGTCATGTGGCCAGAATGACTAAGCCGCTTCTGGCGAACCAGATCAGTGCACGGAAACATCGTTTACCTACCCGCTGGAGCGGTACCTATTTATCTACTTGCACTGCATGCTTTCAAACTGCTAGGTTGGCAGGAGCAGGGACCGAGCAACGGGAATCCCCGTCGCGGGGAATCGAACTGCTGACCTTCTGATCAGCAAGCCCTAGGCTCTGTGGTTTAACCCACAGCGCCACCCGCGTCCCTCGCAGCACAGGTAGAAAGGGTTCAAAAAACAAACACTACATCATGTACCATGATGCTGATCAAGACCTCTCTCGCCATAGATACTGTTATAAACCACTTTAAGGTTATTTTTTTTAGAGACAACTAAACAATAACAAAAAAAATCTGTTTTCTGCTCCTCCCAATCCCAGAAACATGGCTCAGCGGGAATGTTCTGTAGCGGCATTACACAATATGCTGAAATAGCATATGAATGCAAATTCCCAAACCTGTTAAATGTGCCAAGCTTCAGTATTTTCATTTTTTTCTAACCTAGCATTTCCAAAACATCTCCAAGCAACTGTTAACATTGCTATGAAAACAGTCAGGAAAGCCCTCATTGGGACAAATGAAGCAATTGTCACAGTCTCCAGAGATGTTTTTGGACCTGTACAGAATTCTGCAGCATTAGTGCTGTAAATCATGAACAGTTAAAACCACAAAAGACACCCACGAGTGTTTCAGAATCATGCAGAATTCTTTGTTGCCTTAGAGGCAAATGTGATAGTAAAATAGTTGCATGTAACCCAGATGCTGAAACATTTGTACAATAGGTTCAAAGTAAAGGTAAAGGACACCTGACAGTTAAGTCCAGTTGCGAACAACTCTGGGGTTGCGGTGCTCATCTCGCTTTACTGGCCAAGGGAGCCGACATTTGTCTGCAGACAGCTTTCAGGTCATGTGGCCAGCATGACAAAGCCGCTTCTGTCGAACCAGAGCAGCGCACAGAAACACCGTTTACCTTCCCGCCAGAGTAGTACCTATTTATCTACTTGCACTTTGACGTGCTTTCGAACTGCTAGGTTGGCAGGAGCAGGGACTGAGCAACGGGAGCTCACCCCATCGCAGGATCGAACCGCCAACCTTCTGATCGGCAAGCCCTAGGATCTGTGGTTTAGACCACAGCGCCACCCGCGGCCCCTACAGAGCATATACAACCACCCAATTATATCCATTTTGTACCAGGTGAATGATCATGACAACTTCCCTCTAAGGATACTAGGAATTATAAATTGCAAACAGGTTCACATGTCAGTGGAATTAATCTTGCTTGTTTAAAACACTGCATGAGTAGATAATGACATTTGCAGGTCTGCCCATCCCTAGCTCCAATACAACTTTGCTCAGGTGTGTATGTAAAAAGACTAGGGTTGGAATTCAATGATGTCCTCTTCAAGTGTTCTGTCTGCGCAAACATTCCAGCTTGCCAGACAGAACAACACTCCCTCCTCCTGCTGGCGGCACACAGAGAGGGTTGACATATTTTGAGGAGCAAAAAAGAAGACACATTTGCCAACTTCTGCTTTTAACTGTGGCTCACTGTGGTGACTGTACCCATTAAAAAGAGGACGTGGCCTGGAAAAAGAGGACATGTGGCAACTGGTGGAGAAGCCCGGCTGCACATATTCTGTGTCCTTGCACAGAGATTCCACTGGTGGGGCTGGTTAAGTGAATCTCACCCCATATGCACCACTGCATAGGTGTAATATTATATCACATAATCCTGCAACAAAGGAAAGAAGTGTGACTCAAGGTAACTCTTCCAGGTTAGCGGAGTTTGTAACCTAAAGCATTTGTAACCTGAAGCGTAACTCGAGGTACCACTGTAGTAGGGGAGGGAGGGAGGGAGGGAGGGAGGGAGGGAGGGAGGGAGGGAGGGAGGGAGGGAGGGAGGAGCCAGCACTAAGGGAAAGAAGCTAAATCAACAGGTCGGGGCTCTTTCCCCAGCTGTGATTGAGCCCTGGGAGCACCCAAAGTCTCCATTTACTGGAAAGATGTACTTAAATGTTTTTTGAAGATATAATTCACAATTTGGGGTTGCACAGTGTGCATAAGAAGAATGCATATCATACGCGTTTGGAGTTTCTTGGAGTTCTGATTATGTCTTCTCCCAGGCAAGCTATGCGTCGCTGTGAAAACGGTCAGTTGTCAATTTCACGGTCAGTTTATTGATATGCCACAAGCAGTTCTGTGCTCAAAGTGGTTCGCACAAAAATCAGAGCCCAAGTACAGTAAAGATTTTACACACACACACACACACACACACGAATATAATGTATTAAATCACTGCAATATATCACTAAATTAACCAAAGCAGCAGCACTTGATGTCCGGAGACTATTTTTGACATCAAAAACTCAGGAGAAAATGACAACCACCTGCCCGCTGTAGAGTTCCCTTCCCTCCTCCCAGTTTCTCTGATTTGCTAGTCCTACTGCAATGGAAGAGGCTTACTTCAGGTTTCTTTGTTGTGTTGGGGTGGGCAGTGCAAGATTGCTATGGAGAATGCAATGCTTTAATTCTGCTTGCAACTGATTGAAGTGTTGCCTCAGGCAGCAGCATTCATGGGCTCTAGCAGTGCGGGGGGGGGGGGAGGCCAGGCATGCCCACCCGACATGCCCTAGAGACCCATCAAGATTAAGAAGCTGACTGGTCCAGTCTCCCCTTAAACTATGGACCCTGAAGGGGTAAGGATGAAGCTAGAGCGTTGACAAACAGAATGAGAAAAAACAGTATGGATGTGTCTAAAAAAACAGTTTAGTGTGGGGCTGCAGTAGACACAGGCTTTGGGCACACTTTAAAGCACACCCGAAGCACATTTCTCTCCTGAAAGAATTCTGGGAACTGTAGTGTTCCCCTTCGCAGAGTTAAAATTCCCAGCAACCCTTAACAAACTACAGCATCCGGAATTCTTTGAGAAGGAAAATAGGAAAATTTGCTTTGGGTGTGCTTTAAAGGTATAGCTGCATAGCCCAAGTCTTCATTCAAATGTCACTCTGGCCTGGTTCACAGGACTCTCCCACTTTCTCTCTCTCTCTTTCTCTCTCTCTCCCAAATGTCATGTCATCATCAGAGCAGGATGGGGTTAGCTGTCCCCATAATCTGCCATCTGGGCTACCCCCCCTTTATTATTATTACAGAAATTCAATTCTTGACGACACAGAAGTTCCCTTTCTTCCCAATCATTCCCCCAGCCCTGAGTACCTGAAGGACCATCCAGTGCAAAAAAAATATATAGTTGCTTTCAGGGGGAAGATTTATAATTTCATCTCCATTCTGCTCTGTGCTGTTTTCTTCTTTATCTATCTTCTCCAGCACAGCACGCATATGGGATGGGGGCGGGCGGCACACGGATGTGGGAAATAGCTGCTCTGCACACACTGTCCTAGTTTGTCTTCATCGTCTGGTGGGGAAGGAGAAAGAGGGAAGCTAAGGATAAGAACAGCCCTGCCAATCAGGCCAGAGACCCATCTAGTCTCAAGATGCCTACGGAAACTTGCAAGCAGGTCGTGAGTGCAACAGGCAGGTGCCTGTCTCCCTCTCGTATATAAAGGAAGGGGTGAAGGTCTTGTTTTTTAAAGAGTAAAAAGAGCACAGGCCTCCTTGGATGGCTGCTCCTGGCAGGGGCAGAGCAAGGTGGGGGCAGTGGGGGCAGACCGCCCCGGGTGTCATTACCGAGGGGGGTGTCATTTGGCACGTCGCGCGCCCGTGCTTCCCACCTACCACGATCCGTCGGGAGAAGGGATGGAGCTGTGCCGCTTGGCTGGCGGCCTTCCTCTTTCGTTTGGACAGCCCTGCGCTCCTGGGCTGCTGCAGGAGGCATGCAAGCAGGCAGGGAGAGGACGGGGACATAGCTGCCAAGTTTTCCCTTTTCTCGCGAGGAAGCCTATTCAGCATCAGGGAATTTCCCTTAAAAAAAGGAAGAACTTGGCAGCTATGGACGGGAAGGAGGCAGGCAAGCAAACGAGCGGAGGGTGGAGGGAAGGAGAGAAGCAGAATCTCCCTCAACTCAGGACCCAAACCATGTAACCCCAAAGAAAGCTCAACAACTTTGGCCAACCCTCCCCTTAAAAAAAGTTCAACAACTCCTGGCAATGACAATGGGTAGATCACAGCCAGTCTTTTTATACTGTGAGTAGATCGCAGTCTCTTGGAAGTCCAACTAGATTTCAATGGGGGGGGGGGAAGAAATTTTCCGCAGCGGGTACCACCTGAGCTTGCTACACCGCTGACTTCCAGTACTTCTCAAACTTGAGCCAGGGATGGAGAAAAGTGCCTGGGGGAATGGACTGAGGCAAGGTAAGATGTGGTAAAAAACTTGAGGCAGCAATGGGCTTGGTGGCAGCTCTACTGAGCTGTGAGCATCCTGGAGGGCCACAACCATACCCACCCAAGTGATGGGGACACCGCCTCCAAGATGGCCCTGCTGCTGTTACACACACTCATGCGCCACTGCTGAACACCTGGCACACAGAAAACAAGCACATGGAGAGGAAAAGTTCTTTTTCATAATATTTCTTATTAACTTTTCTGCTTTACAATTTCAAATAAACATTTTACATTCTTTAAAAGTATCCAATGACTTCCCTCCTTCTCTTTTCATGGTTCATTTTACGTATCATTACATCCCTGCATGTTTTACTATAACCATTCAAATCATTTTTCCACTTTTACATCCATCAATCATTATTTACTCATTTGGATTTATCTTCATGTTGCCAGCATTTTCAGCTGTACAGTTAAAGGTAAAGGTAAAGGGACCCCTGACCATTAGGTCCAGTCGTGACCAACTGGGGTTGTGGGCTCATATCGCGTTATTGGCCGAGGGAGCCAGCGTACAGCTTCCAGGTCATGTGGCCAGCATGACAAAGCCGCTTCTGGTGAACCAGAGCAGTGCACGGAAATGCCATTTACCCTCCCGCTGTAGCAGTACCTATTTATCTACTTGCACTTTTACATGCTTTCGAACTGCTAGGTTGGCAGGAGCTGGGACCGAGCAATGGGAGCTTACCCCGTCGCGGTGATTCGAAGTGCCTTCTGATCGGCAAGCACTAGACTCTGTGGTTTAACCCACAGCACCACCCACGTCCCATACAGTTACTTTCCATATATTCAATGTTTTCCAGTCTTCAAACCTATGTTCTTCTTGCTCTTATTCTATATGTTAAATCTGCAAGTTGTGCATAATCTGTCAATTTAAGTTGCTGGTCCTCTTTAGTCGGTGTTAAATAGTGGGTCCGTGGCCTCCTCAATGGCCTTCTGCAGCGTGAGGTCTGACTTGGCGAGGAGACGCCGTTGCAGACAGTTGTCCCGGACCCCACAGACAATTCGATCCATCAGGGCATCTTCTACATCTCAGAACTCACAGTTCAGTGCGGCCTTTCGGAGGGCGGCAATGTAGCTGTTGGTCAATTCCCCCTCTGCCTGGTCCTGGTGGAAGAACGCATGGCAGGCAGGAATTTTAGATGGCTTTGGAGCATAGTGGTTGCAGAGCTTCTCTTGAAGCGTGTCCCATGACGTTGCCTGGACTGCTAGAGGCGCAACCAATGCTTGGGCCACAGAAGCTGAGGAAGAAGCCTCGCTTATGTTCTTGACCCTGCTGTCAGCTCATTTGCCTAGAGGTAGCAGTCAAACCAAGCGAGGTATGAGTCCCATGATTCAGAGGCTGGGGCAAACGGCAGTAGAGGCACGAATGAAGCCATGGTTCTGATCAGGGCCGTCTCTAGGCCCGGGCTGGGTGGCGCGATGCGCCAGGGTGCCTGGTCACCAGGGGCGCCAAACGGCTGGTGTCCAGCTGAGCTCGGCAGCGAGGAGCTCCATGTGAGGCGGCAAAAGCAACGGCAGTAGCAGCAAGTTGCAGAACCAGCAAGACTCCTGCCTAGAGTGGCAGCAGGCGCCTGCTGCCACTCTAGGCAGGAGTCTTGCTGGTTCTGCAATAAGAGGAGAGGACCTTGACGAAGAGGCTCCAGCAGCTCCCCGCAGTAGCGAAGGTTGAGTGAGTTGCCTTCTCCTCGGGCAGCGGGTCATCTAGTCCAACCCCCTGCAATGCAGAAATCTTTTGCTCTGCATGGGGCTCAAACCCACGACCCCGAGATTAAGAGCCTCATGCTCCACCGACGGAGCTCTGTCAATAGCACAGTGGGGCCCTCCTGTTGCGCTCCATCGAGGAGGCAGGCGGGAGGGAAGGGTGGGGGGGCGCCCGAGGGATCCCTGCACCACGGCGCCAGATAGGCTTAAGACGGCCCTGGTTCTGATGCCGACATGGAGGGCAATGGATGGAAGACAGTGCTCTAGCCAGAACAGTCGGCTCTGAATTGGTTCTGTCAGTGATTCTGCTCAGTGATTCTGCTCAGTAAGTGTCCAAATCTGGCTGTGCTCTGATGTCCATCAATCCCACCTTCATTGCCAGTGTTAAATAGTGGGTAGATATAGCAGGCAACACAGCAATTTCTCCAAGCAGCTCTTTATTAGTAAGCTGGAACAGAACTGACTGAACAGCTCAGCCAGCCTGCTTTTATAGGCAGCCGGCTGACAACATTGTAACAACAACAGCCCAGGGTTTCCCACCTAAATTAACTGACATGGGACCTGAGTGGAAACTATATACAGTACAGTACACTATACTATACCCCTGCTGGCCAGGGTGAGAACTTCAATACATAACAGTCGGGACCTTCCTCGTTTTCCATTTTGGGCCTAACAGAACACAGGCCGCAGTTGTAGCACACATAAATAACCTTTTCCTGACACCTGGGAATTTCCGTCTGGGTTATCCCCAGCAAAAAGGAATCTGATTTTGGGGGGAAAGTAATTTTGAACATTTTTTCCCAATTCATTATAAATCATTTCCCAATACCCTTTTACATGTTCACCGCATGTGGAAGAATGTTCCCTCCACTTCTTTACACTTCCAACGGAGAAGAAAAGTTCTAGCCTAGCCTTTCGTTTCTTGTGCCAGTTTTCTATTTGCAGGAAACATTTTATTGATCTTAGTATTATCACAGGGGGCATGGAAAAGGGTATTTCCCTTAAGTCTTGCCTGAAGTGGTACTCTCTGCTCTTCCACCTTGACATCCCACCTCAGTTGCTAAGGGAAACACAAGCCCCCCCCCTTGTGACCATTCTTTATTTTGATGTGGGCTGTTTTGTTTCCCTCAAGGCCCTCCATTTTAAAAACAAATCCTGTTGCCTTCCTGTTTCCCTTAATGCCCATTCCTCAGAAGAGAGCAGGATCGGCCTCGAAGTCGTTTTGTTTTACCTCAGAGGCCGAGGCCATCTGTCGCTTCATTTTGGCAGGCCTGATAAGGCAAAATTTCACTTATCCCCGCCATTCCCACCCACCCCCCAAACAACACAAGAGGGCTTTGATCGCAGCAAGCTACGAGCCGAACACTTGAACTAAACATCTTTCCGAAATCTAAATATTATGCCGTGAGAGCATGTCTGCCTCCCCCCCCAGCCCTTTTTCCATTTAAATCCTTTTTGTAATGCCTGACTCATGTCATGTTTCTCCTCAAGAGCTTGTGTGTGGGAGTTGGTTCGGCTGCCGTGTTTTGTCTGCTGGATGAGAAGTTCTTGACTCTGGTTGTAACAACGCACGGGCGCTTTTCCCACGGTTAGAATAGCCAGGCCCCCAAAATGAGCTTCTGCTCCTTAAAAAATTACATGGAAAAGAGAATATCACTAGCTGCAGCTTCTCACAACAATGGAGTCCCGTGAAAGGTGGATTACGTCTTCTTCTTTTCTATAATTTTTATCCAATTTTCTGAATATTCACTTAGACAACCTTCAAATATCAATGACTTCTTCTCTTTCCATGCTTCTCTTCTCTTTCCATGCTTCATTTTGCATACCGTAAACCCTTGCATATTTTACATAAACTAAACCATTCAGTATTCCATTACTGCACCCATCCAAAATGTATTTACGCTGTTAAATTTATCTTAATGCTGCCCACATTTTCAAGTGCACTGTACATCATTTCCCCCCCATACATTCAATAAACATTTTCCAATCCTCTTTAAACGTATCTTCTGCCTGGTTCCCTGTAGCTTTTCTTCTCGCAGTGAAGGAACTGCCAGAAGGCCCTCGGAGGTGGACCTCAGTGTCCGGGCTGAACGATGGGGGTGGAGACGCTCCTTCAAGTATATCTAGCATCCATATTTTCAGAGTCAGCTGGACCCCCCCCCCAAGCTTTAGGAATAACTTTGGCTGCTTTTAATCCTGTTGTTATTTGTACAGTGGTACCTCTACTTATGAATTCAATGCGTTCCAAACACACATTTGTAAGTCGAAAAAAATTGTAAGTCGAATCCCATAGGAATGCATTGGGAGAAAAAACTCGTAAGTCGAAGCAACCCTATCTAAAAATTCGTAAGTAGAAAAAAATCCTATCTAAACTGCATCCAAGATGGCGGACGGAGCTCCATTCATAAGTAGAAACATTCCTAAGTAGAGGTACCACTGTAGAGCAATCCTGCCCAGATGCCCAACCTTCCTTGTTTCTGTCTGCCATCCCTGCTCAACTGTATAAAAGCAGGACACTTCCTACCTGCCTGAGCTGCTATCATGAGTGCTGTGTTTCCATCATTATCCTGATGATTGATATCTATGTAGGGACATTTGCTGAGAAGGGTGACAATGTCTACGAAGCCTTTGAAACATGACACCAATAGGCCGTTCTGTGGAGGAAAAGGGAACAGGTGTTAAGATTCAGCCACTTGAGCAAGTGATGCTACCCCCTCGTACATCTTTCCTGCCTATCTTGCCCGTTCCAGAAACCGCACCCAAGATGGCGGACTGAGCTCCATTTGTAAGTAGAAAAATTCGTAAGTAGAGTTATTTGTAAGTAGAGGTACCACTGTACTGCATTGTATTTATAAATGTGGATTATGATTATTGATTCTTATGTAAGCTGCCCTGGAAAACATTATTTGAAGGGGTTGTTTAAGTCTGCCATCCAAACAAACAAACAAACAAACAGGATAGCTCAGTTGGCTGGAGCACGGTGCTGGTAATGCTAAGGTTGCAGGTTCAATCCCTGTAAGGGACAGCTGCATATACCCGCATTGCAGAGGGTTGGACTAGATGATCCTCAGTGTCCCTCCCAACCCTATGAGTCTACGAGTCTCATATATACTGCAAGGAAAACTCAACTTTTCCCATTGGGGATTTGCAGTGACGGGAATAGCCTCAGACAGTGAAGTATTTGTTTTAATTCTGCACAACATTTACAAAGAGAACGAAAGACAAGCTTATATATATATATATATATATAATATATAACCCTGCCCTGCAGTGAAACGGGGGGCGGGGTAGTATGTGGTTCACTTTGAAATTAGATACAAGAACCCTCTGAGATCTGGGAATCCCAATGAATACTGGGCAAAATTATTTACAAAGTAAAGGCAGCAACACACCCCAATCCCAAGAGAGCAGACAGAGCAGTCCTAATAACCGGTCACAACCATACTTTTAAAAGCACTCTTATATCTCTTTAACCATCATTGCTTATCCTCGAGAATCCTGAGAAATTTAGTTTGCTGAGAGTTGTTAGGAGACACACACACCCCTCACAGAGCTTCAATACCCGGCACGCTTAAAATCTACAGTTCCCATGATTCTCTGGGGGAAGCCATGACTGTTAAGACAGGGGTCAGCAACCTTTTTCAGCTGTGGGCTGGTCCACCGTCCCTCAGACCATGTGGTGGGCCAGACTATATTTTTGGGGGGAGAAAGATGAACGAATTCCTATGCCACATAAATAACCCAGAGATGCATTTTAAATAAAAGCACGCATTCACTCATGTAAAAACACCAGGCAGGTCCCACAAATAACCCAGAGATGCATTTTAAATCAAAGGACACATTCTACTCATGTAAAAACACGCTGATTCCCAGACCATCCGTGGGCTGGATTTAGAAGGTGATTGGGCCGCATACGGCCCCCCGGGCCTTAGGTTGCCTACCCCTGTGTTAAGGTGTTTAAGATAACACCATGAACATGAGAGAGCACATGGTTCAATGAATTGTTTCCCTGCGCTTTGCCATGACTCCATTAGACTAACCAGTACTAGTGTTTTATTATATATATGCGGGAGGCAGTGCAAGACAGGAGTGCCTGGCGTGCTCTGTTTCATGGGGTCACGAAGAGTCGGACACGACTAAACAACAATTGGTACAATATATATAATGTACCAATAAGCAATCAGAGTGTTTATTTACATAGTTTTCCTAATTTATGCCTCATGACCCAGTCAGAGCCTTCATGACATCTGAATGCTATCTCACCTTAGAGTTTCTGTCTCCCCCCCCAAAAAAATACGGCTCCTATGCTTTTAATTGCTGCTAATCGCTATGCAGAAATTTAACAGATAAAGCTTTCTTATTGCCGAAACTTCATGCTGGGTGACAAGGAAGCTTCACATGATGAGTTTCTGTCGGTATCTGACAAAGAGCAACTCCACTTCTCTCTGTCTTGTGGTTTTAGAGTGCTGGGGGGGGGGGTTACACTTAAAAAGAATGAAAAGCGAGGTAGGGAGGAGACAGAAAAGAGAGAAATCTTGCACAACATAATCCTTTAAAAGGGGGGGGGACCTACGGATGTCACGAGGTTGTGCTGAAAAACGCACTTCCACTGTTAAAAGGAGCAGTAATGAAAGATCGATTCAGAAATAGACTGGGACCAACTGACTCCATTATGAAGGGGTGGGCAGCTGAGATTTCCAAGAAGGAAGAAAGATGGCTAAAGCGATTAGCGAAAGGTATTCCAACACACATTTCCTGCAAGGAGGGGACTTCCTTTTCCTGCCTGCATGGCAACAGACCTGCTTTTTATCAGATCAAAACTGTTTATTTCCAATTGAGGGATGCAGACTCAACGAAGTTCTCTTTCCCATCCAAAAAGTCGATGGCTGAGATAATAAAACAGCCCTTTAAAAACTAAGCAGCATTCTGGAAAACTCAGTTGATATGTATCAACCCACACATTCGGGAAACAGGATGAGGGGAGTTTAACAACCTATTCTTAAATAACTCTGCAGTGTCTGGAAAGGGTCTGTCGCCACATCTTCTCACAGTAGGACATTTCAGAGGAGCCATTCCATTCTGACCCTTTTATTCCCACTCCTGTCATTTCACTGGCAGCTTAGGTAAATTGACTATTTGTCCTTTTTCTGCATTCTGTCAAAATTTGAATTTTTCAACATTTGAAAGCAACTTCAAAATGTGGTTTGAAAACAACCACCACCTCAGACTCTACATTCCAATAAATATGTGCACGGTCTTTATTTTGTATCAGATATACTCAGTGCTTTTTTTTCTGGGGTTACGCAGGGGTACGCATAAACCTAAACATTTTGTGAATCTAAGTTTGGCCTCATTGAGGGGCAATATTTCAATATGAGTAGGAAAATGAGGGTACCCCTAAACATTCTTTTTTTAGAAAGAAAAAGCATTGGATATACTGATTTAATACAAGTGGCACACAACAGAACTTACTAGTCCAGTTATTGATATAAATGTGCAGTCAAATGGCAAACCAGCATACTGGAGAAAACAAGCTTGCTCCATCTTTCATGTGACAGCCCTTTAGTATTTGAAGGTGGCTATCATATCTCCTCTCAGGCTCCTCTTATCCATAAACAGTTATCCAGGCTAAATATACTCAATTCCCTTAATTGTTCCTCATGAAGCTTGGTTTCCAGATCCTTAATCATCTTGGTTGCCCTCTGCACACGTTCAAGGTCCTATCAACATCATTTTTAAACTGTGTTGCCCAGAACTGGACACAGTACTCCAGGTGTATCCTGATCAAGGCAAAATAGAGCAAAACTATCACTTAGTTGTCAGAAGGAGATCATTAGTCAATTGCATTCTGAATGGAGGCAGTGAGAGATTTTACTTTCTTGGGCTCCTTGATCACTGCAGATGGTGACAGCAGTCACGAAATTAAAAGACGCCTGCTTCTTGGGAGAAAAGCAATGACAAACCTAGACAGCATCTTAAAAAGCAGAGACATCACCTTGCCTACAAAGGTCCGTATAGTTAAAGCTATGGTTTTCCCAGTAGTGATGTATGGAAGTGAGAGCTGGACCATAAAGAAGGCTGATCGCCGAAGAATTGATGCTTTTGAATTATGGTGCTGGAGGAGACTCTTGAGAGTCCCATGGACTGCAAGAAGATCAAACCTATCCATTCTGAAGGAAATCAGCCCTGAGTGCTCACTGGAAGGACAGATCGTGAAGCTGAGGCTCCAATACTTGGAATCCTTGGAAAAGACCTTGATGTTGGGAAAGATGGAGGGCACTAGGAGAAGGGGACGACAGAGGACAAGATGGTTGGACAGTGTTCTCGAAGCTACGAACATGAGTTTGACCAAACTGCGGGAGGCAGTGCAAGACAGGATTGCCTGGCGTGCTATGGTCCATGGGGTCACAAAGAGTCGGACACGACTAAACGACTAAACAACAACAACAACAATCACTTCCCTTGATCGGAACACTATATTTCTGTTGATGCAGCCTAGAATAGCACTAGCTAGTCATCCAAGTCATTTATAAAGTCGTTGAACCACCATAAGTCCAGGACAGAATTGTGTCGCAACCCCACTTACCACTTTTTTTCCAGGATGGGAAGGAACTATTAGTGAGCAGTCTTTGGGTTCAGTCAGTCAACCAGCTACAAATCTGCCTAAAAATGACCTCACCCAGACCACATTTTACCAGCTTTTCTGCAAGAATATTACGGCGGACTTTGTCAAAGGCCTTACTGAAAGCTACATCCACAGCATCGTCTTGAACCCCCAAGCTTATTTTTTAAAAAAATGGAAATGTGATTCATCTGGCAGGACTTGGTTTGAGAAACCTATGCTGGGTCTATTACTATCACTGCATCATTTTCTGAGTGCTAACAGACAGACTGTTTAGGATCTATCCTGGTATCAACATCAAGATGATAGGTTGCTAGTTACATGGGTCTTCTCCTTCCCCTTTTGAAAATGGGGACAAATGGGGCACAATGACTCCGGTGTGCAGGGACCTCATCTTCACCTGTTCTATAATCTTTGAGATTATAGGCAGAGGCTCTGAGATTACATCCTACTAAAAGGTAAGTGTGCAAGAATTTAGGGTCACCTATTAATGGTACAGTACGCATAGATTGAATTTGGTCAAAAGGCATGTAGGTGTTCTTCCAAGTGCCCATCTTCACAAGACCAACGGACACCATCCCATAATACCGGATGAGGGAACTGAAAACCGATTGTTGCCATCTTGGTTATATATATAGTAGCTTTTTCAAAGCCCTTTCATGTTGGAAATCTCCTTTGACAGCTGTTTGTATAGCTGGAAATCGTGGGTGTTTTGTTTAGGTTTTAGAATTTTACTTGTGTTTTGTTGGCTTGTTTTATTTGTGAACCGCCCCGAGATCTTTATTGAGTAAGGGTGGCTTAGAAGTGCAGTCGATCAATCGACCAATCAATCAATCAATCAGAGCTCGGCAAGAGTTGCTGCAGTGTGGCATTGACATTCATCCCGTAGTAAAGAATGTTGGTCAGCTTTATATTTAGTCTCCAGAGTGGATTTACGGAAAAATACCGAAGCTATGAAAGCAGAATGGACATGAGATGCAGCTGGTCGGTTCTACTGGTCCTTTAAAAAGAATGGTGGGGATTGCCAAAACTCACTTATTGATCCCATGTCCAGAGCAGATATTTGCCAGTGCCTGTGATACGGTTAGTCAATAAGGGATGCAAGCTTTTGATTGCAAAAATACTGGCCCCTGGGGGTCCAAGCACACTCCAATTCTCAACAAACATAGGGTCTCTACTCTCTTCAAGGTCTTGTCTGTTCCACAAACCTCTGTCCTTCCTGATTAAGACACTTGGTGATGGCAGCTGGCCCAAGGGATCCACAAAGCTTAAAGCCAGGACTGTGAGTTTTGGTGGCTGGCCAGATCACTGTTAGGGTTGCCAGACTCAATACCGGTAGAGGACAGGACTTCTGTGCCTTTAATTGCCCTGCTCTCTTTTGCGTCTGGAAACCTTAAAGAGAAACCAGCAGACCCTTTGCTTGGAAATTAAACAAAGGGGCTGCTGGTTTCTCTTTAAGGTTTCCAGACTCAAAAGAGAGCAAGGGCAATTAAAGGCACAGAAGTCCTGTCCTCTATTGAGTCTGGCAACCCTAATCACTGTTCTGGTTGCCTGACAGAAATAGGGCATAATCTTTCTGCCCAGACGGGTGAAATAGAGACTGATCTGGTTGACAGCCCCTACCCCACCCCCACCCCCCTGAATTAGTCAATTGCATTCTGAAAACGAAAACAGGAAAAAAGGAACCGATCAGCTGGAGGAATGAAACAGGGTAAGGTGAGGCAATAAGAATCACTTAGTTGTCAGAAGGAGATCATGAAGAATAATTGTGCACGACCCTACTGTGTTCTGGGGGATAGAGAGGGAAGGAGGGGCTGTGTGTGTGTAGAACTGTGCTTTGCAATAGGAAATGCTTTATTAGCTGGGAGTGGTGGAGAAAAGCCAAGCAGGAAGAGGCAGTAATAAGAAACATTTTTAACTTCTCCCACCTCCAGAGCTTGCCAAACCACTGCTTTCAGAGCAAGAGAGAGAAAGTGCAGAGGGGACTGTAAGAAAGAATCCTGGCTCCTTGCTCCCCATTTCAACCCTGCTTTCGATACGCCGGCCTCCCTGGGATAGGCTTTGCCAGAAAGGAGCTTCAGACTAAATCAGGGGACGCTGCGCCTTTAAAGTTGGAAAATTCAGGAAGGTTCATACGGTCATCGGAAAGGAGACCCATGATTCTGTATCAGGCCAGGCATCCGAGAATGGTGAGGAGCTGCCCAGGGTGATCTAAATAAACGCATCTGCGGGTGTTTAAAAAAAAAACACACTTCAAACTTTGGTACCGAAGTAAACTTTTAGCCGAGGCCCGTTAAAAGCAGGAAGGCAGAAGGATACAGGACGTGCCTAAGCTTCACTCTCTTCCACCTACATAGACTTCTGGGTAAGTTGAATTCAATGTTTCTGACATTTTCATTTTTTACTTGAGGAGGAGGGATTTTTACTGTCAAGCAAAACAGGAATTTCCAAGATCCGATCTTTAGGCACCAGGCCCCTCATAAAAGAATGGAGGAAAGATTGAAATGTATCGCTACCAGAATCAAATTCCTAGCAGCATTTAACATCTTCAGTTTTTCCCAGCCCGGCTCTCAGACTACCCTTCACAGGCCAGACCAGCTCCCTTGAGCTCCTCCACAAAACCAATTGGCCATTGCTTGGACTCTTGTTGAGCTCAGCTCAGCTGGGAATTATGGCCAAATCCTTGGGCAAAAATGCCGCAGGGACGATGCTAGACAGCAGCACCAATTCGCGGAGAAAAATCGAAACAGATGTTTCCAGGGGTGGGCTGAAATATTTCATTTGTGGGTCGTGGGAATCTGGGGGTGGGTTGCCAGACCACCGGCAGTGAAAGTTGACCACAATAATAATTATGATTTTTTTTTATACCCCGCCCATCTGGCTGCGTTTCCCCAGCCACTCAGGGTGGCTCCCAACAGAATATTAAAAACACAATAAAAGATCAAACATTAAAAACTTCCCTAAACAGATGTCTTCTAAAAGGCAGATAGTTGTTTATTTCCTTGAGATCTGATGGGAGGGCGTTCCACAGGGCGGGAGCCACTACCGAGAAGGCCCTCCGCCTGGTTCCCTGCAACCCCACATCTCACAGTGAAGAAACCTCCAGAAGGCCCTTGGAGCTGGACCTCAGTGTGCGGGCTGAACAATGGGGGTGGAGACGCTCCTTCAGGTATAAGAGCAGCTGTAAGAAGGTTTATGGCAGTGGTGGAGAATCTTGTGCCTTCCAGATGTGTTTAGACAACAACACACATCAGCTTGTACCATTGGCCATGCTAGCTGGGTCTCATGGCAGTAGAGAGTCCAACTACACGTAGAGCAGGCATCCCCAAACTGCGGCCCTCCAGATGTTTTGGCCTACAACTCCCATGATCCTTAGCTAACAGGACCAGTGGTCGGGGAAGATGGGAATTGTAGTCCAAAACATCTGGAGGGCTGAAGTTTGGGGATGCCTGACGTAGAGGGTCACTGGCTCTCCCCCCCCACACACACACCCCTGTGTTGTAGTGATTTTGTCTCTGTCTGCATCTGAAATTGATAGACATGCCCATTAAAAATAAATTTAGTGTGGCATTCTTGAACACAATGAAATGGCAATCTGACAAAGCACAGGATACAACTTTATTAATCCAGGTAGTATAGAGAAATTCTAATTTCCTAAATGACTGGTTCCTGAGGAAGCCACAGATTCCTGAAATTGTTAAGTCAGCTACCACTGTAGATGTGAGTCGTTGCACAGGATTCAAAAGCGGAAGCCCTATTCAAAGGCTTCCACCTGCACAATGGGGCTATTCCCCCTTCTCCTCCCTCATGTGCCCCCCCCCTAAAATTGGCTGGGGGCAGGGAAAGGGTCAGGAGAGCCACCAGAACATTATGTGGGGAAGGAGAAGAGGATTGCTCCATCTGGCAATCAAATAATTGCTGTAGTGAGATGTTGAATTCCTCCCATGTTGCAGGAAAACAGAGCTGAAAGGAGGAGGTTGCAGGAGGATGGTAGTGGGTGGGGTAAGGGTTAAGCATTCTACCCCCCTCCAGCCCCATTTTTCCACTTCGAATCATACCCTCCCCCTTCTGCTTTTGCAGCTGTTTGGCAAAGGCCCACGTTTGCACCCCAATGTCTGGTTCCAGCTAGGAACAGACAAATCTGTCGATTTTGCTTTCTCTCAGTTTTCCTACCTTAAGCTCAGCTCTCAGCATTTCTGCAGCAGTCTGTGAATTGCGAAAATTTGTTAGCATTATGGTGCAAATTTGTCTTAGTAGTCATACCTTTATGCAATTTTACCTAATACACATAACTTTTGCAAACAAAAGCAAATGTCATTTTATTTCTGTTCATGACAACAGAAACTATGTCGTGATTTACGACGATTTCTAAAATGCAAAACTGCACATGCTCGGAGTATTTCTGCAAATCACATTTTCCTTAACCACTGGCCAGGCTGACTGGGGCTGATTAGAGTTGTAGTCCAGCAACATCTAGAGCAGGCATCCCCAAACTGCGGCCCTCCAGATGTTTTGGCCTACAACTCCCATCATCCCTACCATTTTGGAATTGTAGTCCAAAACATCTGGAGGGCCGAAGTTTGGGGATGCCTGATCTAGAGAAACACAAGCATCTGGTCTAACACATCAGGAATGTAGATAGACACCCTTGTAAAGTGTGGAATGGCGAGTGGAAATGAGAATTGTGTGCTTCACAACTAAAGTTCACTTCTCCACATTTCCAAATCAGTTCCGGGGTTGTTAGGGAGGGGGAATTGTATCTTGTTTTTAATCCCCATCAAGATTCACCAGCATTTTTGTGTGATTGTCTCCTAATTGCTGTACAATTTCCCTCTAATATACAAAAACCCATTTTGTGTAGTGTAATGCATTTTTGTGTGCTATTTTCACTAACTTATACATTTCATGCACACTTTACCTCAGTATATGCTTTTTTGTACACACTACTAGGCTGGAGAAGTGCATTGCAAGATTTGGAGAAGTGTGTATTGTTTCAGGAAATAAGAATTTAGGTAGGCTTGCCTTGAAATGCAATCTGAATAAAACTAATAACATCCAACATTTCTCCAATGGAATTAGGGTCATCCTATTCAATACTAAAGGGACGCGGGTGGCGCTGTGGTCTAAACCACAGAGCCTAGGGCTTGCCGAACAGAAGGTCAGCAGTTCGAATCCCCGCCACGGGGTGAGCTCACGTTGCTTGCTCCCAGCTCCTGCCAACCTAGCAGTTCGAAAGCACATCAAAGTGCAAGTAGTTAAATAGATACCGCTCCGGCGGAAAGGTAAATGGTGTTTCCATGCGCTGCTCTGGTTCGCCAGAAGCGGCTTAGTCATGCTGGCCACAATTGTCTGCGGACAAACGCTGGCTCCCTTAGCCTATAGAGTGAGATGAGCGCCGCAACCCCAGAGTCATCCGTGACTGGACCTAATGGTCAGGGGTACCTTTATTCAATTCTACTACAGTGGTACCTCGGGTTAAGAACTTAATTCGTTCTGGAGGTCCGTTCTTAACCTGAAACTGTTCTTAACCTGAAGTACCACTTTAGCTAATGGAGCCTCCTGCTGCCGCCGCGTTGCCGCTATGCGAGTTCTGTTCTCATCCTGAAACAAAGTTCTTAACCCGAGGTACTATTTCTGGGTTAGCGGAGTCTGTAACCTGAAGCATCTGTAACCCGAGGTACCACTGTACTACTAGCTACCCCAGCCACTCTGGGCAACTTCCAACATATAAAAACATAATAAGACATTAAACATTTTTTTTAAAAAAAACTTCCCTATACTGGGCTGCCTTTAGAAGCACTATGGGTTAAACTACTGAGCCTAGGGCTTGCTGATCAAAAGGTCAGCGGTTCGAATCCCTGTGACAGGGTGAGCTCCCGTTGCTCGGTCCCAGCTCCTGCCAACCTAGCAGTTCGAAAGCACATCAAAATGCAAGTAGATAAATAGGAACCACTACAGCGGGAAGGTAAACGGCGTTTCCATCTGCTGCTCTCGTTTGCCAGAAGCAGCTTTGTCATGCTGGCCACATGACCTGGAAGCTATACGCCGGCTCCCTCGGCCAATAATGCGAGATGAGCGTGCAACCCCAGAGTCGGTCACGACTGGACCTAATGGTCAGGGGTCCCTTTACCTTTACCTTAAAAGTGGCATAACTCCATACCCACCAACATTTCTCAGATGAAAATAGGAACGCCCTAAGGAAAAGCGGGAGATTCCAGGATCAAATCAGAAACTGGGACAGCTTCTGTAAATCTGGGGCTGTCCCTGAAAAAAAATGGACATTTGGGGGGGGTCTGTAGAATTGTAAGTGCAAACACACATATGTACACTCATCTCGCAACAGTGAAGTATGAAAGTTCATTGTGCCGATTTCTGAGTTGTGTTTCTGTGCAGCCCAGACATGGGGAGCCTGATGTTGTTGAACTTGGATAAGCCACACTCAGTATAGTCCAGGCATCCCCAAACTGCGGCCCTCCAGATGTTTTGGCCTACAACTCCCATCATCCCTAGCTAACAGGGCCAATGGTCAGGGATGATGGGAATTGTAGTCCAAAACATCTGGAGGGCCGAAGTTTCGGGATGCCTGGTATAGTCAAAGGCAAGGGATGGTGGAAGTTGGAGCCAACAGAATCTGGAACACAGCTTTCCGCAACTCAAAAGGGTAAGAAATGTACAGTGGTACCTCTGTTTACGAATTTAATCCGTTCCGGAAGTCCGTTTTTAAACTGAGGCGCGCTTTCCCGAATGAGGCCTTCCATCACCGGTGCCCTTTCACTGTTCGGATTCTGTTCTTAGACCGAGGTGAAGTTCGCAAACCGGGACACTACTTCCAGTTTTGCAGAGTTCGTAAACCGAATAGTTCGTAAACAGCACTGTTCTTAAACCGAGGTACCACTGTACTTTAAAAATGTGTGGTGAGATTTTCACGCATTTTGTGAAAATTTTAGGAAGCCGGCTGAAATGACAATACCTGTTAGGTAAACTCTAGGTGTCCTCTTAGGCCACCTACATTTTTAGGTCACTATGACACCACTTTAAACAGCTGTGGCTTCTTCCCCGCAAAGAACTCTGGGAGCTGTAGTTTTATGGATGCTGAGAATCGTTAGGAGGTCTTTATTTCCCTCCCAGAGCTGTGGCTGGCTTAATAATCAATCCCTCTTCACAGGAAACTCCGAGAGTTGTACAGTGGTACCTCTACTTACGAATGTTTCTACTTACGAACGGAGCTCCGTCCACCATCTTGGATGCGTTTTTTTCTACTTACGAATTTTTAGATAGGGTTGCTTCGACTTACAATTTTTTTCTCCCAATGCATTCCTATGGGATTCGACTTACAATTTTTTTCGACTTACGAATGTGCATTCGGAACGCATTAAATTCGTAAGTAGAGGTACCACTGTAGTGCTGTGAGCGGAAGAGGCGCCTTCCAACAACTCTCAAGTACAACTCCCAGAATTGTTTGGGGGAAGCCACCATGACTGTTTAAAGTGCCATCGTAGCAACTTAAAAGCATGGTGTGGATGTGGCTTTAGGTTGCGAATCTGTCACCCAGTTGTGTACACTTCACTCCATCACAAGCACTCCGTTTTTAAAAATAGCTGGTCACTGCAGGGAGGACTGCACCCGTGGGAAATTCTCCAGCCCCTAACCTTGAAACAAGGCCAAATACCATCCTTGAAGTCACACACCCTGGATTTTTTTATTTTAAAAAAGGAAGCAAGTCATGAGTACTATTTTGGCATTGAAAAAGCAGAACCAGCAAATGTGTTTGAGGTTTCCAGCCACAGAATCGTACTTGGCATTTATAGAGGACTTTTCTTCTTATCATCTTCTCAGCAATCCTTACAAAGATCCTACAACGAGTATTATACTCGTGACATATTACAGAAGCACCCAGCCCAGCAACTCGGGGGCAGGTCAGGGGCTACATTGCTGACTTGGCTTGCCAACACCACACACCGCTTCCGTTTACAAAGAAGGAGAGGGGCAAAGCAGCAGGGAGCTTGCCAGAGTCCGGGCAGAGCATGAGATTGGCTCTGCCATCGCACCGTCACCATTCTGAGCTCCTTGCTTCTTTGCCCCTTGCTTTCTCAGTACCTGGCAATGACACACACTGTTGGGGAGCCAGGTCAGCGGCGCAGCTCCATCTGTACTCCCTGCTACTGGATGGGGGTCCAGGCTGGGAGAGTGGCTTATCAAAGGGCACTCAGTGCACCCAGCTAAGATCTGAGCCATGGACGTCTAGCTCATACCCTATTATTATTATTATTATTATTATTATTATTATTATTATTATTATTATATACCTGGAGGTCTCAGGGCGGTTCACAGAAAAGAGTACATCATATATAATCAGAATAAAAACAACAACTCAGTAACACGTCGTCGCCCCCCCCCCCAGAAAAGAGCCACATTTTTAAAGGGTTGTTGTTGTTGTTTAGTCGTTTCCGACTCTTCGTGACCCCATGGACCATAGCACGCCAGGCACTCCTGTCTTCCACTGCCTCCCGCAGTTTGGTCAAACTCATGTTGGTAGCTTTGAGAACACTGTCCACCCATCTCGTCCTCTGTTGTCCCCTTCTCCTAGTGCCCTCCATCTTTCCCAACATCAGGGTCTTTCCCAGGGAGTCGTCTCTTCTCATCTGGTGGCCAAAGTATTGGAGCCTCAGCTTCACGATCTGTCTTTAAAAGGGTATAGGATGTCAAACAGATCAACCAAAGGCCTGGTTGAAAAGGAACGTTTTTGCCTGGCGCCGAAAGGTGTGTAATGAAGGCACCTGGAAAACATTCCCTGGGGAGAGCATTCCACAAATGGGGAGCCACTGTGTCGCCACCCTCCACACTTCTCAAGCAGGAGGCACACGAAGGAGGGCCTCAGAAGATGATTTCAGGGTCCAGGTATAGAAAGAGGCGGTCCTAGATGTATTTTGGTCCTGAGCCGTTTAAGGCTTTATAGGTCAAAACCAGCACTTTGAATTGGGCCCGGAAACTCATTGGTAGCCAGTGCAGTCGGACCAGGATTGGTGTAATATGCTCAAACCGTTTTGCTCCGGTGAGCAATCTGGCCGCTGAATTCTGCACTAGCTAGAGTTTCTGAACCGTCTTCAAAGGCAGCCCTACATATAATGCATACTCTTAGCTTTTATGAAACACCAGCAGCAAAAGGTAGGAAGTTCAAAAACCCGTGATAGGTGGCGTCTTGAGAGAAAAAGCCGAAGTCCACAAAATGCTTGAAACCAGCCTGAACCTAAACAACAAAAATCGCAAATTCTCAAGGGCTGGCCCCAGACATTTTGTTGCAGGAGGCGAAGGGCAAGACGGTTTCTCACTCACTCAGTTCACGTACAAAAGGCAAAACCAGTTGACTGGCATTTGAAGCTTACACTGACACTACCGTGTTTCTCCGAAAATAAGCCACACCCCAAAAATAATCCATACCCCCAAAATAAGCCATAGTGATAGGCAGTTTAACCTTGTAGGTTAAACTGTACCATACTTAATTAAAAAAAAATAAGACATCCCCTGAAAATAAGCCACTGTGTGTGTGTTTTTTGAGGAAAAATAAATATAAGACGGTGTCTTATTTTTGGAGAAACACGGTAGCAACAGGTCAGAGTCCTCCACCCCACCAGGGGACAGCAGCCTACCTCAAGAGATGCAGGGTGCTTGGTGCGCACAGGTTTGTCCAGTCTCTGTTCCTCCACATTGACTGCCTCGCTCTGCCTTATGGAAGGGCTGGCCTTCTAGGAAAAGAACCATAGCTCTATGGTAGATAACATGCTTGGTCCCAGGTTCACTCTCTCCCATCTCCAGTTAAAAGACCCAAGTAGCACATGATGGGAAAGACCCTCTGTCTGCCTGAGAGACCCCAGAGAGTGCTGGTGGTGGTTGAGGTAGATGGCATTGAGCTAAATAGACAAACAGTCTGTCCTGATTTAAATCCAGTCTCTTCTAGACAACCTGTTTATGTAGCATTCATTCTGATTTGTTTGTGGGGAGGTTATATGATGTTGTGTCGAGTACGTGTTATCCCACACTTTTTAGTGCATTTTCCCGTCACTTTCCTTATAGCAAAATCTGGGCATGGGTTTGGATATGGCAGGGGTGGGGATTGTTTGTTACACAAGAGTGCCAAGTCAACTTTTCATTGTGCAGCCTGAATTATCCACTATGTGGCATAGCTGCCAAGTACCCCGTTTTCCCCGGGAAACCCCGTTTTTACTTACCTTTTCCCGGTGGTCCCCCGTATCACTTCGTCTCCCGTTTTTCTCCGTTATTTTCTCCTGCCGGCGGCCATTTTTTTCTTTCCGATTTGCCCTTCTATGGGCACCAAAAATGGCCGCCGCCAGCTTCAAAAGTTGCATCTACGCATGTCCGGAAGTGCATAGACGCGACTTCCGGTGTCGGCGGCAGCCATTTTTGGTGCCCATAGATGGGCGGAGCGACACCGGAAGTTGCGTGATGCACTTCCTGACATGCGTACAAGCGACTTTTGAAGCCGGTGGCAGCCATTTTTTGTGCCCATATAAGGGCAAAGCGACACCGGAAGTTACGTCGACGCAACGTCCGGTGTCACACAGCTGCCGGTCCCGGATTCTGCAGTCCGGGACTTGGAAGGTAAGCTATGTGGCTGAATCCCAACAGCGACAAAGGTATGAAAGAGGAGATCCTGTGAGTGTCAAAATTGGGATCCGTTCCCGTAAGCAAGCTGGCAAGCAGGAAATGTGGTTTACGAGGAAACCTGCCAAATTCTGCCTGCGGTGGAGCAACTGTGCAATTGCTTCACCATGCGGCCGGCTCACAAGCCTCAAACCGCAATGACCGCTGCACTTTTTTCTGCTGTGTGGCTTCATTGCACCCCGAAGGTGACCATATCAGCACATGCCAAATGTTAGCACCCGTTCCACCCAGCAGCAAAATCCTGCACTGGCAGCAAGTTCCGACTTGTATAATCAGTTCCACTTCCTGCTCAGCTTCATGTCATTTAAGGGGTTTTTTAATGTCAAAAACAATGACCGTACGATGAGCCCTGCTGAATTGGAACAAGGGTCATTCTAGTCCAACATCCTGCATCCCATGCAGTAGACAACTAGATATCTCTGCAAAGCTCACAGGCAGGGCAGGAGGACAATAATAGCCCTCTCCTGTCTTTGTTCCCAACAACTGGCCTTCAAAGGCACACTGAATTGAGGGGGTTTCATTTACCTGTCAGGGATGTGGGTGGCGCTGTGGTCTAAACCACAGAGCCTAGGGCTTGCCGATCGGATGGTCGGCAGTTCGAATCCCCATGGCGGGGTGAGCTCCCGTTGTTCGGTTCCAGCTCCTGCCCACCTAGCAGTTCAAAAGCACGTCAAAGTGCAAGTAGATAAATAGGTACTGCTCCGGTGGGAAGGTAAACGGCATTTCCGTGCACTGCTCTGGTTCGCCACATGACCCGGACGCTGTCTACGGACAGCTCCCTCACCCTATAGAGCAAGATGAGAACGCAACCCCAGAGTTGTCCGCGACTGGACCTACCGTAACGGTCAGAGGCACCTTTACCTTTACCTTTATTTACCTGTCATGACCAAGAAGAACCTTTGGTAGAACTATACTCCATGCATTTGTCTAGTGACCAAAAATACAGGTATTTGATTCCCATTGTTGTCGTTTAGTCGTGTCCGACTCTTCGTGACCCCATGGACCATAGCACGCCAGGCACTCCTGTCTTGCACTGCCTCCCGCAGTTTGGTCAAACTCATGTTCGTAGCTTCGAGAACACTGTCCAACCATCTCGTCCTCTGTCGTCCCCTTCTCCTTGTGCCCTCAGTCTTTCCCAACATCAGGGTCTTTTCCAAGGATTCTTCTCTTCTCATGAGGTGGCCAAAGTATTGGAGCCTCAGCTTCACGATCTGTCCTTCCAGTGAGCACTCAGGGCTGATTTCCTTAAGAATGGATAGGTTTGATCTTCTTGCAGTCCATGGGACTCTCAAGAGTCTCCTCCAGCACCATAATTAAAAAGCATCAATTCTTCGATTCCCATTAGCATGCAATAGATGACTGGGGTTATTAGATAGATAGATAGATAGATAGATAGATAGATAGATAGATAGATAGATAGATGATAGATAGATAGACAATAGAGAGATAGAGAGATAGACAGACCATTGAATGATGCTTTGGCAATCCATTCAAAAGCTGTTAAGTGCACACGCATACGCTGTTATTATATTTGCTGTCATAGCTACGGGATCCTTTATCCCCTCCTTCAAGAACCGTCCATGCCAGGGCACAGAAATCCCACTTCCTGACTGCTGGAGATTCTGCACAGCCCCCTTCCAATGCTTGTTAGTAGAACTTGAGGCGATTAAGCAGATGTAATGAAAAAACAAATACATCACAGTAAGTTTTTTAATTGGCAAATCCGAAGGTGCAGTAAACATTCACCCATGTGGCTATATAAATAGAAATATTTATTTATTTAATGTCATAAAATTTATATAGTGCTTGATAGAAAGGGGGGAGAGATGTTTTATTTCTGTTATCCACTTGTACCATATTGCTATTGCTCACCCTTCTGCCTCAGGATGAATTTGCAGAAGTCAATACCTAAGGTGTTGACAGGTTCTGAGCATCACTTGCTTTTACGCTAGGCAACTCCCTGGCTGCACGCAGATTGGTCCGGGGAAATTAACTGAGACTGGATGAAGAGCTGGCACCAATTATTTGTGAACAGTAGGCTACAGAATGAGATATCTTTATTCTGACAATTATTCTTATTGATTTTTCAGGTTTCAATACATAATACGTAAGTGAGAACAAAACACATCTGATAACATAAACTACATAATAAAATACTGTAAGAATTTGATGTGATTTCACCTTGTTTGGGACCGGAACTCATTCATTGGCTGCATCCACGTATAATGCTGGCCATAAATCATGGTCGGGGAACTTATTCTGCTCACAAACTACACACTGGGACGTGCAGGTCAGGCAGTCCACAGTTTACTCCTCTCCTTCTAGGGAAACAAACTTAAGAGTGGCTGGCTGACTGCTACAAACCAGCACTCATTGGCTTATTTATCTCCAGATGTAACACAAACGGAAGCCAAGGTTTGTTCTAGGTTTCCAGCTCACATGGCATGGTTGGAAGAATCAGGTAGCAAATGCTGGTTTGCACGTAATAGCAAGCCATCAGCTCCATTATATGTTTCCCCACTCCAGAAAGGGTGGAGCAAAGTGAGGACTGCTCAAAGTGCATACACAAGCACGGACAGACTGACTTCCCTAACATTGGTTTGTTGCCAGAGTTACAGCCGAACTTGATGGTTGTCAGAATGTGCTGTGGCAATGTGTTTTGTGGGCCTATGTGCAGAGCTGGAGAAGCAATTCAACTGTGTTTGCTTTTCAGTAAGAAACTACCCAATCTGTGCTTCTCGAATCAATATGCAAACCGAAAGACAGCTATCATTCAAAATCTGCATGTCTCCAAATTTCGCAGTGAAGTTCTCTAGCCAACCAATGAATACAAAAATACATATATTGGGGGGAAATGTGTGTAAAATGTGTGTAAAATTTCAGGAACAGACAAGAAAGAGAAATTGCTGAATTGGGACTCATTACCAAGCTTAAAACCATGGAGCCACCTGGGATGAACAGAGACATTGGATTCTTATCTCATTATGCATGATCTAGCTTTCTTTTGTGCCTCAGCCCTTGCTTTTTCCCCCGCAGGACCAATTGCAGTCATCAGCAGTCGTTAACAGCCATCAACAGGTTCACCACTCCTATCAGCCCATCACCCATTCCCACCCCCCCCCACCCTCTGAATATACATAAGGGTCTGGTTGATTCTGTTTCAGTGTATCTGACGAAGTGTGCATGCACACGAAAGCTCATACCAAAATAAAAACTTAGTTGGTCTTTAAGGTGCTACTGAAGGATTTTTTTTTATTTTACAAATATGTGGTTATTAAGAGAAATTCACATTGAAATACTAACAATTTTTCACAAGCAATTTTTATCTTTAAAAAACCCACAAATTGCTGCAGGAAAGTGAGAGAATTGAATTTATGATTGGAAAAATGAGAAACTTAAAGAATCCAAATGGACAGATTCTTCATCCCTACCCATATATTATTTGTCGCAAACTTCGTGGCGGTGAGTTTCTTCTGTAGCTTCCTTTGGCTTGACAAAGGGCAAAACAGTACACACACAACTTTTCACCTGAAAAGTTATCTGAAGAAGTGTGCATGCACATGAAAGCCCATACCAATAACAAACTTAGTTGGTCTCTAAGGTGCTACTGGAAGGAATTTATTTATTTTGTTTCAACTATGGCAGATCAACACGGCTACAACACGGTAACTAGAACTTTTCACCTTTCTCCTCCTCTGTACATGGGCTTTGATGGCCCAAAGGTTTCTCAATTTTTGGAGCCGATTTATAGAAACGCTCGATTTGACGATTCCCTGGTCTCATCTAAGAAGGATCTGGAGAGCAGTAGACACGAGAAGGCGCCTCTTTGACGCATCCTCCAGAGACTTAAATGCAGACAGTGTCTATGAGAACTAGAGATCAGGCCAGTTGTGAAATGACGAGGTCATAAGGTTCCCCATCTCGGACAAAAAAATCTGGGATTCAGCAGCTGGAGCAAAGGCAATGCTGAAGTGTTGTAGCTGTCGGGCTGTCCAAGAGGATGAAAATGAGCAGTAATAGAGAACAGAGTGGGAGGAAATATGATAGACAGAAAATGTCTCTCTTGAGCATTCAGTCTGATTTGTCAGCGGGGCAGTTGTACGACAATGAGTATTTATCCTGATTTATGTTTACATATATTCCCATTAATCATTTGTTCCTCCCACACTTTCCAGGCCGCAAAAAGCCAAATTCTCTTTTAAAGTGGATTTGTTGTGCTGGGGAAAGAGAGCCCTTTAATCCATAATTGCCTGTGCAAAGCTCTGGTATGCACCTGAATCCCCTCTTGCAAAAAGAGTCACAGTCTGGAAGTACTCTTAAGTGTTGGAGAAATGCATTTAAAGGTCCGGAATTGTTATGGAAGGCGTATAACATGCTCATGGTTTTATAACCAGTGCTATTTTTATAGAAAAAGAGGTGCCAGAACTCACCATGAATGCCTCCCTTGTCCTCTTATAACATACCCTCCAACATTTCTCTGATGAAAATAGAGATGGCCCCTCCAACATTTCTCTGGTGAATATAGGGACATCCTACTCTGTATCCTCTAACATTTCTTTGATGAAAATATGGATGGCCTAAGGCAGGCATGAACGAGAAATAGCAAGAACTCAGGCCAAAAGAAGATGGATTCCAAATAACTCTTCACACGGTTTTATTGATGTGATGCGGAGTTTAAATGGGAATCAATCCCAATGTTGAAGGCAAATAAAGGTAAATTCCAGTAAAAATCAGGACAAGGCCCTGTTTCAACTATTCTTCGTCAGCAAAGATTCACAGGTCAAAGTGTACCAAATATGTTTGCAAACTCCACATCACATCAATAAAACCTTGTGAAGATTTATTTGGAATCCATCTTCTTTTGGTCTGAGTTCTTGCTATTTATCGTTTATTTCTGGATTTTCCCAAGAACTCCATTTTCTACTGCAATTCTAAGGCAGGCATGAGCAAAGTCCAGCCCGGGAGCCAATCCGCCCTTGCGGTCTGTTTAATACGACCCCTGTGGCAGTTTATTTCCTAGGGTAAAATACTAAAAGAAGGTCAGCAACTTCAATCCTTAAAAAAAAAAGCTCAATAACTTTGTGGTTAAATCTCCAAAAACTCAACAGCTTCAATCCTAAAATAAGGTCAGCAACTTTGGTCGGCCCTCACGCATGTTCACGTCATCAAATCTGGCCCTCTTTGAAAAAAGTTTGGACACCCCTGGCCTAAGGAAAAGCGGGACTTTCTGGGATCAAATCAGAAACCAGGACTGCTTTTGTAAATCTGGGACTGTCCCTGGAAAATAGGGACACTTGGAAGTTCTGTTATAATGGCAATGGTGCCCACCTGAGAGGTGCCGGAACTGTGTTCCTGCAAGTTCCAGCTGAAAAAAAAGCCCTGTGTATAACCTCCATGCAAACAAACCAGAACAAATGCTCAATCTAACCTCTGCACATGCTTTGGGCAAGCAAATCTAGGTGCATGCTCAGTAAACAGGTTGTCTGGAGGAGCCCAAAGACTGAAATGAGAAAGGGGGGAGGGCGCTGTGCCAGAGAAGAGAGGGGAGGACCTGCTCTTGATACAGACTTCTGATTTGCAAGGAGCCAACATTCCCTCTGCACAGGATCTTGATCTTAGTCTTCCTTTCTGATATCACTATTTACAGGCCAATGTTCTCTGAGCTTTAGCCTCAACTTCCCCTCCACCGGCAAAAACAAAGCAAGCCGTTTCTGGGGGAGTTTCTATTCTTCCATGGCTGGAGCCGTGCTACATATGCCTTGCTCTGATAGATCTTTGCAGACTGGTGGAACTCCCTCTGCTTGCATATCTCCCTTTCCACCCCCCAAACATCAAGGACAGAATCTAAACAATCTTGATTCCTGTCCGGGCTGCAACGCCCTGGCTACACACTGGAATTCTTGAATAGCAGGAAGCTGAATGGTGACTTGTTTATGCTAGGAATTTGTGGGCGACGCATGACAAGAAACGGTCTCAGACTCTCAGGACCCAAATTTTGCCTGTATTGACGAAGGGGAAGCTTGCAGGAGTTAGAAGGGGCATGGGCGAGGTCAAGACTCTCTTGGGTTTAGCTTGGCAAGAGTTTCTGTCTCACAAGGAAATGAACAAACAAGCAATCCAAAAAAACAAAACCAAAAAGCCCACCCAACCGCTCTCCCACTCTTGTCTCTTCAGTGGAGCAGCTGGAACATTTCTGGATTCCTGCAAAGAGTATTTTTATGTTAGTGATAAGCCTGCGACAAAACCCCTGAGTCCCTGAAATCAGCAGCTGGCCTCAGCTCATGGAGATACAGAAGGGACAGCTTGGAGCACAGCCAGGCAGCATAGCACGAAAAAGAATCCAGTAGCACAACAGTGCAGGATGAACTCAGCATCCTTTGAGGCCAGATCTTTCCAAGAAGCAAAATTAGAAACTCTTTTCTCCTTTAAAAACAACAAAAGTGAAAACCAGTACAGTTGTACCTCGGGAGTCAAACGGAATCCGTTCTGGAAGTCCGTTCGACTTCCAAAACATTCATAAACCAAGGTGCAGCTTCTGATTGGCTGCAGGAAGCCTCGGAAGCCCCATCGGACGTTCGGGTTCCAAAGAACGTTCGCAAACCAGAACACCGGTTCACGGCGTTCGGAAGCCAAAATGTTCCACTCACAAGGCCTTCAGGATCCAAGGTACGACTGTAAACGCACAATTGCAGCTCAGAACACTCCCCATATGATGGGCAGGTTTTCTAAGTTAGCACACCATCATCTCCAGGTAGGGTTTTATCATGAAGAGTCAGTGAATAGAAGACAGTGGTTGCTCACAAGCCTGCCTTCTCTTTGCAGACCCACGTGCAGAAGAGCTCCCTGCCCAACACCTTTGTGCTAAACTTGAACAGCGAGAAGTGCTGTTCTCATTTGGACAAGACGTCCTGTTCTCTGAAGGATGCCTTCTTGCCTCTCATAGGGACCTGATTCTGCTGGTTAACCATGCTGGCAACCTCAGGGCAAGGGGGAAGGAGAGTTCTCTTGCATTGCCAGTGTGGCTCTCAAAGGCCCTGTATTGTTTTCTTAATGGTCCTAGCTTGGCCAGGTCATTTTGCATTGGCTTGCTCAGGAATTCCTCTGCACCTTGTCTTTCTCCTTTCATATCCCAAATAATCAAAATCCTACCATTTATTAATTTCTAGGGTTTAAGGGGGGTCCCACCCCCCACCCCAATCTATAACTATGCAGTCATACCTTGGAAGTCAAACAGAATCCATTCTGAAAGTCCATTCGACTTCCAAAACATTTGGAAACCAAAGTGCAGCTTCTGATTGGCTGCAGGAAGCTCCTGGAGCCAATTGGAAGCTGCGGAAGCCCCGTCAGACGCTCGGCTTCCAAAACTAGTTCGCAAACTGGAACAGTCACTTCCAAGTTTGCGGCATTCGGGAGCCAAAACGTTCAACTTGCAAGGCGTTTGGGATCCAACGTATGACTGTATAATGAATTTGATAACACTGTGGTCAGTGTTCCTCATCAGTTCAACAACACTCAATTTCCCATACCAGGTCCTGAGAGATCAGACTACAGTTACCTCCCCTCTGTTCAGTTCCATGCCCGAGATGTTCTAGGGCAGGGTCTTCTTGAATACATTTAAAAAATAGGTAAATGTATAAATCTCCATGTAGCATATCTTTAGCGAGACAAATGCTGTTACCATATGAATCTGAATTGCTCTTCCACGATCTCTTTCCGTAACTCATTCTGCCCTATTTGTAGAGAAAATGCGGCAAAGAGCTATCGCTGGCCTTTTCGTGGCCATCATGAGCCTCCCAAGAAACATCGAGTCAGCCGGAGGAAAAGGTGAGTGGGAGACAACTGTGTCAGGCAGAGTGGGGAGAGGCGCAGACTTTAGCACCAGCCCCCCCCCATGCAAAAAACAGCTGTTTGCCAAAGAGGCTGCTGTTTCTTAGAGACACTTAGCTTCAGGACCTGGCCCCACTGAGGCAGTGATCCATTAGCCTGAGTAGCTACAGCTGCTCAGGAGACTCCCCAAATATTTTATATTCAACATCCTGTCCTTATTTTCATCAGAGAAATGTTGGAGAGTATGTACTGTAGTAGAGCCGTCCCTGTGCTCAGATGGTCTTGCAGTCTCACCTGGAGGGGAACTGATCAGACCTAGACTTTCTGAGTTTTAGCAAGGGTGCTCGAGCGAGTGCTTGGTCCTGCTGTATGTAGCACTTTGGTGGTTCCTGCCTCTGAGACCTTTTAAACAGAGTGCTGAGCATATCGTGGCTGTAGTGTTCTTTGGTTGGGCTAGGAGTATGGACAGGGGCATAGGAAGGGGGTGCGGTGGAGGTGGTGCACCCCAGGTGCCATCCCCGGGGGGGACAAAATCCCCCCTGAGCAGACGCGCCACTGCACCGTGGTCGCCCCGCCACTGAGTATGGAGGCAGGATTGAACGCATCTGTCAATTTACGTTGCTTCCAGTTTGTAATTTTTCCTGTCTAAAGTTCTGTTCTCCACATTTCTGCATCAGTTTCCCCCCCCCTCAAAAAAAAACACAGCTTACGCATTATAGCTGCATAACTAGCAGCTTATTTCAAGTCAATTGTCATTAAATAAATAAATCATATTTCATTTATAAACTTCCCTAGTCCATTTTACATTTCTGTATCAGTTTGTGATTTTTAAATTGGAAGGCCATAAGTGTTTTAGCGCAAATGTCTCCTAATAGATGCCTTTTTTGTATTCAGTTTTCCTGTTGTACACATTCTTGCAAGCAATGTCCCCTATGTATTTCATATTCCATTTTTACTAATGTGTATGCATTTTATGTACGTTTCCGAGCACAATTCAAAGTGTTGGTGCTGACCTTTAAAGCCCTAAATGGCCTCGGTCCACTATACCTGAAGGAGCGTCTCCACCTCCATCGTTCTGCCCGGACACTGAGGTCCAGCACCGAGGGCCTTCTGGCGGTTCCCTCGTTGCGAGAAGCCAAGTTGCAGGGAACTAGGCAGAGGGCCTTCTCGGTGATGGCGCCTACCCTGTGGAACGCCCTCCCAACAGATGTCAAAAAGGAAAACAACTACCAGACTTTTAGAAGACATCTAAAGGCAGCCCTGTTCAGGGAGGCTTTTAATGTTTAATAGATTATTGTGTTTTATTCTTCTGTTGGAAGCCGCCCAGAGTGGCTGGGGAGACCCGGCCAGATGGGCGGGGTATAAATAATAAATTATTATTATTATTATTATGCACACTTCCCCTGAATTTTCACATTTTTGTACACGTAATTTGGCTGGGGAATGGCATCCCAAAATTCAGAGACGTGTGAATTTCAAAGGCTAGCTGGGATTCAGTTTGCACATCTTGTTTGGGAAAATATAAATCGTGGCAAAATCTGAAGCACGTTTCTCCATCATCCTTTTACCGGGCAGGGAAGAATCAAAGGCTCAAACATCAGGGGGAAACGCTGTCTTTCTTTGTCTTCCTGCAGATCTGGTGAACTGTGTTTGTGAGCATCCAAACTGTCTCAATAGCACTTGTACAGGGAAGCTGTGTTTTGTGAGCAAGCATCTGACAGAGGGGGTAATGATCCACAAGAAAGGATGCCTTCAATCCATGTCTGAGTTCTGCAGAGGCTCCCACACGACAAAAACGGCCATAATATGTTGCTCGACCGACATGTGTAATTTGAATCGCACCATCCAGTTACCAGGTACAGCTATGCTTTCTCTTGCAGGGAACTTGCCTCGAGGATTATTATTAGATCCCATAGGTAGGAGATCCCATAGGTAGTAGCTTGATTGCCATTTGATTGGAGTGAATGTCTGTCACCCATTGAAGGGGGGAGCGGGGGGGGGGACTGAAACACATAGCAGAGTTTCCCAAAAAAATAGACCAGAGGCAATTGAATTTCATCCAGGAGAGCTTTACTGCTACTGAAGGTAAATGAGCCTAATGGTCACAAATCCAGTACATTCAGGATTGGCACGGTCCATAAAAATCCAGTTGCAGCAAAAAACAATAAAACATAAACTTATAATAAGACTTAACCTTAACACTAATCATGTTGTTGTTCAGTCGTTTAGTCGTGTCCAACTCTTTGTGACCCCATGGACCAGAGCACGCCAGGCACTCCTGTCTTCCACTGCCTCCCGCAGTTTGGTCAGACTCATGTTGGTAGCTTCGAGAACACTGTCCAACCATCTCGTCCTCTGTCGTCCCCTTCTCCTTGGACCCTCCATCTTTCCCAATGTCAGGGTCTTTTCCATGGAGTCTTCTCTTCTCATGAGATGCCCAAAGTATTGGAGCCTCAGCTTCACGATCTGTCCTTCCAGTGAGCACTCAGGGCTGATTTCCTTCAGAATGGATAGGTTTGATCTTCTTGCAGTCCATGGGACTCTCAAGAGTCTCCTCCAGCACCATAATTCAAAAGCATCAATTCTTCGGCGATCAGCCTTCTTTATGGTCCAGCTCTCACTTCCATACATCACTACTGGGAAAACCATAGCTTTAACTATACAGACCTTTGTCGGCAAGGTGATGTCTCTGCTTTTTAAGATGCTGTCTAGGTTTGTCATTGCTTTTCTCCCAAGAAGCAGGCGTCTTTTAATTTTGTGGCTGCTGTCACCATCTGCAGTGATCATGGAACCCAATAAAGTAAAATCTCTCACACTAATCATACAGAACTGAATACCAGAACAAAGAGATAGAAAGAAAAAGTGAGTGAGACGCAGGCTCCTCCTTGTCTTACTATTATAGTCAGTACGACCTTGACAGAAACACAACAGAACCAATTTAAACCAGCTGTATACAGCTTCCCAGAGAAATAACCAAAACGTCAGAAACCTTCTTCCTGTTTCTCTCACAGAAACTTCTAGAACAGTTCTGAACTAATCAGAATAGGAAAGATCTCTACACATCAGATCAAGACTTTCTGCACTAAGAAATGAAAACTGACAATGCCAAGAAGACTCCTTACCATTAGACAGTAACCAAGTTCATTTCCTTTCTTTCCAACCAGGTGAAGAAAATCAGCCTGAAGAAGAGAGTCCTTCTCTTCAGAACCTTCTCCTGATGATCCTGGTTCCCCTCTTTGCTTTTTTGGTTCTCGCTGCATTGGTGGGGCTGTTTGTATGGAAGGTGTTCCAGAGCCGGCAGAGACGGATACGGTTGAGGTCTGATGATCTGGAGGACATGGATTTCATACTGAAGGCATCCACGCTTGGTGACAGTACCTTAAAAGTAAGTAGTCTGTAATCGCACCTCTGTCCCACCCTGCATTGGAATGCAATCTCACCTGAAGTCCCTTGAGCTTCTGTGATCTCCCAGAATCTCGCTTCGCTGGTGGTGGTGGGCTGGTGAAAGGTTTTGGTTTGAGCTTTCCTAGTTGTGCTTCAAACCAGGATCAGTGCCTGCCAAGTTGCTGTTAGAGAAATAAGGGACCGGGCCGGAAATAGCAGGCCGGAAGTAGCGCTGCAGCCATTTTGGAACTGGGCGGAGCATGCTCAGAAGTGACTTTTGATGCTGCTTTGCTCAGTTCCAAAATGGCCACCGCGCCAGAAGTCGCACTGCAGCCATTTTGGAACTGGGCAGAACAGCATCAAAAGTCGCTTCTGAGCATGCTCCGCCCAGTTCCAAAATGGCCGCCGCGCCAGAATAAACCGGGGGGAAACAAAAAAACCCATTTTTTCAGCTAGGAACAGCTGGAAAACCGGGGATTTCCCGGGGAAAACGGGAGACTTGGCAGCTATGACCAGGATCAGTGCCAGCAGCTCCCAGAATCCTTAGGGAAGAATCCTTTGAGACCAAACTTTCCAGCAGGTTCTCTCACTGATGGACCGGACCCGCCTTTAAAAATAAATGCCTGGTGCTCTGATCTCTGCCAGGTATAGCTGGGAACAACCGCCGTTTAAGATTCCCACAATGACCCTGGAATTGATGCACTCCAGGGCATTGTGGGAAAGTTAAATGGCAGGTAGACCACCTGCTCAGAGTGCGGGCAGTCTATTGCTGCATGGGCCTGTGACTTTTCCCCTCATCCTGCCTTTCCTGTGGGAATTTAGTTCCCATTTCGCAGAGTTTTGCAGAAGACAGCCCTGGGTCACACTCAGGAAGGCAATTAAAGGCATAACAAATAGAGACACCTTCCAAGATATATGGACCACTTTCTTTAACTATGTGAATGACCAAAGTTGAGACCTCCCTATACCAACCGCTCAATATTCTCAGTGGACGGGTTGCATTAAGTAATATGTTTGTTGAATGTGAAGTCTATGTCTAGAGACAATGGATAAAACAGACACCTTTAGATTTGCTGCTGGATGTTTAATGGATATTGCATTTGTTTAAAAATCAATAAAAAAATTGTTTGTTTTTAAAAAGGCAGCCCTCAGTCGTTTAACGCTTTCTCTATTTCCCACCTATAAAAACTACTCCAGACACTCTCTTTTAAAGTTTAAATAACATATGACTTAATGTTCTTGCACTTGTGAAGCAATACATGCAAATGAAATGCCGTGGAGCATTGTGGGGCAGCACTTTCTGTGCTGTGCTTGCTGTGACTTGAAAGAGTGTGGGCTGAAGTTAGTCCAGGTCCAGGTCCAGGTTTCCTTCAACGGAGGCAGCTTCGCTGCCGCTGCCTCTTTTTAGTCACCGCTGCCATTAAAGGAGCGGGCGAGGCAGGAGTGCAAGCGCAAGTGGCTCCGTGTGCTGCCTTGCAAATGGCCCTATTTTCTCTGGGGGGCGTGGATGTTGACCATGCCTCCTGGGGGGATCCTGGCCACGTCATTGCCAGCTAGCCAATCGGGTGGCTGGGGGGCGTGGCTGGTGTGCCCTCCCCTAGCTTTGATCCTGGGTACGCCCATGGATTATTTGATTCTTTATTCAATTTGTACGCCGCCCTTCAGCCGTACATCTCAGGGTGGTTCTGAAGGGACCCCTGACCGATAGGTCCAGTCGCGGACAACTCTGTGGTTGTGGTGCTCATCTCGCGTTATTGGCCGAGGGAGCCGGCATACAGCTTCCAGGTCATGTGGCCAGCATGACTAAGCCGCTTCTGGCGAACCAGAGCAGCGCACGGAAACGCCGTTTACCTTCCCACTTGGAGCGGTCCCTATTTATCTACTTGCACTTTGACGTGCTTTTGAACTGCTAGGTTGGCAGAAGCTGGGACTGAGCAATGGGAGCTCACCCTGTCGCAGGGATTTGAACCGCCAACCTGCGCTGTTAGGCGTTGCCATTTCCCTTGCTGTTTCTCTGTGTGTCACCGCTTGTTTCAAATTGCATTTAGAACCTGCTGAATGATGACTGCACCACCGGGAGCGGCTCTGGGCTGCCCTTCCTCGTCCAAAGAACCGTGGCTCGGCAGATCAGCCTGGTTGAATGTGTTGGTAAGCAGCAGGAAACCCGGTGTGCAAATTGTCACCAACCGTGAACCTCCTAACATGTGTGAAAACAGGATCATATTTCCCAGCTCTCTCCTAAACTCTGGACCCTCGAACCATTCCTTAGCTCAGCATTGTGTGGAATTGCCATCACAAATAGCAAGTCCAAGAAAGGTTGTGTTGTTCATACAGATTGTGCATTCAGTCCTGTTTAGGGACTGTTTATTTTCAATTTCTGTGACAAAACACACCTATGAATCAAAGACCCTCAGTGGCCGATGCAGATATGTGCTAACATTCTTTAGTGTATGTCAGGCATGTCCAACAGGTAGATCGTGATCTACCAGTAGATCGCTGGACGTCTGTGGTAGATCACTGGTAGATCACTGGCTCCCCTCAAAGCAGCTCAACAACTTTAGCTCCCCTTAAAAAAAAGCTCAACATTTTTGCCCTGCATCCCCCCAAAATGTGGCTTTCCTCCTCCCTAAAAGAAGCTCAACAACTTTGACCTGAACCCCCCAAAACAGGGCTTTCCTTCATAGGAAAAGTTCGACAACCTTGACCTGAACCCCCCAAAAGGGGGTAGATCACTGCCAGTTTTTAACTCTGTGAGTAGATCACAGTCTCTTGGGAGTTGGCCACGCCTGGTGTATGTTTATGCACCAGCCCAGGATCATGAACCTAGGTGGAGGTAAGCAAAACCTTGTGTGAAAATTGTCACCCCCAACAGGCAAAGGACGATATGGGGAGGTGTGGCGTGCTACATGGCATGGGGAAAATGTGGCGGTCAAGATCTTCTCGTCCCGAGATGAGCAGTCATGGTTCCGTGAGACAGAGATCTACAACACAGTGCTGCTGAGGCATGACAACATCTTAGGTGAGCAGAAATGGGGCGATTTTTCCGGAAATGTCACCACAGATAAATCAGTATTGTCAATGCTTTCTTTCTTTCTTTTTTTTTGAGCCAGAGCTTAGTTCTGACACCTTTTTTAAAAAAAAGCACTAAATAGTAAGTAAGTAAAACCTTTATTGGCATCAAACAAACTCGCAGACAAAATAATAACAGATTAAAACTGTCACTGTGGCAAACGCTGTGTTAAGAGAGAGAAGGGAGTAATCCGCTATCCGCTTTCACGACAATGGGGCTTCTAATAATTCAGACGACTGCAGAGTATAACGACGAGAAAATAGTAAATTAAGATATTGAGCCACCATCTTGGTGAGGACCTGGTCCTTCCCCAGCAAAAGGAATTGTAGGATTTCCCGCTCTGGTCTCCTTCTGGGGATGCAGAGCCGGTCCGGGAATTGTTGACGAAGGTCAACGTAAAGATTACAATGAAAAACCATATGTAGAAGGCTTTCCACCTGAGGGTCATGACACAGACAGATCCTCTCATCCTTCGCCCTGCCCAAGAATCTTCCCCACAGGAGGTTCGATGGATTTGCATTGAACCTGGTCAACGAAAATGCCCTTCTTTCTTGTGGGTTCAGTAGGAAGTCAAGATAATTAGGTTTTGTTTCATGAGCCCACGGGTGGTGGAGAAGAAGGGGGGAACACGTTGAAGCACTAAATATATATACAGTGGAACCTTGGTTCTTGAATGCCTTGGTACTCAAACATTTTGGCTCCCAAATGCTGAAAACCTGGAAGTAAGTGTTTCGGTTTTTGAACATTTTTTGGAAGCCGAACGTCTGATGTGCCTGTCGGCTATTGTTTCCGGGGTTGCCTGCGCCTTTCAGAAGCCGCGCCTTGGTTTTCGAACATTTCGGAAGTCAAACAGACTTCCGGAACAGATTACATTTGAGAACCAAGATACCACTTGTATATATATTATTCAAAATTTCCAGTCTCTGAATTTTGCAATTCATTTCTCTAACCAAGCAACTTGTACAGAAATGAATATACTAGGGCAAAGTGTGCATTTAAATGCATGTGCTTGGGAAAATAACATACAGAAGTGCATTATATTAGGGGGGAAATATGAATGGGCTTTGCAGTATGTATAAATTGGGCAAAATTGCCACAAAATTCTGTATATTAGGAGAAATAAGCCCTAAAATGCTGGTGAGTTTTAACAGGTGCTTTTGAAAACAGATGTCACAAACCAGATCGGAAAAATGAAGAACTGAGCAAAACCAAAACGGCAGTATTTGTCCATCCCTACCTCATATCTCCTTTATTTTCTCCTCCTCCTGCCCCTGTGCAGCCACAAATAGCAAACCTGGGAGATGCCTCTGTTTGGAATCGTGAAGAATGAGTTTGAGGCCTACTGCCAGTCAGAGCAGAGTATTGAGTATAATGAGCTGTGGATCCAACAGCATAGCATCTATTCTCAGTTCACCAGTATCCTCCTTCAGTTTTAACTCTCGTCTGCTCCTCTGCAATCCCTTCCTAGTTATCCTAGCTTCACCTTTTCCTGCTTCTCTCCCTTTCTCCTCCATCCTTCTTATTTTGCCTTCCCCTCATTCTCACAATCCCCTCCTAAAAATTTCCTTGGGGCAAAACGGGCAGCCATTTTGCATTTCTTTCTGAAGCACCTTGATCATCCATGCCCGTCTGTGGGGTCCACTTCTGATTTCTGCCCTCCTTCAACCGACCGCAGGATTCATTGCCTCCGACATGACCTCGAGGAACTCCAGCACCCAGCTGTGGCTGATCACCCACTACCATGAGCACGGCTCCCTCTACGACTACCTTCAGCACACAGCCCTGGATGTGGAGAGCTGCCTACTCTTCGCCAACTCCATCATCTGTGGCCTCCTCCATCTCCACGTGGAGATCTTTGGCACCCAGGGCAAGCCAGCCATTGCTCACCGGGACCTAAAAAGTAGGAACATCTTAGTCAAGAACAACAAGCAGTGCTGCATTGCTGACCTGGGTAAGTAAGTAGACTTTAGGTGCTGAGGTGGCACACTGGAAATGCTGGTCCAACCTCTGCTTAAGGAATTAGGAAGCTTTTGAGGGGAAGAAGAGAGTCATGGGGAAGTCTGATTCTCACATCTTCCAAGCGATTAAAAAGAAAGGTAAAGGACCCCTGGACGGTTAAGTCCAGTCAAAGGCGACTATGGGGTTGCGGCACTCATCTCGCTTTCAGGCCGAGGGAGCCAGCACTTGTCCACAGACAGCTTTCTGGGTCATGTGGCCAGCATGACTAAACCGCTTCTGGCATAACAGAACACTGTGACGGAAACCAGAGCAGCACATGGAAACGCCGTTTACCTTCCCGCCACAGCAGTGCCTATTTATCTACTTGCACTGGTGTGCTTTCAAACTGCTAGGTTGGCAGGAGCTGGGACCGAGCAACGGGAGCTCACCCCATCACGGGGATTGGAACCGCCGACCTTCTGATCGGCAAGCCCTAGGCTCGGTGGTTTAACCCACTGCGCCACCCGCGTCCCCTTTCCAAGTGATTACACACAAGTGGGCACACAGAAAGGCAGGCAGGTGGACTGCTAGCCACTCCAAGCCAGAGTGGAGAGGTGTGTTTTTTGTGCAGGGATATGAATAGATGCTAGGTGAGGGTATATTTATTCAATATTATCCTTCCTCACGTTTGTGAGTCCAGCAGAGTGCATCCCTTTGCAGCTTAAAAGGGAAGCTCAGATAGGCTAGTTTTACCCTTTTAGTAACCCAGGGTGCTTTAAGGCAGACTGGATTCTCCTGGTATTCCCCACCTCCCTTAAAACAATAATCACACGGTCTTGTAAAATGTGAAAATAACATTTACTCACTCAGAATATTTGTCGATGAGTAACACGCACAGCAGCTTTGTTCAGGCAGGCTTAAAACGGTAATTCAGTTACTAGTATATGCTTTAGTCTTGGCATAAGTTGGCAGGATGTTGTAACAGGCTCATCAGTTGCCATCATAGACCAGCATTCTTCTAACCGTTGCCGCTGTGTTTCTCTCTCAGGTCTGGCAGTCATGCATTCCCAGAGCAGCGACTACTTGGACATTGGCAACAACCCAAGGGTGGGCACAAAACGCTACATGGCGCCTGAAGTTTTAGATGAACAGATTCAAATGGACCGCTTTGAATCCTTCAAGCGGACCGACATTTGGGCATATGGCCTGGTCATCTGGGAGATAGCCCGGAGAACTGTCGTTAACGGTAAGGGGACCATTAACTCAAGGTTCAAATATAATCAAGTTGGTTTGTCAATCCCACTCTTTATGACGGCCATAAATCATAGAATCATAGAATTGGAAGAGACCACAAGGGCCATCCAGTCCAACCCCCTGCCGAGCAGGAAACACCATCAAAGCATTCTTGACATATGCCTGTCAAGCCTCTGCTTAAAGACCTCCAAAGAAGGAGACTCCACCACACTCCTTGGTAGCAAATTCCACAGCCGAACAGCTCTTACTGTCAGGAAGTTATTTCTAATGTTTAGGTGGAATCTTCTTTCTTGTAGTTTGAATCCATTGCTCCGTGTCTGCTTCTCTGGAGCAGCAGAAAACAACCTTTCTACCTCCTCTATATGACATCCTTTTATATATTTGAACATGGCTATCATATCACCCCTTAACCTTAAATGACTCCCTAGCCCAGAGATAGGGAACCTGTGACTGTCCATATGTTGTTGGACTGCTGGCTCAACCTTGTCCTAAGCCATAGTGTGTGCCTTGTTTTTCAAGCTTTTCTCTAAAAACGTGTTAAGCATTTTTAACCAGCTCATTAACCAAAAGGGCTCCCAGAGTGGCTTACATCAGATCAGCAAAAGCAGTAGCAGTCCCTGCTGTCTTATTAGATCATGGACTCGGTTATACAGCTGCAAATAAAACCTTTTAAGTGTGTTGTAAGGTGCATTATACAAATGTGACACTAGATGGCGATAGCGAGCTATGGCAAATTCCATATATTTTTTCAAAGTGGTTTTTAAAAAAAAGCATTTTCACAACGTTTTTTTAGATTCCTCCCAGGACATCCAAAGTCCCATCATCCCTTTGGAAAGTACTGTCTCCATCCCATAGCAAATGACCATGTGCATTTTACCATTCTACGCAGTGCTCGGCTTCTGGTACGATGCCTCTCTCCTCTGTTGGAGGCAGTATGCCTCTGAACATCAGTGGCTGGGACTCGGAAGTGTGGAGAATGCTGTTGTGCTTAAATCCTGCTTGTGGGCTTCCCACGGGGGCACCTGGTTCTTGTGCTCTATGGGTCTTCATCTGTCCCTGGCCAAAGTCACATGGAGTGCTATGCGCCCGGCTTTGCAAGCTCCAATGATCAGCTGAATGTTGGCATTTTGCAAGCTGTGCCTTTTCCTGCACAGTTTTATTGCAAACCATGCGGGCAAAAAACAGGTTGCCGTCCCCCCTCCCCAGAATCATGCTGACATGTGATTGAAAGGTGGGTGGGTCAGGGAGATCAAGATCTGGCTCCCCTAGCCAGATCCAGTTTCCCACCCCTGCTGTAACATCTCACACAGCCAGCCTGACTAAATTGTCAATTTAGGGTTTAAAATAGCAGCTGCAGCCAGAGAATGCAAAGGGGAGGACAGCCATACACCACCACCTCCCTTGCATTTGGCTCCCTGCACAGAAATAATCACTAATCAGGCTTGTTAATGCGAAGGCTTTCGGCTGGTCTAGTTGGATGGAGGGCTCTCTTTTATTTTCCTTTTCCACGCGAATGATTAGCTGTAAATTATAAACACTGTAATCTAGTGTCAGCGCCAGGCTTACTGATTAAAGGGACCATTAGACTCAATCAGCACTTTGTTTGTTCAGCTCTGATTAGGAAACAAGCAGCATCGCAGCTCAGCCTGGCAATGGGCCACGTCTATGGAACGTCTACTATCCCCCAGCCAATCCTTCAGGGGAATTGCAGCAAAGCCATTTCTATCTTCATGAGGATGCAGAGGCCTCCGAGAAACGGCTTCTTGTCCCGTTTCTCCCTGTAGGAAAGAGGCCAGAAACCGATCTTCGCTATGCAGCTTTGCAGCGTGAAAATGGTGCTGTGCAATTCTCATACCCTCCAACATTTCTCCAATTTAGGAAAAAAGGGACATCCTATTCCATACCCTCCAACATTTCTCCAGCGGAAGTAGGGACGTCCTAAGGAAAAGCGGGGCATTCCAGGATCAAATCAGAAACCTGGGTGGCTTCTGTAAATCCAATACTGTGCCTGGAAAACAGGGACACTTGGACGGTCTGCTGAATTTTGCAGCACGTGCAGGTTCCCTGTAAATTGCTTGGAGTGATGTAGACCGAGATCTGGTGCAGCCGCTATTTCGTCTTCATGCAGGGAAGAACAGAGTAAGAAAGTAAAGAAATGCCAAATGAGAGACAGCGTGCTAGCAGTGAGAGAGAGAGGTTTGGACCGGGCAGACCTGAGTTCTGATCTCCCCCCCCCCCCCGGGCATGGAAGTTATTTTGGGCAGCTTCTAGGCTGGTTGTTTATTGAGCATTCTTCCAGATAGATTTGTGTGGTGGTTACACAACGTTGTCAGCTAGGGGTTGTTGTTCTGCACTTTCCAGCACAATTTTCCATCATTTTCCGTATCTTAATTGCACTGGAAGGTGCTGTATAAAAGCCAGATCTTGTGCAACTCAGAAAAGCCATCTGGAAGCATCTTAGATGAGCCTGGGCCAATCATTTTTTCATAGCCTAACATACTTCACAAGGTTGTTATGAGGGTAAACTGTGGGTTGAGGGAGACCCATGTGCACCACCCTGAGCTCTTTAGAGCAAGCATCCCCAAACTTTGGCCCTCCAGATGTTTTGGACTACAATTCCCATCATCCCTGACTACTGGTCCTGTTAGCTAGGGATGCTGGGAGTTGTAGGCCAAAACATCTGGAGGGCTGCAGTTTGGGGATGCCTGCTTTAGAGAAAGGAGCTACATTATTTATTGTTGTTGTTGTTGTTTAGTCATGTCTGACTCTTCGTGACCCCATGAACCAGAGCATGCCAGGCACTCTTGTCTTCCACTGCCTCCCGCAGTCTGGTCAGACTCATGTTGGTAGCTTCGAGAACACTGTCCAACCATCTTGTCCTCTGTCGTCCCCTTCTCCTAGTGCCCTCCATCTTTCCCAACATCAGGGTCTTTTCCAGGGAGTCTTCTCTTCTCATGAGGTGGCCAAAGTATTGGAGCATCAGCTTCAGGAAATAAACCCATCCCAATCTCTTGTATCGGAGGCACAATCTGCCTGATACTAAATCCAAGATTCAGAACCGTACTTCCTGAGATCATGACGTTTAGCTTGTTCCTGTGGCTTGGATTCTTCTCAGTTCACAATGATGCCAACCAGGATTCACCCTGGCCTTTCCCAGTGGGGAACTTATGTTACAGGTGAAGCAGCCGTTTGCTAATTCTCAGCCCTACCTGCCCCCAGAAATGAGAGGCTGAAAAGAAAACACTTGTTAATTAAAAAGCAAAAAGAATCTCCTAGTCAAGGCACAGATTGGCTGGGCTAATCCTAAATCTCTCTTTCGGAATAAGCACTGCCCATTAATAAGCCTATTATATTCACAGTGCACGACCTTAATTGGATGCCTGTTAACTCTTAAGTGCCTAATGTGGCTGTATGCCTGCACACACATGCCAGCAGAAACACACACAATCTCTACCAAACGTGGAGTCCTATACAAAAATAATAATAATAGAGAAATCCTTGCTTGCTTTGATTACTGTTTTGATGGGCCTGATCACTGCATTGACAGTTCTGTTTTTAGTTATAACAAGGCTCAGTGCGACATTTCGCTGGGCATTGGGGCAATCAATATTTAAGAAACCCAGAAAACACCATGTCAGCGAGCCCCAAATGGTTAAAGTCTCCAGTGCTAAAGACATATGGAGCCAATTAGCATTGGAATGGATTAACAAACAAAAGACCAGCTGCCAGAGGTTCTAGGTGAGCAGAGATTTTGGCCACCAGGTGGCGCCAAAGGCACAAGGCTTTAGGAACAATGAACCTGGCCTCTTGCCATTTGGTTGGCAACCCCTTGAAAATAACTTGCCGGAGTTAGAGAGTAGTTTGAGCTTTGAGGGGGGGGGGCTGCACGCTGGTCAGCCTCACAGGACCATTGGCTCAGGTGAAACTTCCTGCTGAGTTCTACAACCAAATCCTTTTTTATGGGGGTTTATAAGCTTAGAAAAAAGGCGAGTCGTCTTCTTCCTTGGCGATCACTCGTAGCCCAGTAAGATTGTCCTCCATAAACACGGTCTTAACAGTGAGTCCGTAAGTGACAGTGGAGGCCAATTCTGGATCCACACGTCCTTCCACAGTGGCGGCATAGGTTTCCGGGCAGGAGTTGATCACAGTGAGGGTTTGCCAAGTGTGCCTTCCTCTTAGCACATTTCTCCTTTTCGTCCTGAATTTGAGCGTCTTCAAAGTCCATGACACCTTTGGTAAAGGCTGTTCTCCAATAGTGCAGGCCAGTGTTTCCCCATTGTCGGTGTTTATACTACATTTTTTAGTCTTGAGAGAGTCTTTAAACCTCTTTTGTTGACCACCAGCATTACGCTTTCCATTTTTTAAGTTCGGAATAGAGTAGTTGCTTTGGGAGACAATAACCAGGCATCCGAACAACATGACCAGTCCAATGAAGTTGATGTTGAAGAATCATTGCTTTGACACTAACAGAGTAAACTGGTGTGTGTGTGTGAATATGAATATGGCAGTGGTGTATAGAATTATGCATAGAGTGAAGATAGTAAACTGAGAGCAGTAATTTCCCCTCTCTCATAATACTAGAACCCAGAGTCATCTAATGAAGTTGAATGGCAGAAGATGCCAGACAGACAACCAGTAGCGATGGCGATGAACATGGGGCATTTTTAAAGGGGAATGAGACAGAATCATGCAGGTTGTGTTCCTATCTATGGCTAGTGGTTCTGATGAGTCTATATCACGAGTCCATGTGACTTTGAATAGCCATTGTTGAGGTTCTTGTGCTCGTGTCCTGCATATGAGCTCATTTTATGTCCTTTACGGCCAGCCCAAGACATTTTGGCACCTGAGGCGGATCCCAAAATGGCATCCCCTCCCCGCAAGAGAATAAGGGATGGGGGAACATCTACATCAAGAACAGGGGGAGAGGGGGGGAGAGAAAAATTGACATTGGGATCTGCTGCCCTGGTGAAGACTGCTGCCTGAGGTGGTCGCCTCACCTTGCCTCATGGGTGGGTCGGCTTTGCTAAGAAAGGCACATTGGGACTTATTTCAAAAGCCCAGCAATACAGGACTTAATGTCTGGCCTCTGCTTGAAGCTTCAACCTCCACTCTTGGCTGAGCTGTAGCAAGATCCCAGGGCGTTCCACGTATTCCCCCAGGGCCTGTGTTTATTTGGATAATTGACATGGCAGAGACTATTGTAGCTTTAAGGAATATATTTAATAATAATAATAATAATAATAATAATAATAATAATAATAATAATAATATACTCCGCCCATCTGGCTGGGCTTCCCCTGCCTTTTATTCACCTTCAGTCTGCATGGCCATTTCAAGAGGGGCTTGTCCCCCGCAGCATGCAGCCAGCCTTCAGCCAGCCTGCCCAAGATGGATCCCAGTCTTTCTTCTTCCTTCTTCTAAAAACCCTCTTTTCCTGTCATCTTGGACCCAGTTACCCTGGCAACCTTCCAAGCCCCTAGGGCAAGGGGGGGAGGGCAGTTCTCTTGCATTGCCAATGGCCCCCAATGGCCCTGTGTTGTTTCTTAATGGCCCTAGCTTGGCCAGGTGGTTTTGCATAATCGAGCTCAAGAATTCTTCTGCAATGTGTTTTTGTCCCTTCATATCCCAAATAATCAAAATCCTACCCTTTATTCATTTCTAGGGTTTAGACCTCCCCGTAATCTATAACAATATTATGCAGTGGTACCTCGACATACGAATGCCTCGACAACCGAAGGTTTCGACTTATGAAGAGCGCCGCGGAACAGATCGCCTTCGTAAGTCGAGGCACCACTGTATTACATGTCTAAACTAAATCGTATTACATTCTGTATTTAGACCTCTTTGTAGTCAGTAGCAATCTGTAGCAAACCACAGTGTTTTCCACCCCATAATGTCTTCATGTGCCCCTGATGCTGCATGGTTCAATGACATTAATTTTATAGGTGCTGTGGATCATGTTTGGTATTTTTTCTGGTGCATGACTCACGTCGATTTGGTCCCGCTTGGAGTTCGCATTCCATGCTTCTCCACCCCCAGACTGCAGGATCATGAGCATTGCCATCAAAAGCCTGTAAATGCACACGTGGTGGCTGTGTGTGTGTGTGTGTGTGTGTGTACAGCATTTTCTGATTGAAACGTATCACAAGATAGATCCAGGCTGTTTATCTTCAGACTTCTTCCACCCAAAGATATCTTGGGATATGTCAGTCTATTGCAGAGCTTTCCAAACTTTTCATGTTGGTGGTGACACACTTTTTTCGACGTGCATCATTTTGCAACGCAGAAATTCAGTTTTGCTTGCAAAACGGACGTTAAACTAACCCTTTTCCAGCCCTGGGAGGAGCACAGGGAGCATTCGCAGGACACACCTACACACTGCGGCCAACACACTAATGCAGGGGTCAGCAAACTTTTTCAGCAAGGGGCCAGTCCACAGTCCCTCAGACCTTGTGGGGGGCCGGACTATATTTTCAGGGGGGGGGGGATGATGAAGAGCACCACAAGCCCCGGTGACTGCTTACCTGTATCTTGTGAGCAGCAGGGGCTGGCGGCGGCGGCAGCAGAGGGACAATGAGTGGCGCGAAAGGGTGGCCATTTGAGTGCTGCTACTGCTGCTGCTGCTGCTGCTGCTGCTAACACCAACAAAGCCCAGCCCCCTTCCCCCTCTAGGCAGGGCGGGGAGAAGCCGGGAAGAGGGAGGGTGGGGAGTACCGCTGGCAATCCACTTGGTGATTCCCGGACCATCCACGGGCCGGATCCAGAAGGCAATTGGGCCTGATCCGGCCCACGGGCCTTAGTTTGCCTACCCATGCACTAATGTATCACAACATACAGTTTAGAAAGTGCTGGTCTATAGCCTGACGTTTTTTTGGAATCCAGAAATGCCCCACTCCTTAGCGTTTCAGATCTGGATTCCCTGTTGCCAAACAAACCACCTGTGTTGTCAAATTTGGCCAGGGTGTGAGCAAATAGCAAAAGACTGTAAATTTGCACCCGTCAGCTATTGATTATTCCATGGCTTAATATCACAATTTGTCACTGTCTGCAGTAGATTGCATGGACATGTTTCCCCCGTGATATAGGAACAAGGTTAAGATATCAGTGTCATCAGCAATCACTGTGACAAGCTTACACCCAGCAAAGTTCAAAGCAGCTCTTTACAACTGCTATAGCATGAGCCCTTTATGACCTCTTCCCTGCTAGTAGTTCTCAAAATTGTTTGTTTGTTTGTTTGTTGTCAGGGGGTTCTTGCGACTACTCTAGAGTAACGACGCTCCTCAGGTTACTTTTCCATAACGTGTTTATTGGTGCTGATATGTACAGTGAAGCAGGTGCAGAAACATGTCTCCTCACTCCGATGCAGAATCCGGAAGTGCCCCCCCGGCGCGAACATCCCCAACATAAAAGTCGCGGGACACTGAATCTCCTCCCCTTTCTTCTTTTACGTAATTCCGGAACCGGAGGAAAGGGTCTGCGCTCCATGTTTTCCCTCTCCCCCATTCCCCCCTTCTCTCTCCTCCCGTCTGTGGAGTCTGGGCTCTTTCATCCTGCCTGAGCCCGGGCACTCTCTCGCTCCGTATCCTGACTTCCCTCCCCCCGAGCCTGTGCTTCCTTCGCTGCTCGGGGAGGAGCTACTCTTGATGATAAGGGGGAGGTACTCTGTACTCTCTCCCCCTTACATCCATTTTTGGAACTAAGAGGCATTCTGGTGATAAGGACCTTAGAATTCTCGCGAAACATTACTGCCACTGTTCACCATTTTTCTGTATCTTTTCTGCACCCCTCTCCATCAAACACCACTCAAAACTATTTCATAATGCTGCTTTTCCAACATGCATTTCAGATAAAGGCCTCAGAAACACATGTTGAAAAAGCAACATTATGAAGTAATCAGAGTGGTACTAGCCCACATGTTCAACATCCATCCATCTGCAAATGGGTTTGGGCTGTGATGTTGTACCCGGCCATCAAGAATACAGCAAGGTTTTTTTTTCATGTTCGGGTTCACATTGGCTGTCATGGAACGGGAGGGGGGAGCGCACTGCCCCCGGCACCATCGGGGAGGGGGGTACCATCACGGCCGCCGCCGCCCCAGACACGCACCGTGCACCCTCCCACCGCACCGGGTACCACAGCCCCGGGACGCATGCCACACACCCTGGACATGCGCCAGCCACACCATGCCTGCTCTCCATCCCTGGTACTGGAGCATGCAGCTTTGCCACTGAATGCCTGTGCAAATAAAAACATTGCCGGACGCTGGGAAGTTGTGAAGGTGTGTGGCATCGGGCAATTCTCCCTGGGAAAGATTTTCCAAATGTGGTGTGCCAGTCATTGAAGGCTCTTTCTTTCCAGTCACCACACGCCTAACTTCAGGCAGTCGAGAGTCTCAAGAAGGGTCTCCGATGATGATAACATTCAGGGGAACCTAAGTTCCAAGGTATTTAGGGATTTTAAGATTGGCACCAGCACTTTTAATTGTGCCCAGAAATGGAACCACAGCCAGCGAAGTTATTTAAAGATTAGAAAGATATGGTCTCTACAGCCAATCCCATTTCAAAGCCTAGTGGTACCATTTTCAACTACAGTTGTACCTTGGTTCTCGAACACCTTGGTACTCGTACGTTTTGTCTCCCAAACACCGAAAACCCGGAAGTGAGTGTTCCGGTTTTCGGATATTCTTTGGAACCCAAATGTCCGATGCAGATTCCGATTGAGTGCAGGAAGCTCCTGCAGCCAATCGGAAGTCGTGGCTTGGTTTTTGAATGTTTTTGTAAGTCGAACGGACTTCCAGAATGGATGACGTTCGGGAACCAAGGTACGACTGTATATGTTTCCACTCAGTCCTCAAATATCATGTTGGAAGCCACCCAGAGTGACCGGGGAGGCCTGGCCAGATGGGTGGGGTATCAGTAATAAATTATGGTGATGGTTATGATGACGGCGATGGAAAGCACATTTTAGTAGTCTAATCTGGTGCAGGCTACCAGAGCGTAGATTTCAATGGCTGGTGGATGTGCTTGATTGTGTTTAATGAGAGCCATACAAACATTTGGCTCATAGGGCATGTATCAATGTGATGGGTTTGCGCCATCAACAATACGACTGTTCTTCGGCAATCTCGCCATTTCTTTCTTGTGCTGATTTCAGCACTATGACATTTTTGAACAAATTGCCCATTCCCCCTCCTGTATTCCCTTGCCAAACTCCTCAGCTTCATTGGCAATTATCTTATGCTGGCTTTGCTGTTCCACCGAATGTATTAAGTAAACCAGGAAAATGTGAATGGAATTGATTGCAATGTGCCAAAAACATGCAGTTATCTTGCTTGCCATAGCTTTGATATCCTAGCATCAAAAACGCCAGTGCATTGCTCAGAACTCATTTGCAAAATGAGGGTACTGACTAGCTGATCACAGCGCAAGCCTGGAGCATGTCAGCTTCCCTTGATCTGTGTATAAAGTCTTCAGGCCATCTTCAGGATCTTAGTGCTTTCTTTCTTTCTTTCTTTCTTTCTTTCTTTTAAAAAATGAATACTGTTTTTATTTATTTTCATGGTACAGAAGATAGATTTTGAGAAAACAATTGTGACAACAATTGTTGTCCTGATAAAATTATAGACTTTTATCATGCCATGTGTTAAAGTTTCATTTGAGAGATCATGCCACATTTTCCCATGAGTGCTGGGTGGATTCCTGCCAGAGTCTGAACAATTTATGTATTCAATAAACATTTGCCATATGTTATAAAAGGCATTTGGATTGTGTTTGCCCTTTTTGCCGCTCTCACCTGGCATGTTAGTTTCTCAGCCAATGCTATTGACCATACTCCGTTATACCAAGAATCAATGTTCAACCCATGACCGATTTTCCAACATCTGGCTATCTCCATACGAGCAGCAGTCAATAGAAAGGCTGATAGATCATCTTTAGGATACCGGTAATTATGAGCAGACGGGATCCTGGTGCTTTCTAAAATGGGCATGGGCTCATCTTTCTCAAATTAATGCTACATACTTGATGATGCTGTACATGTGCCGCAGGTAGCCACAGAAAATATATCAGTTTGAACCCCTGCTTCCCAAAAATCATTGCCCGTGTGTTTCAGGCTTTGAAAATCATCTCACAAAATCACAACTGTTTCTGGTAGGCCGGCAGGCATGGAGACCAACAGTAGGTGGCGCCAAAGCCAATGACAGGTGAAGCCATCCTAATTCTAGTCCCCTCCCCCCTCCTTCTCTCTGCTGAGTTCCACAAGAAGCAACACTGAGGAGGAGGAGGAGGAGGAGGAGGAGGAGGAGGAGGAGGAGGAGGAGGAGGAGGAGGAGGAGGAGGAGGAGGAGGAATCTGACAGGCATTGCTACTCCCTACACTGCTTGTTAGAAAAAATGCAGGTAGGTGGGGCCTCTCTGAGGCCAGACTGAGGTTGGTGGAGCAGTTCCCCATTCAGCCTAGTGGAGCAGCCTGCACCGTGAAGCTGGTATCACCTGCTTCTCACTGTCTCTAATATAAAAGGTAAAGGGACCCCTGACCATTAGGTCCAGTCTAGGGTTGCAGCGCTCACCTCGCATTATTGGCCGGGGGAGCCGGTGTACAGCTTCCAGGTCATGTGGCCAACATGGCAAAGCCGCTTCTGGCGAACCAGAGCAGCACACGGAAATGCCGTTTATCTTCTCGCAGTAGCGGTACCTATTTATCTACTTGCACTTTGACGTGCTTTCGAACTCCTAGGTTGGCAGGAGCTGGGACCGAGCAACGGGAGCTCACCCCGTCGCAGAGATTCGAACCGCCGACCTTCAGGCATATCAGAACATTCAGGGTCTTACTACTTAACCTTTATGTTTCGAACAGAATTTGTGTGGAGCTGATGGCATGCTTTGTGGATTCCCACGGGATGGGGCAGCGCTGGGATAAAGAGCTGTTAAAGCTTTGGACCCCCCCCCTTTAAGGTCTGCATGCCTTTGACCATCAACATGACACAAGTTCCTACCTCCGCCAGGGTTTCCAAAACACAGGAAACGGTTTACTTGCTTCTCAAAACACTTTTGACAGCTGCCGAAAGGAACAGCAGCCAGATGAAGGCATAGGTTCGGTATAACTGTTCCCAGGCGACATTAGCAAACGTATTGTTTAAAAATGGCACAATTGAATACACAAAGCATCCTTAATATGCTGACAGATGAAACACTCATCATCGTTGTAAAGAGCATTTCTGTGGATTAAGGCTTTCCATGCTGATATGGTGTTGGGTGGGGGGGTTCAGCGAGGTCATGTATATTTCAAGGGGCCCCTAGAGGTATAGTGTATCTCTCTACCCCCTGCTGAATTATAGTCAGTGGAGACTGCACAACCAAGTGTCAGAAAATGGAGCCTTCTGTTTGGATCAACATCTCCCTCTCTCTGCAAATTCTCACCCTGTGTGCCATTTCTTGCTCGTACTCAAGTTTAGCAGAGCGTGGAGGCCTGCAGCAGACCAGGGTACATATTGAACACATTTGCAGATGAGTTGGATAGTTTGGTGTACAGCAATATGGATGGAATGCCCTATACATCTGCACACCCTGACCTCAAACATCTCTCCCTCCCTCCCTCCCTCCCTGTTGCTCCATCTTTTCATATCTCAGGGATTGTCGAAGATTACAAGCCTCCTTTCTTTGACATGGTGCCAATTGACCCCAGCTTTGACGATATGAAGAAAGTGGTTTGCATCGACCAACAGACACCCACCATCCCAAATCGGTTGTACTCAGACGTGGTGAGTGATACAGCGTCGGGAAGACTTGCTTTGTTCTAAGTAGGGAGGGTTTCTATGCAGCCGAGGGGAGGAGACCAACGAGCCAGGTCTCTTGCCCTGTCCTCGACCCTCCTAAGGAAACAAGGAGAGCGTTTAACATCATAGCTGGATGTGAACTGGGCTTGCTTGTCAAATCGAGGGACCCAGCCATAGGGGAAACTGAGCGGCACCTTCTGTGCCCAGAGAGAAATATAATAATAATAATAATTTATTATTTATACCCCGCCCATCTCGCTGGGTTTCCCCAGCCACTCTGGGCGGCTTCCAACAGAAATATTAAAATACAATATTAAAGATTAAAAGCTTCCCTAAACAGGGCTGCCTTCAGATGTTCTCTAAAAGTCTGGTAGTTGTTTTTTTTTTTTTTGACATCTGGTGGGAGGGCGTTCCACAGGGCGGGTGCCACTACCGAGAAGGCCCTCTGCCTGGTTCCCTGTAACCTGGCTTCTCGCAGTGAGGGAACCGCCAGAAGGCCCTCAGCACTGGACCTCAGTGTCCGGGCAGAGCGATGGAGGTGGAGACGCTCCTTCAGGTATACTGGATGTTCATAACATCCATGATCTCAATTGGCAGCCTTGGGTCACATCTATACCATGCGTTTAATGCACAAGAATCCCGTGCAAGAATTCTGGAAACTGTAGTTCATTAAGGGTGCTGGGAATTATAGTTCTGCAAGGGTAAACTACAGTTCCCAGAACTCTTTGGGGGAAGCCATATGCTTTAAACATCCCCAAACCTGTTGCCCCAAGGCAGATCTGGTTTAGTCAGACCATTTTGTGTTGTGTATGTTACAAAAATCAGGTGCCTCCCCTTCTCTCTGCTGAGTTGCAGTAAGATTCCAGGGGGTTCCAGGGACTCACGCAGGGTCTGTGATCCTTGGGAGAACTGAGACACAGCGGAGACTGTCGTCGCTTTAAGAAATATGATTTGTCCACCTATTTACACCTTAAGTCTCCTTGGAGGGAGTCCAGCTCTTACAACATGCTCATTTCAAGAGGGGCTTGCACCCCACAGCAGTGCAACCCTAGAGTCCAAGGTATCTCTGCCTGGCAGCCTTCACCCAGCCTGCCCAAGATGGATCCCAGTCTTTCTTCCTTCTTCCCAGCAACTCTTGCTCAAGACTCTCTTTCCCTGTCACCTCACACCCAATTAACTCTGGCAACCTTCCAAACCCCCTGTCTCTGTTTACACCTGGGTCAAGGGGGGGACACAGTTCTTTTGCATTGCCAATGGTCCTCAATGGTCCTGTATTGTTTCTTAATGGCCCTAGCTTGGCCAGGTCATTTTTTGCATGAGCTGGCCCAAGAATTTCTCTGCAGCTTACATTTCTCCCTTCACATCCCAGATAGTCAAAATACTACCATTTATTAATTTCTGGGGTTTTTTGGGTGGTCCCCCTCCCAAATCTATAACATGGAGATTTGCAATCACCCTGTGGCATTAGGATACAACATTTGGATCTCTGCCGATCTCCACATTTCTTTCCAATTAATTAAATAAGGAAATGCCTTGCTGTGAAGATAAGAATATGGGTGGAATCTCAGGAGCTCAGAGGGAGGATGACCAGGACTTTGGGTGGTCGGGAGATAAGGCTCGAGCTCAGACTGGTTCTGCCTTCCACAGCAGAAGAATTAAAAGTGCACAAACTGTGAAAACCAGGATTTGGTTGCTTTGTGCAAGTCAAGTAAGAGATGGGCAACCTCCAGGATGCTATTGGACTCCAACTTGCATTAGCCCCAGCTATCATGGCCAATGTTCACGGACAGCAGGAGCTGGAGTTCAACAACTGCTAGCATCACTGAATCTCTGTTTTCCTCTGGAAGACAGGGCATGCCCCCAATTAGCAACTGGGTTTCTTAAAGTAAAGCAGGGCTCTATTTTTAACTGTGCAAGGATGGAAGGGCCAGCAACATTGGCTCTGCTCACTCTTCTGACCCTCCAAAAGCCAAACAGAGAGAAAAGGACTCTTTCAGCCCCTGGTATAAAACACAACAGAGAGATTGGCAAGAACCTCTCCTCTGTATTGTGCATCTTAGCACCTCCTACTTAATTCGCCCAGGTCTCGTCCTATGAGCTAAGGAAGTGCTGGGCGATAGTGACTGGCCCACTGAATGGGGATTTGAACCCAGGTCTCCCTGGTCCAAGAGCCTCTGGGGCCGTCTCATGGGGAAGATGGAATTAAATTGCTATTTGCCTATTTGCGGTAGAGAAAACACCTGAGATGCAAAATGAAAGGAGGGCAGGTGCTTAAGTTGAGGAATCATAGAATTATAGAATCATAGAGTTGGAAGAGACCACAAGGGCCATCCAGTCCAACCCCCTGCCAAGCAGGAAACACCATCAAAGCATTCTTGACATATGGCTGTCAAGCCTCTGCTTAAAGACCTCCAAGGAAGGAGACTCCACCACACTTCTTGGCAGCAAATTCCACTGTCGAACAGCTCTTACCCTGTTTCCCCTTTTTTAATACGTAGTCATAAAGTAAGCCATGGCAGGGTTTTTAAGTATTTGAGAAATATAAGACATACCCCGAAAATAAGCCATACTTCCGCGCCGCGGAAACCAACCTCCACAGGCACCTCCACTCACAGAGTCACTCCATGCAGCCAGCACTGCAGGAGCGCGATCAGCTATGATGAGGCGCTCCAAGAGCTCCGCTTAACAGCTGATCGCGCTCCCGCCTTGCTGGCTGCATCCCCGCGCTCTGCCTTCTCGTCCACCGCCATCCCTGCCACTTCCGTGCTTGCCGCCACTGCTGGGCTCACTGCTTCTTCCTTGCCTGGCCCGGCCAAGGAGCTTGGAGCGCCCTGCAGCGGCGGGCGGAGCGCATGAGCCAGCGGCCTCTGCCTGGCCCGGCCAAAGACGCCTGCCACCCCGCCACCCGGAACTGGGGGCTGCTGCAGCGCCGAGCACTCAAGACAGCCCAGCAGTGCCCTGAGCCAGCGCCCTGAACCGTAAAAACCGTACCGGTAATAAAAAAATAAGACATCCCACCGAAAGTAAGCCACCCTGTGTTTTTTGAGGGGGGAAAAGTTATAAGACGGTGTCTTAAAAAGGGGGAAACACGGTACTTAGGGAGCCCCAAGCCTATCACTTGCCTGTCCCTAGGAATGGGAAACTTGCAGATGTTGGACTCCAGCTCCCATGGGTCCTAGTCTGCATGGTCAGGGATGATGGGAGTTGTAGTTCAGCGACATATGGCGAGTCACAGGTCTTCCATCCTGGCCCTAGAGTATTCACAGTCCTGAGATTCCGTATCTTCAGCATGCTAGCCTATAAGGGAACCGTTTCAGCTTCCTGTAGCATGGATTTAATTTTAAAAAAAACCAATCACAATGTGAACTGGTTCATGCATCCACGTGTAAGGTGCCTGCAGGAGATAGGCTAAGTGAGTGTTGCTTGAGGTTTTTCACCCATGAGAATCTGGTAAAGGAATCGGGCGTCTGCTTCCTTATGCAGACAGATCCAGATTTTTCATTGCAGGACCGCATTCCGGGCACCACCACCCTTCCCTGAGCTTTGTTTAGATTTGTTATCATGGTGAAGCAGTTGTATAACCCTTCCACCACACCCCCAGGAGGAAAAAAATGCAACTCTGCCACTAGTTCTTCCTGCTTTTTCACCGGGAGCAGACATGAAGTCTGCGAGCCATGCTCTGTGAGACACACAGCTACCTAATGGATCAGGTTCAACATGGGGATTTTAAAAGTGTGTTGCCGTTTTCTTCTTGGGCTTCAGGCTAGAAGTGTGAACTGAAGCCGTGCAACCCCAGAGACGCATCTGCTTAGGAATACGAATTGTTGTTGGGCTTCCGTCGGAGTAAGGATGAGAATAGTATTGGGCTGCTTTTTTTTAAGAATGGTCATATAAGATTGAACGAAGACAAGGCAGATGGAAGAAGCAGGGTTGGCACTGGGTTTGAGGGGGACTTCAGCAAAGGACCTTTTGGTAAGCCCAGGTAGGCTTTCCTGTCAGCGACAAGCCGCTGACAGAAGACTGGCAAGGCTGCGATCAGCACTGGGTGGACTGAGCCACCATTTTGATTACCCACCATGCTCCTGAGCATTGCTTGGGCAAGTGGGGGTGGGGGCATAGCTGCCAAGTCTCCCGTATTCCCCGGGAAATCCCCGTTTTTCCAGCTGTTCCTAGCTGAAAAAACAGGTTGTTGTTTTTCCCGGTTTATTCTGGCGTGGTGGCCATTTTGGAACTGGGCGGAGCATGCTCAGAAGCGACTTTTGATGCTGCTCTGCCCAGTTCCAAAATGGCTGCAGTGCGACTTCTGGCGCGGTGGCCATTTTGGAACTGGGCAAAGCAGCATCAAAATTCACTTCTGCGCATGCTCCGCCCAGTTCCAAAATGGCGGCAGCGCTACTTCCGGTCTGCTACTTCCGGCCCGGTCCCTTATTTCTCCGACAGCAACTTGGCAGGTATGGGTGGGGGTGGGAAACAGAATGGCAGCTCAGTCCCAGCCACTAGGTGCTGCGGTCCCAGGGAATATTAGCACTAATGCCAAGCCTGTAAGGAACTTATTGTCACGTAAACTAAACCTGACAAAAAGAAAATATGTCCCAGCAAAAGAAAAAAGAAAAAGAAAAATTGGGATCGGAACATAAAAGTCTAAACAATATAAAAGTAAAATGATATAAACTAAGGATGTGAAAATTTTATATCATGAACAAATTAACACTAACAAAACCTTTAAATTCTCATTTTAAAAATGCAACTCAGCCTGCGCATAACTAAACCAAATGCAATTCGACCATAAGTCTTCTTCAGTGGTCTATATAGTACAGACGTACGGAACATAAAACATATACCAACAAAAGAGTTTAAAATGAATATTTAAAATGTTATGCCAGTGTTAATTTGCCCATATATTCATGATATAAAGCTTTCATATGATTAATTCATACTTTGTGGAATTTTTATGTTCGGCTCCCAAGAAGTTATTTTCATACAATTCATTCTTGCACAATAAGGACAACATATATCAAAGTATCTGTACACTCTTGAGTCGTTATAGCAGATCCATAAATCTGAGAGAAAAAGCCATCCAAATAGGGTATTGAATGAATATATGAAAGAGGGGAGGGATCCAGAATGGGTTACAAAATACCTTTCCCATACTTATGACCAGGCAGCATAATCCACAGACGAAGGCTGAAATCATAACTCATTCTGTTCCAAGGCTTGGCCTGAGTTTGTAGCAATGTTTATCACCAAGTGTTCATGTGAGATTCAGATCATCTTCCATTTAGTTTGGGCTGGGTCTTCATCAATATGCGGATGATACCCAACTCTACCTCTCTTTCAAATAAGAACCAGTGGAGGCAGTGATTGTTATGTGTGAGTGCCTGGAGGCGGTTGGAGGATGGATGGCGGCTAACAGATTGAAGTTGAATCCTGACAAGACAGAAGTACTGTTTTGGGGGGACAGGAGGCGGTCATGTGTGGAGGACTTCCTGGTCTTGAATGGGGTAACTGTGCCCCTGAAGGACCAGGTATGCAGCCTGGGAGTCATTCTGGAGCATGCTGGTGCTGTGCTATATTTTGTTTTTGACATTTGTTGTTGTTGTTGTTGAGGTTGAATTCTGACAAGACAGAAGTACTGTTTGTGGGGGACAGGAGGCGGGCAGGTGTGGAGGACTCCCTGGTCCTGAATGGAGTAACTGTGCCCCTGAAGGACCAGGTATGCAGCCTGGGAGTCATTCTGGACTCACAGCTGTCCATGGAGGCGCAGGTCAATTCTGTGTCCAAGGCAGCTGTCTACCAGCTCCATCTGGTACGCATGCTAAGACCCTACCTGCCCACCATAGCTGCCAAGTTATCCCTTTTTTACAGGGATTTTCCCTTATGCTGAATAGGCTTCCTCGCGAGAAAAGGGAAAACTTGGCAGCTATGCTGCCCACAGACTGTCTCGCCAGAGTGGTGCATGCTCTAGTTATCTCCCTCTTCAACTACTGCAATGCGCTCTACGTGGGGCTGCCTTTGAAGGTGACCCGGAAAATACAACTAATCCAGAATGCGGCAGCTAGACTGGTGACTGGGGGCGGCGGCCGAGACCATATAACACCAGTCCCGAAAGACCTACATTGGCTCCCAGTACGTTTCTGAGCATAATTCAAAGTGTTGGTGTTGACCTTTAAAGCCCTAAACGGCCAGTATACCTGAAGGAGAGTCTCCACCCCCATCGTTCAGCCCAGACACTGAGGTCCAGCTCTGAGGGCCTTCTGGCGGTTCCCTCACTGCGAGGAGTGAGGTTACAGGGAACCAGGCAGAGGACCTTCTGGGTAGTGGCGCCCGCCCTGTGGAACACCCTCCCGTCCGATGTCAAGGAAATAAACAGCTATCTGACTTTTAGAAGACATTTGTAGGCAGCCCTAGTTTAGGGAAGTTTTTAATGTTTGATCTTTTATTGTGTTTTTAGTACAGTGGTACCTCGGTTTATGAACACAATTGGTTCCGGAAGTCTGTTCATAAACTGAAGCGTTCATAAACTGAAGCGAACTTTCCTATTGAAAGTAATGGAAAGTGGATTAATCCGTTCCAGACGGGTCCGCGGAGTACTCAACCTGTAGCGTACTTAACCTGAAACATGGGTGCAATTGGTTCCAGAAGTCTGTTCATAAACTGAAGCATTCATAAACTGAAGCGAACTTTCCCATTGAAAGTAATGGAAAGTGAATTAATCGGTTCCAGATGGGTCCGCGGCGTTTGTAACCTGAAAATTCATAAACCGAGGTGTTCATAAACCGAGGTTCCACTGTATTCTGTTGGGAGCCACCCAGAGTGGCTGGGGAAACCCAGCCAGGTGGACGGGATATAAATATCATCATCATCATCATCATATTTTTATTTATTTTAAGGAGCTATACTCTGCATTTCAGTTTAATGATCTCCAAGGCAGATTACAAAGAACACAAAAGCCATGATAGCTCCCAGCTCCCCTCTGGGCAGTGTGACTCCGCAGAGAGTCAGTGAGGTGTAGGGTGGACATTTTATTTCCAGCTCCCTGGCATTTTTGCTGTTGCTATCCATATGGGACCCTCAACCCCCCCCCCCACCACCACCACACACACACAGAGTGTGCTGCAATGTATGGATGTCTGCAAATTGTTCTCGCTTTCCAGCATCCTAGGCTGAATGCTAGGATCTCAGTCTTCAGAGATCCAACTTCCTCATGCAGACTGAGCCACGTTTAACTGCCACTTCAACTGGAACCCCATTTGAAAATCCCGCACGCCCCCTCGGCCCCTTCTCTTGGAATATAGCCTTGTGCAAATTAGTCTCCTGGCTGCTTTTATAGGTGTCATTTTTCCAGAGCTCCCCCTTTCCTGTCTGCAAATGAGAGACAAAAACTGTTTCTTGGAACGCAGAAATCTGCTTGTGTGCTGAGTCGCACTATTAGTCCATGTACCTCTACTCTAACTTGAAGCAGTTCCCAGCGTTTCAGATAGGAGTGTATCTCAGCCCTGCCTGGAGCAGCCAAATCTGAACCTGGGACCTTTTAAATAAATGCAAAATGTGTACCGTAATCATAGGTTTGTAGGATCCAACATTACTAAAGTTTAAGCCCGGTGCCAGCAGGTGGCAAGGTTGGGCACTGGCCTCGGTGCCTCGGAAGAGCTTCTCACTCACCCAGCCCAACTGTGCTGCCACTCACTGCCATCCAAATGGGGCCCCAGTTGGCTGTTTTAGTGGCAAGTGGTGTCACTGTTGTTAATATTATAATAATAATAATAATAATAATAATAATAATAATAATAATAATAATTGTACCTCAACCATCAGACTGGGTTGTCCCAGCCACTCTCGGCAGCTTCCAACATATATAAAAACATAATAAAACATTACGCATTAAAAGGCTTCCCTATAAAGGGCTGCCTTCAGATTTATTCTAAAGGTTAGAAAGTTACTTACTCATCTCCTTGACATCTGATGGGAGGGTGCTGCACAGGGCAGGTGCCGCTACCGAAAAGGCCCTGTGCCTGGTTCCCTGTAGCTTCACTTCTCACAGTAAGGGAACCACCAGAAGGCTCAGAGGTGGATTTCAGTGTCCAAGCTGAATGATGACGGTGGGCCTGCTCCTTAAACAGCAACCAAGCACAGTTCCCACCTGCCATCTCAGTTTTCCCAAAAGGCAATGTCCTGGCCTATTGCTCTATGAGATATGACAAGAACTGGGATTGGAGTTGCCACCTAATTTTATCTAAAATGAAATGCTGAGGTAATTTAGGAGTTTCCCACTCAGGAGAAACATCTAAAGCATGTTGAGAGAAGAAAAAAAGATTTGGTGTGGCTACCATACTGCCAACCTAGCAGTTCGAAAGCACGTCAAAATGCAAGTAGATAAATAGGAACCGCTACAGCGGGAAAGTAAACGGCGTTTCCATGTGCTGCTCTGGTTTGCCAGAAGCGGCTTTGTCATGCTGGCCACATGACCTGGAAGCTACACGCCGGCTCCCTTGGCCAATAATGCGAGATGAGCGCGCAACCCCAGAGTCGGTCACGACTGGACCTAATGGTCAGGGGTCCCTTTACCTTTACCTTTACCTTACCATACTGCTCAACCATCCCAATTTAAGCGGGGCACCCCAGAATTATAGAAACCTTTCTTGGCTTCTGATTGGATCCTGGAATGTCTCATTTTTTTGGTCCAGCATTTTTTGGTCCAGCATTTGCACCAGAATGCTGGACCAAAAGATGTTCGGTTTTGTTTTGTTTTTTTGTCTTGACCCCTGGCATGAGTCATCTGGCTCCTGCAAGAGCTCGGGACCAAAAGACAATGAGCGTCCCATTTTGGATCACCTGGACGTTAGAGGATATGGATTAGTGAAATTTGGGAGTGGTGGGGAAGAGGGTTCCACACATCCCTAATCAACGTTATACATGTACAGGATTCTGATCACGTAGAATTATACTAGAGGGAAAGCCTATAGTAGTTGAATGTTGCATTGTCTCTGTGTGAAAATAAGATTCTCCCTCCTCCTCCCCTTTCTCTCTCTGTCTCCTCTCCCCTCACCCCTCCCTCCCAGACTTTGTGTGCCCTGGCCAAGGTCATGAAGGAATGCTGGTCCCAGAGCCCCCCAGCCAGACTCACAGCTTTGAGGATTAAAAAGACACTGAAAAAACTCAGCGACTCCTTCGACAAACCCAAACAACACTCGTAACTGCAGGGACCAGCTCTGGGACCAGGCATCAAATTTCGGACTGTTTGGCTCGGCAAGAAAGTTCAAGGTCACTTCTTCCGCCTCCAGTGTGCTAGTCCTGGCCTCTGTCCGTGGCTGCAGCAAACTTTGTTTGAAACCCGGCCAAGAGGATTTGGTCTAGAGCCCCCATGGCTGGCTGGGATTGATCCTTTGCAGGAGAATTTCATGGAACAGATGACTTGCTTCGGGCATCTTTAATTTGTTTTCTCTAGCAACAAAAAGCAAGGGGGGGGAAGAAGAAACACCCACTTCTCCTAGAACATACATTAATATAAATACCCCCTGGACCTGTAACCTGACGCCAGCCCGTCTCGCCACCAACGCCTGAAAAATGGGGAGGGATCATGCTTGGAAAGAGCACAGCTGTTCTGCCGAAGGGCCTGCTACCTTGGAAACACCACTTTAAGGACCATTCATAAACCAGTATTTAGATTGGGCCCTATAGGATCTCTGTATGTGTGTTCTGTCTGCATCATGCATATGTGCCTACAAAAGAAAAGAGAGAGCAGAAGAGGCGGCACAGACTTGCAAGAACAGGAGTGGATTCACACGGACATGTAGACAATTGTTCTGTGCCACCGGAATTTAAGCCTGGGGTGTATAGACGTATATGAGCATGGAAGGCCCTACAAAATAACCCTGGATGTGTGCAAAATATTTTTTGCAAAATGAACATGATTGTGTTGCACACTGTGAGCAAACAGGTGAGCTCCGTCAACTGGGATAAGGTCTACATCAGGGGTCAGCAAACTTTTTTAGCAGGGGGCCAGTCCACTGTCCCTCAGACCTTGTGGGGGACCAGACTATATTTTGGGGAAAAAATATGAAGACATTCCTGTGCCCAACAAATAACCCAGAGATGCATTTTAAATAAAAGGACACATTCTACTCATGTAAAAACATGCTGATTCCCGGACCGTCCGCGGGCCGGATTTAGAAGGCGATTGGGCCTCATCTGGCCCCCGGGCCTTAGTTTGGGGACCTCTGGTCTACATTCCAGTAGAATGGGCAGTAGAGTGGGCCTCATCCCTCACCCCCAGAGGCTTCCCTTATAAAATGTGTTGCATTGGACCAAAAGGGCTTTCCCTGCCTGTTCTTCCAAGCTGGGTTGCAAAAAGGGGAAATGCTTTATTGCACCCCTGGTTTGAATTCAAGCCATGACTGTTAAGGAAGAATCAGGGGCTCGTTTTAAGGCCACTCCTGATTCTTATTCCTTTCAGCCACACCTTGAAGCTTCCAGATGTCATATATGATGTCAGGTCCAGGAAATATAGGTTTGCCCCAAACAACCTGGTGAGCCAAGGTTTGGGGCCTGGCCGGGCTGTTTGCACATTGCATACACTGTGTGCATTAGTTTTCCTGTGCAGGATCAGGCCAGTGCACATGAGCAGCTTGCAAACAGGATGCCCTGGTGCATGTAACACTGCCAAAAAAATTTTTTGGGGGGGTGGAATTGGGGATGGAGGGCTTGTCCCATTTTAATCAAACATATTTTAATCAAAATATATCCATGACAGGGCAGCTGAGTGCAACCTACGTGAAAGACATGTCAACTCATTTCACAAAGAAAAAAAACTTCAAGTTGCTTCAGAAATGTAATTATTTTGCACGGAAATGTGTTTTATATTTATTAAATTTGTACCGGAAAAAAAGCACCCACACAGTTGTTCATTTTGTACGAGCCACATTATTTTTGCAGAAAGAGTGAGGGAAAATTACAGGGGGGACTTTCTATGGGGTGGCGGGTGGGGTCATTGACAGTTGAAATTACAGGATTTTGTTTGGGGAGAAAGAAAGCAACTGAAGGTAATCAAATGTTCTGTCATGGGAAGGAGCACAAAATAATGGAAAATGGCAGAAAGAAAAGAAAATTTCTTAATAACATGGAGAAGACAAAAAAAGAACTGGATCTCTACAGACTGTTTAAATCCCATTAAGGCTAGTGGGAGTTAAGAACACTAATGGCTGGTTTGTAAATAAATCCTTCTCCACTCACCTATGGCAAGTAATAATTCCCCAGTGAAACCCTACAACGGTTCCCTATTTCTTTTAAGTTGCGAATAGCCAACAGGGATGTTTAGACAGGTGGACTAGTTAAAATAAAAAGGTGGGCTTGTACGCTTTGCAGATCTATTTGCCAAGGGACAGAGACATGAAAGCAAGCCTATAGCTGAGCTGGAATTTGAAGTTGGGATTCCCTCTGTCAGATATATACTTTTGAAATGTTTTTACATTTGGGATTAAACAAATGGAATGGAATTACATTTGGGATTAACCAAATTAATGGAAAATTTGTGGGCTCCCTTGGACAAAAATGAAGACTCCAGCCAAGAATATCAGAGCAAAACAGCAGCCAATAGGCTTGGTCTTTATTGACTGTTGCAGCGGGGTGTTTTCTCTCTCACACAGGAGAAAAGAAAGAACCCCTCCCAAAGGTGTGCCAGCCCCTATATAAAGGTAAGGGTAAAGGGACCCCTGACCATTAGGTCCAGTCGTGACCGACTCTTGGGTTGCACGCTCATCTCGCATTATTGGCCGAGGGAGCCAGCGTATAGCTTCCAGATCATGTGGCCAGCATGACAAAGCCGCTTCTGGAAAACCAGAGCAGCACATGCTGTAGCAGTTCCTGTTTATCTACTTGCACTTTGACGTGCTTTCGAACTGCTAGGTTGGCAGGAGCTAGGACCGAGCAACGGGAGCTCACCCCGTCACAGGGATTCGAACCGCCGACCTTCTGATCAGCAAGCCCTAGGCTCAGTGGTTTAACCCTTCTGATCAGCAAGCCCTAGGCTCAGTGGTTTAACCCACAGTGCCACCTGAGCCCCTATATAGACTTTTGAAATTGCCCACCTCAAACTCAAGACCCGCCCCAGAAGCGTCATGCATCACAGAAGGGGTGTAGCCCAAGACACACACACACCCGACACGTCACACCTACATCATAGAAAGGGACGGTCTACAGCAGAAATCTGAGTACTGTACCTTGTTTATCTTCTGTATGGCAAGTTACCTGTTAATGTTGGATTACCAGGGGGCCTGGCTAGTCTTTTGAAATAATAAATACTTAGTTCCTGAGCCAGGACACAGACTCACACCCTATTCATATCTTAAATGTGTCCTTAAGGCAGGATCTTGAGAGTCCCATGGACTGCAAGAAGATCAAACCTATCCATTCTTAAGGAAATCAGCCCTGAGTGCTCCCTGGAAGGACAGATCGTGAAGCTGAGGCTCCAATACTTTGGCCACCTCATGAGAAGAGAAGAATCCTTGGAAAAGACCCTGATGTTGGGAAAGATTGAGGGCACTAGGAGAAGGGGACGACAGAGGACAAGATGGTTGGACAGTGTTCTCGAAGCTACGAACATGAGTTTGACCAAACAGCGGGAGGCAGTGCAAGACAGGAGTGCCTGGCGTGCTCTGGTCCATGGGGTCACGAAGAGTCGGACACGACTAAACGACTAAACAACAACAACAAGGCAGGATCTGTGAGCAGAGAGACAAAGGGGAGGGGTTGGTTTTTTTTTTCATTTCCTCCCTCCTCGCAGAGAAACATTTGGTCAGTTGGGGAGAGCCAAAATGGTTTTCAGTTCTGTCTTCCTGTACTGTTTGCTTGGTACATTTATGAACATTTATTATACAGTGGTACCTCGGTTTAAGTACACAGTTGGTTCTGGAAGTCCGTACTTAACCTGAAGCGTACTTAACCTGAAGCGAACTTTCCCATTGAAAGAAATGGAAAGTGGATTAGTCCGTTCCAGACAGTCCACAGAGTACTTAAACTGAAGTGTACTTAACCTGAAGCGAACTTTCCCATTGAAAGTAATGGAAAGTGGATTAATCTGTTCCCAACGGGTCCACGGAGTACTTAAACTGAAGCGTACTTAACTCGAAGTATGAGTGTAATTGGTTCTGGAAGTCCGTACTTAACCTGAAGCGAACTTTCCCATTGAAAGTAATGGAAAGTGGAATAATCCGTTCCAGACAGGTCCGCTGAGTACTTAAACTGAAAGTACTCAAACCGAGAGAAGTTGCAGTCCAGCAACATTTAGAGGGCAACACGCTGTTACCCCTGTGGGGTATAATACTGAACTCCAGTCTCTCATTCAGAGCATTGGCCTGACTCCGTATAAAACAGCTTCCTATGTTCCTAAGAGCTCGAAGATCTACAATAGTTTGCAATCAGCAACCAGTTAGCTATCAAGGCTGTATGTGCATCCAGAATATTATGTCTGGCTCCACAATTTACTTGCCTAAGAAGTTCTGAGTTCCCTGTGGTTCTGACTGGATGCTTTTATCAAGTGGTGGGTGAACAAATATTTGCACATTAAGGGCTCCTGCTCCAGCTCCAAAAGTGGATGTTAAGCTGAGCCACAAAATAGCAAACTGATAAACCTAAGGAAATTTGGATGGTATGTCATGGTGCAGCTTCTCCTCCTAAGCTTTAATCCCATTCTAGTTGTTAGCAAAGATATGCCCCCCCAAAAAATACCCCATCGGTAAAGGAGCTCTGCTGCATATTTATTTTAATCAGAAGCATGCAGGTGCACATCAATAACGTGAGTGTTAAAAAGCTGGTGGCGCTGTGGTCTAAACCACTGAGCCTCTTGGGCTTGCTGATCGGAAGGTCGGCGGTTCAAATCCCCACAACGGGGTGAGCTCCCGTTGCTTTGCTCCAGCTCCTGCCCACCTAGCAGTTTGAAAGCATGCCAGTGCAAGTAGATAAATAGCTACCGCTGCGGTGGGAAGGTGTTTCCATGCACTATGGTTTCCGTCAAGGTGTTCTGTTGTGCCAGAAGCGGTTTAGTCATGCTGGCCACATGACATGGAAAGCTGTCTGTGGACAAATGCTGGCTCCCTCGGCCTGAAAGTGAGATGAATGCCGCAACCCCATCGTCGCCTTTGGCTGGACTTAACCGTCCAGGGGTCCTTTACCTTTTTTTAAAAAAACCTTATCCAAAATGGTTCTGATTGGGGACAGAAGGACTGAGCTCCTTGCTTATTAGCTGGTGGGCAGGGGGTTTAATCCCGCTTAGTCTCTGTCCGTCCATCCATCCATCCATCCATTCCCCCCCCCCGCGCGCACGCGCGGACAGGCATGTGCCAATTTTGACAGGTGGGTGGGGAAACACACTTGTCCAGCACCTGACTTTATTACTCCCCCACCCCGGTATAGAGCTTTAAATGTACGCACATCACATTTGCAGCCACTGGAAATGCCAAGGCCATTGTTGGAAGCAGAAAAAGCCATGAACTCGCATGCCCTGCATCGCCCTGGCGCTTATCAGCCAATTCACTTCTTGTAGAATCTAGGAGTTTCCTGCTGATAACAGAAGCAAACATAGCCAGAAGAAGAAGCTGAGGGGGGAGCAGATGGAGACGAAAGAATAACTTAGGCAAAAAAAATTGTTGAAATGACTCCTTGGTTTGATTTTCTGATAAAAGTCCAGATGGTGCAATGACATTTCCTGGAATATGTGATTTCCCCCCCTCCCCCGTCACTGATTCCAGTAATGTTGCAAAACATTAAGAAATGCACAAAATGGAAGTGACCTATTAGATAGTCAAACCCTTTCCATAAGCCAAAGTTTAAAAACAGATTTGGGAAACATATTTTTTTTCCTTTGTAAAAAAAAAGTTGGGGGAGGGAAGGAGTAAAACACAACTAAACCTGCTGTTCCTTCTGGAATAGACTTGTATCCCCACCCCCTCAACCTCAACACAGATCTCCTACCTTGGAAAATCCAATATATATGATCCAATGAAAGCATTCAAAGGGTTTCGGTGTGTATTGAATATTTGGGAGGGGCGGACGTATCTTCTCGCAAGGCAGCTTGTTACTTTGGGAGAAGGCAGCTATGTCACACAGAAAATGAGACCCGAAACTAAAAGGGTGCTGCTAGGCTATTTTCATCTCTGCTAGTTTCTACACACAATCGCACATCCGTCTCTCTGCTCCATGCAGGCAAGGAAGAGGTAACATCATCAGACTTCAAGGACACTCGGGGTGCAAAATAGGGGCAGTGAGGGGGAGTGGCTTGGGAGAACTTCCAAGGGCCACATTCAGGGCACCGGGCTGAGGTTCTCCACCACGACTGTAAAGCAGCAGGATGGATGTACAGGAGTCTCCCCACTTAACGCACACTTGACTAGTGCCGAGAAATGATTAAATCAATTGATTTAAATGGCAAAAAAGGGCTCAAAACATGGGGGGGGGGGAACCAGCCCGAAAAGAGCAGGAAAAGTGCAAAAATGGCGCAGAAAGAGCAGTAAAATGCCAGGAGCCTTTGCAACTGCAATCCCATCAGCCTTTGCACCGACCGTTGATGCCTGTGGAGAATTGAAGTTTGCAAAAGGAGGTTTGGAGGGAGCGACTGTGGTGGGTTTTTGTGGATTTGGGGCGGAGTTTTTGGTGCTCCCCACTATAGGTACATGTGCGGTACTCGGGAACGTCACCCACAAGTAAGCAAGGAGACGCCTGTAGTTCCATAGGCCTGTAAGGAGAAGGGCCTGCATGAATGTAACATAAAGCAAAGAAGGTACACATTATGTTTCCCTAAATCCTGTTGATACCAGGGTCCTGTGCAGGGGCAATAATGCCTCCCATCAATGGTATTCTCCTCCTTGCGCCTGCTGCATATACAACTGTCCTCCATCACTCCAGATGCCTCAACATTTCATATCCCTTCCTCCATAAAATGTCCTAGCGGTCTGCATCAAACTTCTGACATAGCATCTTCAGTGTGGCCATTATCAGCCTCCCGCTAGACAAACAAGCAAAAGCAACCCCACCGCAATCATTTGATGCTTATAATGCAAGCTCCTCGGGGCAAGGACCAGTAGCTTTGCTTATCTTAACTCATAAGGTTTCATTACACTGGTGCTGGAACATAATTAATAATAAAAATTATAATCAGGCAAAGCTAGGGCTGTTACTCTGGGTTAACGCCCAATGGGAAGGGGTACAGCTGACTAAGCTGTGGCCCCATGGCCGTCTTTACCCAGGGGTGCAAGGGGTGTGGGGTACCCGGGCGCCGAATTTGGGGAGGGGCGCCAGGCCCCCACCTAAGCTCTTAACTATCTACCTGTTATGAAATAATAAATAATTTTAATCAAGCTAGAAAAACAAAATGCATATATACCTAGGTATTACCGAAATTTATACCTACTGTTTCACTAAAGGACTTTCGACTTTGTCTGCTCATTTACCAAAGCCACACTGCTCCAGCGATGGCGCTTGTCAGACTCAACGATGGCACTTGTCATTCTCAACGGTGCCGTGCACACGAAATTAACTCTTACATCAAAATATTATGTTGTGTGGTGTCTGACATAAGCATAATAAAAGTTAATTTGGGGGCTAAACTAAATTTGGGGGGCGCTGGGCGGATCTTTGCACCCCGTCGGCACCTATGCTAAAGACCCCACTGTGTGGCCCTCCAGGCTTCATCTCCCATAAGTCGCAGCCAGTGTGCTGAATGTGATACAGCTTCATCGCAGGGCCACAGGTAACAGGGAAACTCTGTTATTGCCCGTGCAGCCTACCTCCCCCCTTGTGGACCACTCATCTAGCTTATCTCCTCTTTGACTATGTGCTGCGCCAGCAAAGCATTGTGGCTACGGACAAATTGTTTTTTGTGACAACAGCAGAGGGACAGGGAACAAATTCATTCCAATGAAGTATTGCCAACTTCGCTCTGAAACGCTTCCTCCTCCGTTCATTCCAGGGAGATTTCTGATTTTCCAGCGATCCCTTATTTGCACTCTCTGTGCATCTCTTGGCAAGGCTGCTGCAGCTGGACACGATCTCTGCTCCTTAAGCTCTGGAGAGGCCTGGGGTAACTCTTGTGCATGAACACAGGCAGAAGAGGAATTCCACAAGTGAATCATGAGCTGAGCCTTCAGAGAGAATTTAAGATGGGGATTTTCTTTTAAGTCTGGAATGCAACTGCTCCAATAGTACACATGCTCCCCAAGGGACCAGAAGCACAGTGTGTGCATGTACCGTAGCTGGAAAAGGGAGGAATGGCGCTTTGGCTTTCTGTTGCAACCAGACACATTTTAATTCAAATCCTATACTACTAGCATGGTGCAAAAAGGGCTTGGGATCAAACTCTTCTACCCTCCCTGCATTTAGCAGGATCTCATGGATGGTTTAAATGCTGGGGTCTGAAAATAGTACATTAAGACTTAGGCTATCCAGTGTCATTATGCTTGCATTTCATACAGAGCCAAAAACACATATAGCTCTAGGATAATAAAAAGATTCCTCCACATGAGTGAATACTCACCCCTCTGTACGTGGTTGCTTCCTTGAAACACAACCCTTTTCAAGGCAGCACATTTTAACGCTTAAAAAGCATATTTACACCCATTCTAAGATATTATCAATGTAGACAATACAATTAAGATGTGCCATGGAGGAGTTTTGACATGTGGGAAGTTGTCTCCTAAATGCAGAAGACATGCAACCTTATTGCACCTTAGCAACCTTGCACATGATATTATTATTATTATTATTATTATTATTATTATTATTATTTATTGTTTGTACCCCGCCCATCTGGCTGGGTTTCCCCAGCTATTCTGGGCGGCTTTGCTTCTATAAGCAAACTTCTCATTCATCTTCTCTGGCCTGCTCAGTGTTCAGGCACATAACAAAACAGCACCATCCAGCTAGTACAAGAGGAGAAATGTGTATGTACACTGGAAAATACGGTAAGCGAAAACTGGCTTACTAAACAGGAAGGCCAGGTTCACACACACATGCATGTGCATCGCTTGATTTCCCTACACTTGACTGATGTGCACACTGGCCTTGTTCACACATGTCCTCATCACCTGCTCACATATGATCATCACCGATGTACCAAGTGGGGGCTTGCAGGTATGAAATGCCACAAGCAGAGTTCCCATGCCACCTTGCACAGCTTTTTTAAAAAAACGAAGGCAAGTTGCACATTCAAAAATAATCAAGAATAAAGGCATCCAGCGATGTGTGAATCAAGCCTTGCGGATTGGAAATTGAACATGGGAACCGAGGCAATTAAGAAACTCTGTGCTCGGGGCAATGTGAACATTATTCCTGCAGTGTTAACATAGACGGCTAATTCCCATCACTTGGAGAGTACCGCAGGTATCCACCGCCTGCCTGCCACCTTCCGTGTGAGCGGATTATCTCAGTGCCTCCTGCACATCCCTTGCACGGAGCCTATGCCCATTGGCACATGAGGGCAAACTCATCAAGGCCATACTACTTTGAAGTTGTCCAATCTCGGACTCCAGTCAGGATCAGGCCTGGTTAGTACTTGGATGGGAGACCACCTGGGGAAGACCAGGCACCATGTGGAAAAGCACTGACTTGACATGCCACCTTCCTCCCCCCAACCCCCGCTCGCATCTGTGTGGTGTAGTGGTTAAGAGCGGTAGACTCGTTATCTGGAGAACCGGGTTCGCGTCTCCGCTCCTCCACATGCAGCTGCTGGGTGACCTTGGGCTAGACACACTTCTCTGAAGTCTCTCAGCCCCACCCACCTCACAGGGTGTCAGTTGTGGGGGAAGAGGGGAAAGGAGATTGTTAGCCGCTTTGAGACTCCTTCGGGTAGTGATAAAGCGGGATATCAAATCCAAACTCCTCTTCTTCTTCTTCTTTAGACATACCATACATACATACATATAGGAGCCAACTCCTAGGAGCTGAGGTACCTTCACCCCAACAAAAAACAGTATTAGCCACGGAGGAGACTAGCTGGATTTTTTGCCCTGGGTGAAGCCTCCAGAGGCGCACCATTGAAGCTCCCAGCCTGTGTGTGCAAATGCATGGGGGGATGCCAAACTGGATCTTTGTGTTACACACACACACACTTTTAAAAATTGATTTCCCAAATCATTGCAAATCAGTCCAAATTGTTTAAATGTAATACAAGTTCTTCAAATAATTAGGTTTACATTATACTAATGTAAAGATCTATACACAAAGCCTAAAAAATATGCATTAACCATTTGCCCCCTTTTTTAAAAATTCACAATCTCTTTCTTAAACTAGGCTTTAGCTCAACCCAGGTCAAAGCGGATGGGCATTGCCATTCAAATAGCGTGCGCGCACCGCAAAATCATGTGATCATTAGGCGTGGTGGGGCTTACCTGGTCTACCCCCCCCACCGCCTCACACCCCCCCCCCCAAATATTTTATTCAAGCTGGCACTCCTGCACACAAACACACTCGCTCCCCTTTGTCTCCCTCCGCTTTTCCAGTCGGCGGACACTTTCCCTCCCCGACTTCCCTCTCCTTTAACAAGGGCCGCTTCCCCTTTAAGCCCCTTGCTGCCTCTCTCGCGCGCATGCGCACACCCCGCCCTCCCCTCGCTGCTGAGGCGCCGCTGCTGCTCTGCTGTCTGCCTTGTCTCGCGCCGCCGCCGCCGCCGCTGCCTCTCTCGCCCCGCGCGAGTTGAGGGCGAAAGCGAGGCTGCTGCCGGTTGCGCCGCCGTCGCCTCAGACCTGTCTCAGCTCCTGTCGCGAGGCCGTCGCCATGGCGAGCGGTCCGGCTCGCCGCCCGCTCCCGCCGCCCGTGGGGCCCAAGGCGCTGCTGGTGCTGCTGCTGGTGCTCGGGGGCCACCGCGGGGCCCAAGGTGAGAGGGGAGGAAGAAGAAGAAGAGGCAAGGGACCTCATCCAACATGGCGGCGGCTGCTTCAGCTCGGGGTGGGGCGTGTAAATATTGGGGAGAGGGGCGAAAGAGGGGAGACCGAAGGCGTCGCGGGGTTGGAGAGGAAGGGTCTCTTGTGTGAAGAGGCGGGGTCCCCATCCCTTAGGGGTGGGTATCTGTGTGTGTGTGTGAGAGAGAGAGAGAAATCCACCGAGAAATCCAGTCAAGCTGTCAGTGAGATTATAGGGAGGGGGTCGGCGGACCCTCCATAGAAACCCTGCCTTTGATCCTTCACTCCCAGCAGCCGTGGGGCGGGAGGGTTGGGGGGCTGCTTGCTGAGGAGCTGCCATGCCTTAGCAGAGGTGGTGTGTGTGTGTTTGCTTGTGTTGCGAGGTGCAGGCAGGGGATGGGGGGATGTGTGCTGGGGTGGGGTGGGAGGTCTGAAAGCGCTTTAAAAAATTAAAAATAATTGTGATACATCTAGGGCAGGGCCGTCCGACTTCCAAGAGACTGCGATCTACAGCCACCATAAAAACACTGGCAGTGATCTACCTAGGGGAACCGGGTGGCTGGCATCGAAATCTGGAGCTCGATTCGTCAAGAGAGACAATGGCCAACTGGAGGAGCACCTGATTTCCTCGAGGGGTGGAGGGAGGGTTGTGTTTCTCTTTAGGGGCCTTGCAATTTCTGTGATGCCTTTCTCGTGTGTGTGTGTGTGTGTGTGTGTGTGTGTGTGTGTGTGTATTTTGGGGGGGGGGGTGGAGGTCACATGAACCCGTTGCCTGTTAAGGCTCCTTGCTTCTGCCAACCCCTCTGCAGATCATAGTGAGAGATCATTGGTGAGGGATGATTTTTAAAAGCATGTTTTGAATCAATAGGCTGGCATGATGGTTGTTAATTGTGTCAACAAGTATGTAAAACTCCAGAATTTTAACTTTAAAAAAGGAGGCATGGGATGAGACTTAAAGCCCACTATCGGCCCACAGTGGAGTTCCAGTTCACCCCAAATAGCCTGCCTCTGAGAATGTTTTGGTTTCACCATTAAGTGTCCTCAGGCCTGATGACTCGAGTGTCCCCCTTGCTGTCTTAACAAAAACATCATCAAATAAGGAGCCAGTCAAAAACCAGTTCCTTATTTGCAGACCTGTTTGTTAATGTGTTGCAAAGGGAGGTGTGGGGGGGCATCAGCCTTGAGAAGGTCTTGTTTCTTAACAAAGCTTTTGATCAGGTAGGGCTAAGCATTGTATGCCACTAGACAACTATATAAACTAGTCTGTTTATATATTGATGCATCTCAGGACAACCCAGAGGTTTGTTCAAGAATCACGGTTGGTCAGCACTTGACCCTGAAAAGCCAATTCTACTTTGAAATGTAGGAATGTGGTATGAAGTGATTTTTGCCACATGACTAACTATTGGTAGTTAAAGGTGATGTGGTCCCGTGTAGAACCAATCAGCTTGTGATAAGTGTTATAGTTCTCAATCATTTCTTGTTATGGATCTCTTTGGTGACCTGGATATCCCAGGTCATGAACTGAGGGTACCTGATGCAGCCACCAAGCTGAAACCAACCAGGTCTGGGTCAGTGCTCGGATGGGAGAGCTTCTGGGAACCATGTGTGTGCTTGCTGTCTTGGATTCTGTGATGGAAAAAAGATAGGATATGAATGTACTAAATAAATCATCAAGCTACTCAGTCAGTTTACTATATGGCAAAGTCAGCTTAGATATCATTGCCCTTCTCTTTGAGCTCTTCCAGAAAGTCTTCTGGGTATAAGAATTTTGTTGTGAATAAGGAACACATGTATTCAGATGGTTTCTTTTGCCAGATAGTTGATGTGGCAATATATTTTATAAAGGCGCTCAATTTCTTGGAAGAGGGAGGATAGAGTCTGGCAATGTCTCATTCAGCTAATTGGAAATTTTGAATTTGGAGAACACTGGTAGCAAGATTATTCCCCAAGACATTTGCAGAGCTGGGCTTATTCTGGTACAAACATATAAAATGGGTGCTTCAAAGGGGGGTGTAAAAAAGATCAACATATAGGGATGGGTGGCAGCATGTTATCTCTGAAGTACTGAGTTTGCAGAGGCAGAAATACGATCTTACCATGTTTCTGAATGATGATGTCCAAGGCTGTGTGGCTTAATCTTTTTTTTTGAAGGGATGTACGGTATTGCCATGGTTCCTGAACGTTGTTGTTTGCCTTGGAAAGAACACCGCTTTAAAGGGATTTTGCTATCAGGTGTTCCCATCAGTTTTATCTAAAGCCCAGCTCCCATTTCTGATTAATTAACATTTGCTTTTTAGCATTGAACTCTGAACTTGCTTTCCCTTAAATTCAAGTTTTTTTAAAAAGGATTTGCTACAAGGTTCACATTACAGCCCAGTGTAGAGGAGAGCCGCGATTCTAAAACAATTGCATTATTAGAACTTAACAAATGAGCAATTTTTTTGCTAACAAATAAGCCGCTAACAATAAACAAACAAAAATAGAAACTCCAAAAATGTCTGAACCAGACAGTAAGAACAGTAGAAAATGGCAGCATCAAAAATAACAACAGGAGATTAAAACCAATCAATCAATCAATCAATCGATAGCATGCTTAATTTCACCCTATGCACAGCTAAGCAGATAGTAGCTCCACTGAACTCAAGTATGGGTGCTTGGATGTTCTGACTACATGATACAGGAACTAACAAATGAGAATCCAACAAAATTGACAGTACTGTAATAATATTGCTTCATAGCATTGTTGTGATATTTTGGCCATTTTAATCCTCCATCTCTTAGTTTAGTTCTCAGTTCATTTGTTCCAGCTTTGGGTTGTTCAAACCAATTTTTTAAAAATATCCAAATTGCCAGCATAAGCTGAAACTGGATTTCGGAAGAGCTAGTGGGTGCTTATCTAACTGTTAAATGTGAAATCATTAGGGAGCAGATTAACTTTGTATGTGAAGCCCACTGAAGACTGAGCCTCTCCATTCATTTCACACTTCACTCTACTCTGAAAAGTTCTTATTGATTTCCTTCAAATTCATGCCTGTTGAAAAAATAAACAGGAATGGGGAAATTGACTTCCTTAGTCTTTGATGCATTGTTTTGGTTGACAGCAATTGTTTCCAGCAAATGCTGCAATGTATGTTTTTACTAATAGTATTCCTCAGTGAGGTGTGTATGCAGCATGGTTTTATGGGCAAGGGAAAATGTGCAAATAAAAACTGATGTTTGTGAATAGGCGTGTGCAAGGAACCCATTTTGCCAAGTTGCAAGAGAAAGGTGTGGGTGGGTGAAAGCCAATTTTAAAAGCATAATAGTAAACAGCATGAACTGCTTGAAGCTTAACTGTGGTAATTGGTGTCTCTTTAAGCAACCATAACATGCTTTCTGTGCTTTGCTAATAAGGTTCATTTTCAGTAGCTTTCACTTGTGCTGTTTATGTATTTTTACATAAGAATAAAATAGCCTCCTAATTATTTTGTATGAAAACATAATTCAGCTTGCTGTTTCCATAGCTTCTGAGCATGCAGTGTCCTGTACAATTAATAAAGCTACATATTTAGAAGCTTAGCTGTGACCGGTACAGTGGTACCTCTGTTTGCGACCGCAATTCGTTCCGCCGAGGCATTTGCTCGCCGAGGTGTCCGCTCGCCGAAGGTACGCTTCTGCGTGTTCACGAAGCGCCGATAGAGCACTTCTGTGCATGGGCATGCTGCGCAGATCGCTTCTGTGCATCCGACGCCGCGGAACCCGGATGTAAACACTTCCGGGTCCGTGGCATTCGCTTGCCAAAGCGTTCGTAAACTGAGGTAGTCGTAAACTGAGGTTCCACTGTACTTGAAAGTAATAAGTTGTGGGTTCCTTTGCTGATATTTCTCAGAAAAGGGATTTATTCAGTTCAAAATAGAACATAATTTATATTTTATTACTTTCCAAGAAAGATACCACTTAATTGGAAATTGGGTGCACTGTCCAAAAAACCCGTCCTTGAACTCCTTTTCACACATCTTAGCCAGAATGCTGAGATTTTCCTCTCACTTTTGGCCATCTGGTTTGATGTCCCAGTCTGCATGCTGTTGTGGAAACTGCACTTGTAAATGGCCTCAAGCAAAACTTTAGCCCTATGGTCAAGCAGTTTAAAGGGTGTCCACGAGTAAGATGATTTCCTCTTACACTATTATCCAAAGTACTTCTCTGCAGCTGCATTCCAGAAGTGCAGACCATAAGGATTTCTCTTAAGGCGAGCTTTCACTTAACAATGAGGGCATAGCATAAACAAATTAAAGTGGAGAGTTAGCAGCTCAAGGCCCCTCTGCTAAGCCTTTAAAGCAATATTGTATATATAATTCAAGTATTTGAATCAAAGCCTCAAAACCAGTCTTAGTTGCTGTACTGTACGTGTTCTTGCCGAATTGACCATTTATGAATAAACCCAGAGTACTATGGAGCCAATGTGAATTTGCTCAATATTCAAATTGAAATGAGGTTTTTAAAAGGTGTTTAATTCTTGAAGAAAGAATAGTTCATAAGTCACTCTGTGTGTGTTAGTGCATTCCTATAGTGTTATTTTAAACAAAGTAAAGTGAAATAACTTGCCTGTTCATAAGCTACTATCTTCCCCAATGCAAATTTCTACTGCCTTCATTGGATAGACTTTTCTTCCCAATCCCTTTGATCTTTTACTCCATACAGATATTTGATGTTGAATATGTTTGTCTAGGAAACATCTCGCTTAATGATTCCAATAATAACCACTTCTTAAAAAAATCTGTTTGGGGCAGCTTAACATTATTTTAAGTGTGTACACCTTTTAAAATTGTGTCATTTAGCAGGACTTAGGAAGCAACAGCAAGAGATGCTGCAAATTTGTTGGTACAGTGGTACCTCGATCCGTTCCACGGCCGTCTTCGTAAGTCGAAGTCTTCGGTTGTCAAAGCGCCTGTTCTGCACGCGCCGCAAAAAGACTTCCGGGGTTGTCGACTTCGGTAGTCGAAACCTTCGGAAGTCGAGGTACCACTGTAGTTGAGATAAAGCATTGGGGCCAACCTACATGTTGCATAATTTTCCTTTGCAATTGTAAGCAACAGAAAGATGAGTGGGAAAGAGAGGTTTAAGCCTTTCCCCTATTAAAATACTGTTCTCCACTTGCTACTTCCTTCTCCCACCTGGGGGAGATATACAAAGACCTGCTTTCTCTCTTCACCCTTTCTCATCTTCTGATTTCGGAATCAGTGGCTGTTTTCATTAAGAAAATGGGTGGCTTCCAACAGAAAAATAAAATAATCAATCAAACATTAAAAGCCTCTCTAAACAGGGCTGCCTTCAGATGTCTTCTAAAAATCTGGTAGCTGTTTTTCTCTTTGACATCTGATGGGAGGGCGTTCCACAGTGAAGAGAAGTAAAGTGAAGAGAAATTTACATTCATAAACTAGAATGCATTTTATTTCCAAAAGAAAAGAAAAGAAACATTTTAAAATTATGGTGTTGATAAGGGGTGAATATGGTTTAAAGGTAAAGGGACCCCTGACCATTAGATCCAGTCGTGACCGACTCTGGGGTTGCGGTGCTCATCTCGCATTATTGGCCAAGGGAGCTGGCGTACAGCTTCCAGGTCATGTGGCCAGCATGACAAAGCCGCTTCTCGTGAACCAGAGCAGCACAAGGAAACGCCGTTTACCTTCCCACTGTAGCGGTACCTATTGCAGGAGCTGGGACCGAGCAACGGGAGCTCACCCCATCGCGGGGAACCGAACTGCCGACCTTCTGATCGGCAAGCCCTAGGCTTAGTGGTTTAACCCACAGTTTAGGAATCTGTAAACATGTGGGAGTGATGCTTAAAGCATGGGGCAAGTTTATGGGTAAAGCAGGGTGTTTCATTAGTTGTGCACTGGACTCTGTCTTGGTTTTTTTGGGGGGGGGGGAGAAGTAGCATAGTTTTGTTTTTTGCATTAATTACTTCACAGTAACTGGTCAAGCATTACCTAAATATTGCCAGACAAGCATATTGAAGTATTTGTCTGTAACACACTAACTACAAAAACATGAACTAAACTAATATTTCATTAACAGAAGTTGTATAAAACTATTAATAAAAATGTTAAAGCAGTGGGGAGTTCTAGCACATCATGAAGATCCATGTTCCCCACAGTGTAGAAAAACCGGTCACTGAAGGCTTATTGGAAGAAGGAAGAACATGGAGGTTCTGTGGAGAGGGGGCAGAACCAGGGTACCCAATCTTAAAATATGTGTCTGTTTCTCTGTGTAGTTTGACTCCTACAAGGCTCAGAGCAAAGAGTCCTAATTCTTTGGCTATCAGATGGCACTCTGGTGCAATAAAAAACAGGCCACACATGAACAAGCATTCTTGGTCTGGGATGCTGAATGAGGAGTGGATTCTTAGCTTCTTGGAATATTTGACCTTAGTTGATTGATGTGACATACCAATCTTATAGGATCTATTCCGCTGGGTGTGTGGTGGGGGTGGGACAAGACACACTAAGCATTGCAGTTATTGTAAATTCTCAGTTTCTACCCCAAATTCCTATTTTTGTGATTGCTGCCAAGCAATCAGGAAATAATGCATTAGATCAGGTCTGTTAGTTCCCAGTGAGTTCACAAACCCAGTTTGGAGTGTTTTTTACCTTTAAAGTCCTAAATAGTCTGGGACCAAGTTACCAGGCCGCTTTCACATTGAGACATGCTTTTGAGGTCCTGCTTGTAGGCCCACTTCTTGAGAGTAATCAAGTTGGCAAGCATGTAGGAGAAGGCTTTCTTGGTGGCCCTGCATTTGTGGAACTCTGTTCCAACCTGAAGATAAGATAAGCCCCATTCCTAGCAGTTTTAAAGCAGACTTTGAGAACATGCAGAAATTCGTGGTGCTGATTTGTTCTGATGATACTGTATTTATGGTCTTACTGGACTGTTTCTGTTTCATTGTGCTGGCCGCTTTATTATTATTGGTTGCATTAAAGTTTTAAATTCTGTTTTTATGTTTATATATGTATGTTTGTGCATTGTGAGGAAAAGTTATCTTACCTCTTCAGTCTTAGCAGTCCTCCCAACAAAAAGAAAGGAGCCACTGCTTCCTAAATTTGAAGAGAAACAGAGTTATAGCATATTTTTTGGACATGGAAAGCGTGTGCAGATCAGTGTTAGAAACACATATCTGCTGGGTGCCAAATGGCTCCTTTAACCAGGGGTACAGTTGCCAAAACTGAATGCCTAGTTGCCATTTGGGGGCCAGGAACTATTTGGTTCCTGAAATTCATTCTGATTGTGCAAATAAAATATAAAATATAATAGATAAAATTCTACAGAGTGTGTTCCTAGTGTAAAAATAGTCAAGATCCAAGAATCCCTAGGTATGCACCTCCAGGTGGTGGAGATGTCAGGCGCCATCCTGGCACCCAGGCATCTTCACTTGGTCGCAAGTTACCAATAGCCAGGTGCAAAATGCACTTGGCGTATGGTGAATTTTGAATGCTGTATGGTGAATTTTGAATGCTGGTGCAGATATTCAACTAAATACTGTACATGAAGGCTCAAACTGCAAATGAAGACAAGGGCAGAAATGCAAGCCCCGCCCCAGTGATCTGGGAACATAGGACCTCTGCACATTTAGTGTGAAAGTCAGAGCAGTTTCCAAAGTAGGAGCCCGTGCCTCAGTTTGTCTTCTTGATTATAACAGTGTTAAGAGAGCTTTGGATTCAAGTACCTAAAAATCACTTCCTCCTACCCTCTGAAATTAGATTGGTGGTTACCAAGAATAGGCTATTTTTCCAATTATGGTGGCTCATATTTGGAATGTCTTCCCCCGAGAAGCTCACTTGACACCAATCTTGATGCAGGGGTGTAAATACTCCAAATAAATAATAATAATTTGCCCAGGTATTCAATCATGTTTTTTTGGGCCAGTTTTAGCCAATCTTTTTAAATGCTATTAATATGCTTTGAGCGTTGTTTCTGATTTTTTTTGTAATTCTGTGTTGCTATTTTGCTACTATTTTAAAACTACTGTATATGAATCCCTGATAGTTTTCTACCAAAGGGTGGTTTATATATTTACCAAATATGTCTTCATTTTGAAAAGCTCCCTGCAATGCAGATTGATTGAGTTTGAAGATGCCCCAAGGTGGAATTCAGTGCAGTGCTAAGTGGGATATGTGTACTTTTGCGCTAGTGGACTTGGTGCCACGCACGCAACAACTTAGTTGAATCCTGCCTTTTATTTGTTCTACAGCTTGCTTTGTGGCAGAAGCAAAGTTGAGCTGGGCCTTCTGTCCCTCACTGAACTTGTGTCTTCGCAAGATATATCTTAGGTCTCTGATGAAATCAATGTCAGCTAGTTCACTTCAGCAGAAATGCATACTCTATACAGTAGATCTCTTGAGCAAGAACAAAGCTTTTATTTGGAGGCTCTGAAGCTTAGCTAGGCTTGTTTAAACAGCGTCTTTTGGGACTGTGTCTGTCTTGGAGCAGAATGTCAGACACAGACATGCCAAACAGACAGAAATACAATTCCCAGCAAGCTTGTGTTACACCTTTCTTTCAGTGCATCTTTAGACATTTTATCACAGATGTAGATAAAGATCACATGAACCTTATTGTGTCCAATGCAGGAATTTTGTTTTAATTAAGTGGATTATATGTTCCACTTTATAAATGGTGTCTTTGCCCCGCTTCCAAGTTAACTGCTACCGGTAGAAAAAGTCTGGTCTGAATTTTGCTTTTGTTCAGTTATTTCTTTTATTGGGCTTGCCCAAACATTCCCAGCTGCACTCTCAATCATTCTGTGAAAAGAGCTTGCCACTGGCCTCTTAAGTACCTGTAGGATTCTGAGCATGCAACATTCTCCAAGGTGAAATAATTGTAATAATACCAACTTTTCTTTTGCTTTTATTGACACGGGGAGAATTTTTTCCCCCTGTTGCTAGTCAAAACTTGAAGTGCCAGAACTGCACAAGTTGCTTTCTAATCTCTCCCCCCCCCCAGCTTCCTATGTTTCCTTCTGCCCTGGGGTGCTGAGGCTGACGTACCTGTTTCATGTGAAATCACCAACCTTGGCAAACAGAGGTGCATTATCAAGCTGTTGCAGACAAGCAAGGATTTTATAGTATTTTTATTTCATAAAAAATATGGTTTATAAACCGAATGACAAAGTGTATCACAATTTAAAATAAAACAATACCGAAGGCCGATTAAGGTACCTTTAAACCCCAGAGGTTACCGCTCCGGCGGGAAGGTAAACAGTGTTTCCGTGCGCTGCTCTGGTTCGCCAGAAGCGGCTTAGTCATGCTGGTCACATGACCTGGAAGCTGTGCGCTGGCTCCCTCGGCTAGTAAAGTGAGATGAGCGCCGCAACCCCAGAGTTGTCCGCGACTGGACCTAACGGTCAGGGGTCCCTTTACCTTTACCTTTAAACCCCAGAGTAGACTTATCCAAATATGCAAACCCTTCTGCTAGTTGGTACCTCTTACTTGAGGTATATTCACTCCCCACCCCACCTCTAAAATATTAAATCAGTTATAAGGTTAGCTGCCAGACACAACCTTAGAGCATATTAAAGAGGAATCGCAGAAGGACCTATAAGCCGTTCCTATACACTTTCAGTAAACATTGGCAAGTATAACACTACTTCTGGCAAAGAAGCTTTTGTAAATTGGATGAGAGTTGGTTCAGTGCAGTTAATGGACAAGTGATTTAACACAGGTGTGCAGAGGCAAGCAAGTTGGTGTATATTTTTGTTGGTTAGAAATATAAGGGACTTGGGAGCCTTTTCCAACAAGGAAACTTTATTGCAGTGAACAACTGGGCTGGAAAATAAGCTCAACCACTTATGTAAGAAAATTTTGACATATTTGAGTTAGAGGATATCCTGCCCAGTCCCAATTGAAGAGTGGGGAAAAGCTTCACTTTTTTGCATTTTGTACAAAAACATTTAAGTCCTGGCCTTTGGTGTATTTAAGACAAGGGTGTGGAACCTCTAGCTTATATGACAAATGAGGTCCTCCAGACCACCTAATTTGACTCACAAGACCAATTTTGGCCAACTATACCAACCCATCACTCTCCAGTTATCATATGATTCAGGTTTGAACGAAAATGATTAAGAACATAGGGGAAAAAATCAAACAGGTTGAAGGGTTTTTTGTGTGTATTCATTCCAACATTATCAAACGAACAATAACATTTTGCGTCATGTTTTTAAGATAAATAGGAATAACACATTCTTGAAAGCAAGAGAGAGAAAACCAAAGCACTAAAGGGGATTTATGGGTGCCATCTATGAACTAGTCTCCATTGTGATTTTGAAGAAGCATGAAATGAAATGAAATTCTAGAGATCTCATAAGTTTATCATCTGTATTGTTTGGGTAACTAGTTTGTTTTGTAAATAGTGGCCACAGCCTTGAAAATTTGTATTTGCATTTTGTAGTTTTGATTTGCAGGACAGGTAAACCCACAACTGCCAAGGAACAAATGGGAGAGTATACTCCCAATTATTTATTTGCAACAAGGCTTGAATTCAGTGCTATTAAAATTCAGCACCAAATGCAAGTCCTGTTGATTTCTAGTAAAATCAGATTGGCTAGTGGGGGACAAAAGTGTTTCCCCACCTTAATATAAGAATATATTCTCTTCTCTACCCGGTGTATCTGTTCCTCATTTTTATGCTTGCTTTCCTAAGTCTAACATCCTTATAGTAGCTCTGGGAAAAGAAAGCATGTGTCTTGGGTTTGTTTATATTTCATTCTCCCAGATAATTTGTAAAACTTCCTACGATATTACTAATTATCAGACAACTCAGGAATATATAGGAAAATTAGCTACCTATAGCACATGACTGGCTTTCAAAGATAACAATTGCAGTTTTTAATTTGTGGTATTTCTGTTTGTATGGCTATTTTGTACAGCAATATGAAAATCTAATGCTTCCTCTCCAAACTAGTGCAGTTTCTAATATGGGAGTGTTGTCCCCACACAGGTGCTGTTGTAGATAACACAAGTAAGATGCACACGAATACTAATTCAAAGCCTTTTTCATGTATAATTAACAGTAAAGAAGAGTTTGGATTTGATATCCCGCTATATCACTACCCTAAGGAGTCTCAAAGCCAGTTACTACGGACAAGGTGTCAACGATTACAATCAGCTGCTACCCAACATTGACAGATGTTTCTGTACATTCATGCATATAACAGAATAGACACAAACATTCGGCAGAATCCAGCCAATGGGCATTCAGTGCTGTACATGCTTAGCATGGATGGTCTAGACGTTTTGTGTCAGAGAACAGGACATGTTTGTATCATCTATTTAGTATGCCAAGCAGAGCCAGGACTTTGAAAGGCATTAACCTATTAAGCAGAGACTCGTGATGAATTGCTAAAAGTCTAGTAGTGCACTGATTACATGGCAGGAGTGTTGGACAAGTCACTGTCGTAGCTTAAAGCTACTTCACAGGGTTATTAGATCTATAAAATGAGATGACAACATTTTTGTCATCTTGCACTCCTTTCAAGGGGAGAATACAAGCAGGCTCCCAAAGATTGTATTCTTAAAATAGAAAGCCCTGATATTGACAATCCAGAATCGTAGACTCTGGATTGCTTGTTTTCATGCATCTGCTGGTCTTTTAAATCATATGTTAGTCACTTTAAGGTGTTTAAGTAACAACATGGGCTGAACTTCATATATTCTTCAAAAGCAGAAACAAACCAAATGGAATTGCTCTTAATGGTGGTCATTTTGCCTTTACAAAAAAATAAAAAAGATCCCTCCTTTCCTTCCACTCCCCACTGCTTGGAATTTAAAATTATATTTGCACTTGCTGGATGCTCAGGAGGAGAGAACTAGAAAATTGCCCCTTTATTTCTTATCTCTTCAATTTAATCTTGTCTCCAACTTGCATCATACCAACAATAATTTGTTAGACTTCCATTTATTGTCAGAATCAAAGTCACTTAATGGCGCTATAGTAAAGAAAGTGTACTCAAAAACCCATTGTTTCTCTTAACTGAATTTAGGAGTGAAAGTTTCTACTGTTGCCTTGCATAGTTGTGCTGCATTCTCAGGGAGCTTTTGAGAAGGCAGCACCGAAAACTGATTGACCTAAAGACCATCAACAGTCTCAAACTTAATTGAGTTGTTTGAATTTTCATATTAAAATGAGGTCTCCCCTTCAAAATAATTCAAATGCATAGTATCTCTCTCCATTTTGGAGCAGCAGAGTCTTTTTGTCTTCAATTTCCTTTTTCCAATCCCAAAATAGAAAGGATATCTGCCTGTGCCAGACAGCAGGGCTGAAGTACTAATCTATGTTTATCTCTTGTGAACTACTATTGAGATGAAAACTTTATTTTTAACTTCTTCTGTTAGTTTGTAACTGATTCTTCTTAATAGCTTACCTTCCAAAACTCTTTAAGTTAGCCCAGTCAAAATCCTACTCAAGTGGGATCTTCATTACCTTGTAATGCAGCCACTGTCTTGCAACTTACTGGTCCTTTTTGAGAGGGAAACTCAGGAAGCCGCATCCAGTTGAAATTGCAAGGTGAAGATGTGAGACCTTAATGTAATTACAAGGTTGGTATTTATCCAGTTTCCCCCCTGGGAGTCACAGAGTTCACCAAGACTGTAGGTGTCTGTCTCTGCCTTGTCAGGCCAGTGTGCTAGGTTAGAGATTTCACTATGGTGCTGATAACAGAAGAGTGTCTGCGTACACATCATCGCTTCCTGCAACATCTTGGATATTTCCTTAGAACCCTCATTCCAGGGCTTGTCCTGGGCCTGACCCTGCTTAGGTTGTCAGGTGTATTCATTGCCTCTGAAAGGTATTCTGAACTGACTTGACAGTGTGATAACGTCTTCCTAAGGAGTGGAGGAGTTTGTTGTTAAGAGCGGGCAATAGTTAATCACAGAGCTTTTTCTTTCTCCTTTTTAAAAGTTGCAACTAACTTCTTGCCCTGAACTCCGCACTGCAGGTACGTACATGCTCTTTATCCCCTCTGGGGAAACAGGATCTGATGACAACTGTAGAAAGTATGGCATGCTCATTACGTGCACCCACCCTTCTCCTTGACATTATTATATTCATCCTTGCTGTATGGGGATTTGGCTGCATTTTCTTTTCCAGCCACCTTGAGAGAAGAACAGCTTTTGCTTGGAGGCTTGAGATACGAAAATTGGCAGCTGCCTTGCCTTTGAATAAAGGGTAGAATGCAGTCTTTATCCCATAGCGTAGCAAGTGGCTGTTGCTTCATAGAAAACAAGTGGCATCATGTACCTGCGAGATTCCGGATGGAATTATGTTCATTCTTGGCAAATGTGCTCTCAAACTTGCTTTTTCTGATATATGAATGCAAGGTGAGAACATTTGTAAGGGAGAAATGTTGGGCAGGAGACTGTAATTCATTCTGTGTGTCCCTGTTCTTTGTAATTCCTCTACCCCCTGAAATCCCTAAGTCAGGGTTATTTCCTGTTTTCAGCCTTGTTAAGGGGATAACTGATCAAGAAGTCCTGGAGTGCATAGGAGAACAGGGCGTGGGCCCTTCCAATTCCCATTTGGAAATTCCCATCCACTTTTCTATCTTTCCCTTGCAGCATGAGTCTGCTCTCACATGAGGTTTAACAATAGCCTTTATTATATTCATTGCACAGTTATATGGCGTAAGACCCATTGCACATAATGGGACTTACTTTGAGTAGGATTGCCCTGTAAAATTGTTCAGAGCTTTTTTTCTTATTGTCACAGTTGAGAAACCCTAACCCAATCGTCCAAGCCATAGTTTGGGGCAGTAAGGAGGTAACATGAGGACATGCATTCCCTTTTCTTGCATGCCAGTTCCATCTTCAGTTTGATTTTCTTCCAGCCACAGTTTGCTGTAACATTGAATAAGGTAATCAGGGTAGCACTACCTTCTAAAATAATGGTTTGAAGTGTATTTGAAGTAGTTTGGAAGTTAGCAGCTGTAGTTTGTCTAATTCCCGTGTCACAGCTGGAGAAAACCTGTAAATGGAGAAAGGGATTGGGATGTGAGGAGGAAGGAAGAGAGAGTGCAGGGCTGTGCCACATTGCCATCCTTCAAAACCATTTGTGAGGGACGAGGGATACAGGGAAGTCCCTCCCATCTTAAGTTCCAGCCCATCCCCAAGCGCGGGAGAGAGTAAGGAGAGCTCTGCCTCCAGCGGAGAGTCAGGAAGTGGTGTCCGAGGCTCAGGCAAGGTTGTGGAGCCCAGGCCGCAGGTGGGACAGGAAGTTGGACGCACAGGGGGGAGGCCAATTCCCCCAACTCCCGAATTGCGACGCAAACGTAGGGGGAAGAGGTTGGGTCTGCCAAAGCTGTGGTGCTGGAAGAAAACGCGCCAATCGCCATTCGGGAGTTCAGACACCTCACCTTAAGGATGCATTTTTACTGCTCTGAACACTGTAAATAATCAGCACTTAATAAAAACCTTAAAAGACCATGCTGGAGTCGTTACTCTAGAGTAGCCATACCAGGCCCTCTGACACCATTGTTTGGAGGATTATCTAAATTCATCTCTGATCTCAGCTATCCTTAATACAACTCTGCATTGTGGGTCCCTACTGTACTTTGCTGAAGAGAACTGAGAGAGAGTGACTTGCCCTAGGCCACTGGTTGAGTTTGTGGGTACAGTTTACATCAAAAGCCTATATCCAGATGTCATCAGCAACTTATTTATTTATTTATAAAATATATTTATATACAGCTGTATAAAAAAAAAATCGCAACATTCTACAGCAATATAAAAACACATAAAACCAAATGAGAACATCGTAAAAAGTTAAAAACAAGTTAAAAGCAAAAAAGAAATTAAAAACAAAACATCAATAGACCATTGTGGGGGATGCACTCTTAATTGCCCGGCAGAACAGAAAAGTTTTCAGCAGGCATTTAAAAGTTGGCACAGAAGGCACCCTCTGAATCTCTAATGGCAGGCTATGGGGCTGATGACACGAAAGGCTTGATTTCTCACTGTTGTCAAACAAGCCTCACCAGCTCAGGAGTGACCAAAGACATTCCTGCAGGTGATCTCAGTGATCAAGCTGGAATATAAGGCTTCAGGAGATCCTTGAGGTATCCTGGAACCATCTTGTTCAGGGTTTTGTAAATCAGTACAAGAACCTTGAACCTGGCTCGGTAGCAGATGGGCAGTCAGTGCAGCTGTTTTAACAATGGTGTCACGTGTTCTTGACCAGAAACTTGCACCAGCATTCTGCAGCAGCTGAAGCTTCTGAACCAGACCCAAGGGCAGCCCCACATAGAGCGCATTAAAGTAATCTAGCCACAAAGTTACAGTGGCCAGTCTATCCCTGTCCAGGAACGGCCATAGTTGGCAAACTGGATGAAACTGGTCAAAGCCACAGAATAAACTTGGGCCTCAAATGACAAAGGTGTATCCAAGCAGTGCACTTGCTCCTTCAGAGCATAGCTGCCAAGTTATCCCTTTTTTAAAGGGATTTTCCCTTATGCTGAATAGGCTTCCTCACGAGAAAAGGGAAAACTTGGCAGCTATGCTTCAGAGGGAGTGGAACCCCATCCAGAATGGGTAGCTCGCCAATTTCCCAAACATGGAAACCACCTGCCCAAAGGGCCTTCTTCTTTCCAGGATTTAAACACTGTTTATTGGCCCTCATCCTTACCACCAAGACACTGTTCCAAAGCTTTCACAGCCTTTCCTGAGTTAGATGTTACAGAGAAGCAGAGCTGCATTTCATCAGCATGCTGGCAATACCTCGCTCCAGAACTCCTAATGACCACACTCCACACCTTCATATAGATGTCAAATACCACTGGGGAAAGAACTGCACCCTGCAGAACCCCATAGCACAAATGCCAAGGAGCTGAGGAACACTCACCCAGTGCTGCTCTCTGAACACGACCTTGAATACAGTTTCACCTTGGTTCCCAAATGCCTTGGGAGTCAAACGTTATGGCTCCCAAGCGATCAAAAACCGGAAGTGAGTGTTCCGGTTTTTGAATGTTTTTTTTGGAAGCTGAATGTTCGCAGCTTACCACTGTTGTTTCCGGCACGCCTGCACAATTGGGAACCAATCTGAAGCCGCGCCTTGGTTTCCGAACTTTTTGGAAGTCGAATGGACTTCCGGAACGGATTCCATTCGACTTCCGAGGTATGTCTGTGTATGAATGGAAACACTGTGATATACTTAATGGGATCTCACACTTAACTATTTGCAGTTACTGCCACGATCCTTTTTGAGTTGACTTAACCAAAGTGGTGCAGGCTGATGTTTTTGGTTTCTCTGCACTCCCCCCCCCCAACTGCTTTGCCATGGTAAAGGGAATATTGGAGTTCTTTTAAAAAATTGGTCTAGAGAATGAATTGCTGCTTCAGATAACTTCTTGGTAGTGTACTAAAGCTTATTGATGGCTTTCAAGTTTCCCAATAACAGGCAGGATGCTGGGTCTTTCGCTGTAGATAGCAGTTTGAATCGTGGCTTTGTCATTGATATTCAACCCAGCTGTTCAGTATCTTACAGGAAATGAACCTGTCCTTTTCAGGGGTGGATAGTGGGGTGGGGGTGGTGTTTTGTTTAATGGGAGGTGTTTTGCATGGTATTTATATATACACTAGCTGTACCCGGCCACACGTTGCCGTGGCTCCATCAGGGCCCCCGTTTATCCGGACAGACGTAGGATGTAATGATACCCCTCCCTCTGTTCCCCCGGGGGGTGGCGGTCATATTCCCCTCATGTCACCCCAAGGCCTCTCTCCCTCCCCCTCGCATACCGTCTGGGGAGGCTCTGTCTAGTTCCCCGGTGGATTCTGGTGGGTGGAAGCCTGGCTCTTGAGGTTGTGGAGGCGGCGTGGATAGCAGTGGAGGGGTCCTGCTTGCCTCTCGAGTCGTTGGGGGAGCCGGTGGAGGCGGTTGGGGCCTGGCCTGGCTCTCGGGGTCCAGCCTGGGGTTCAAGGTGGCATCGGAGGAGGAGGAGGTGGGTTCGGGTTACGGCGTGACTCCGGAGACAGCGGCGTTGGTGGCGTGGTAGGGGTGTCGGGGCCCAGCCTGGCTCTCCTGTTGTCGGTGGAGGTGACTCAGGGGCCCGGCCTGGCTTTTGAGGCCCGGCCTGGTGAGGTAGGAGGAGGAGGGGTGGGGTGGGGTGATACTATAGAAATGGCATCTGTTCCTTAGACTTCCACTGGAGGGCGCTATTATTTTTTGATGAAAATAATGTTTTTACCTGTGACAGGTGTCATATCTGTGTAATCTAAGTTTATGCAAACACTTGCATATTGGACTGGAACGTTGTGTCCAAAGTTGAACGCAATCGGTCAAGCGGTTTCAGATAAAAGTGGAAGTTAACAAACATGGACATGTTACATATATATATGTGTGTGTGTGTGTGTGTGTGTGTGTGTGTGTGTGTGTGTATGTATGTATGTATGTATGTATTCTAGTTGAAATTCTCAACAAAGGACCTGTATCTCAGCAGATTTGCTTCTCTTGCACTTAAAGATAGTCTGCCGGAGTAGAAACAAATTAGCTGAAAAGAATGCCTTGATAGTCTGTGCCCAGCATGGGATATTCTGAAGCACTGATATTTATTTAAAGTTCATACATGTATTGGGAAAGTGCATCAGTTTGAGAGATTCTCCAAACTGAATTTACTGAAGAGTCCTTAAGTATGGGAGTGTTTTCTATAAAGAGTAGCTATGAGTGAGAGGCTTGTCTTATTCCTGGTGGCAATATAGAATTATAGGAACTAGGAACTGAATGAGTCATTCTTTTATGGATTTTAGCAGATGGGAAATCTGAGAACATAACAGTGAATGTTGGACATGTGGTCTTGGCCTATTTGTGTTCAAAATGTCCTGTAATGTTACTGGTTCCGCTTTAAAGCCAGGTTCATCTTGGTGAAACTTTGGAGCAATCTGGAGTCCCATCTCAGGGCAGTGGGACCACAAGTTGTGCTTCGGCTGGGAGTTTGCTAACAAGCGCGCTCTTTTTCTGTGTCTCTTCAGCTTTATTGTGCGAGTGCAACGAATGCAACCAAGGCAACACTACATGTGAAACAGACGGAGCCTGCATGGTCTCAATAACGAATGTGAATGGGCTGATGCATCATGTCCGAACCTGTATCCCTAAAGCCAAGCTGATACCTGCTGGAAAACCCTTCTTCTGCCTGAGTTCAGAAGATGTGCGCAACACACACTGCTGCTATGAAGACTACTGTAACAAAATTGATCCTCTAGTACCCAGTGGTAAGTGAGCTGAAGGGAAGAGTGCAGTGTGGGTCTCTAAAATACAATTTTTGAAATGCCTGATTTTATTCTTGGTGCTGTGCTTGCTAAAACAAATCCAGCACCAGTACATGTATTTCTCTGTTTTGTTTTATATTGCCGACACAAAGGATCCTGGGGGTATTTTATTTTTTACTTATTTGGGTGTGTATTTTTCAATGGCTAGTATTTATTGACCACTCTTCAGACATGGCTGTCAGAGCACAATGTCCATTTCCCACGTAAGAGGATGCGAAAACCATTCTCTTGTTCGCAACTCTCTCTTTTTTCCCCCTTTAGAAGTTGGACTGGATAGATGAGCAATACTGCATTCTGAAATAGTAGGGTATGGGCAGATTTAGTATCCTTCCTCTTTTTATGAGTTTGGTAGGAGAGCACACAACCATGGAATACATTTTTTAAAAAAATTATGCAGTAAAAGTTCACAAAATGGGGTGGGCTAGTGGTTTTGCTGTCACTAATGGCATTGCAAATACATGCCCATGACTCTTGTACAACCACATCCCATTTTTAGAAAAGCCAAAAGCAACAGATGCACTATTTTGAAAGCCAGACCGCATTCTTAGTGACACATTATTGGAGTTTGAGTAGAGGGTTGCTGACCCCTGATTTAAGCTGTGTATCAGAGGGGCAACAGCCATATTAAGAAGCTGATTGGTTAGGTTTAGTAAATTTAAATGCCACTTCTTGCTCCAAAATGTCCTGAAATGATTTACTACCGGAATGAAAATGCAATAATAAAAATACATAAGCATATTAAAAACATAAATATAATACAGATATCCAGTCATTTGTTCTGCCCAAATGTCTAGGAAAATATAAGTGTCTTTGTCTGGCACAAAACAATGAAAAAGTTGATGCCCGGCAGGTCTCCTTGGGGAGAGCATTCCATAGATAGGCCGCTGATGTCGATATGGGGAAAGACAGTCCTTTTGGTATACAGATCCTGAGCTGTATAAGGCTTTAAATGTCAAAATTGCCACCCTCTTGAGATTGGGCAATGCCAAAACCAGAGTAGAACCTGTTTTTCATCTGGAACTTTAATATCAGGATTCTGATAAATGTCCTCGGAACACTTGTTATTAAGCTTTGTGATAATGGCTTGAGAAAGTTAATTCAAACTTTGACAGAAATCAAGCCTTGATGGTTCACCTACCTAGTTTTAATCTGATTTTCACCAGAAATACATAGGGAATGAAGACTTCATTTCCTAAGGGTTTCTGGTGAAAGCCAGATAAAAACTTCCGATTTATTTATTTATTTGCTTTTCAGTTGCAGTAGAGAGTGATTAACCAAAGGTGGGGATTTTCTCTTTAAATTTACTAATTTAAATAAAAATTAAGGTTTATGTGCACACTTACAGTAGCTATTTTATTTTTAGAGCTGTATACTCTGAAGGCACCTGAACCTGATATAGTTTCTTAATTGGGATTTTTTTTTAATTCTTTATTTGGTTTCATATTAGTGGCATTGTATTTTATGTGTTTAGATTTTTTTTTCTTGATACCAGAGTTTGATTGGAATTTTATTTTGCTCTTTAGATACGTGTCTGTGATTATATCCTGGCTGTGCTTTTATTGTGTTGTTCTTTTGACAGAAGATAATAAAATATAATTGGGGGGGGGGGAATGGATAAGAACAGTTAGCATATAAACGCAAATATTATGTGGAACAGCCAAACAGGTTTGAGCACACATATCCTGCTAGATTTTTATTTAAATACCTTATCCGCCCTTTGGCATATTCACAGCTATGCAGGTTTTAGCACCCTGTTTAGGGCCTAGACAGGAGTTAAATTATGCATGAAATTCCTTTTTTTGTATATTATACCCTCTCACTGGAATGCTGCCTCACAGGCTTTTGATCAAGCGTCTGGACAACTCTCATATGACAAAAGCTTACATTGTTTGGGGCTTTTTATCTTAGACTAAAGGTAAGGGGTTACAGGATAAGAGGTTTATAAAATTGTGCATGGTGTAGAGCAGTGTTTCCCAAACTTGGGTCTCCAGCTGTTTTTGGACTACAATTCCCATCATTCCTAGCTAGCAAGATCAGTGGTCAGGGATGATGGGAAATGTAGTACAAAAACAACTGGAGACCCAAGTTTGGGAAACTCTGGTGTAGAGTAAGTAGATGGTTTTTTTCTCTTTCTTAAATGTAGACCAGGCATCCCCAAACTTTGGCCCTCCAGATGTTTTGGACTACAATTCCCATCTTCCCCGACCACTGGTCCTCTTAGCTAGGGATCATGGGAGTTGTAGTCCAAAACATCTGGAGGGCCGCAGTTTGGGGGATGCCTGATCTAGACTGCAGGATCATCCAATGATGCTTAATGGTAGGAAATTTGGGACAAACAAAAAGTGCACACAGCACATAGTTAAATTATGGAATTCACTACCATAAAATGTTGTGGTGGCCACCAACTTTGATGGCTTTAAAAAAGGAATTAGGCTTGTCATCCATGAATTTACCTATCAGTGTTTAGTAGTCAGGAGGGCTCTATACTGTTTCCAAGGTCAAAGGTAGCTTGCCTGCAAGGACCAGTTCAGATCATAGGTGTCTGGCTTGCTACTTTGGGAAACAGGTTGATAGGCCGCTGGGGCTGCTCTTCTGTTCTTATTTGCAGAGGGTGAAAAGTACACGTGAGAATCCCTTTGGCTCCCCCTCGTGACATCAAGTTCCATTGCAACTTAGTGTTCCTTTCAGACCCTAGAGAGCCTGTCTGCATGGCAGATTTCACAGAAAGGCAATGTGTTTGGAAAATTTTGGGATTAAGGTTAATGCATATTTACAGTGCATTAAATTCTAATGCTAAACCACACTATGGCTTAGCACAAATGGATGAGCGTGAGGGTTTAGCTCTGTGAGCTAAAGCATGGTTTGACTTAGTGTGTCTGCCGAACCTGGACTCATGGCTTGTCTCACTCCAGACAAACCATGAATTGCCCACCCCCAGCTTATTTTGTAATTAGAAAGCATATATAAATTTACACACAAACCACAAGGTTTGTTCTTGAGTTTCTCGCTTTTGGAGGAGACAAACCACAAGCCCAGAATTGGACAACGCTTAGGTCTGGGTAGTGCAGCAACAGGAAGGGAGGAACACACAGGCAGCAATCTTTTCTCCAGGAAACCACACACTTGTGAGTTTCCACTAAGCTATGGTTTGGCTTAGATTGTCTACACACGGTACATTTAAAGCACATTATTTGCCCTGGAGAATCCTGGAAATTGTAGCGCGGTGAGGGGTAAACTCAGTTCCCAGGATTGCTGGGGAAAGTCATGTGCTTTAAGTATATGGTGTGTGAATTAACTTAAAGCAAAACATTTGGGTTACATAATTAAGAAAGATAAAGAGGGACTATTTTCTCAGCTATGGAAGTTATGCTTAATATGCTTAGCCTGCATATCTACTATGGACTCAACAGCTTTATGTTCTGTTAAGTAGACAATTGCTGCATGTTGGAGTGAAGTTTCTGCTTATGCAAGTAGTTTCTGCCTTTCATAAAACATCATAACAGCAAAAGCCACACCTGAGAAGCACCTTCCTGCCATATAGTTACTTGAGGCCTAAAAGTGCTTGCTTTCAATAGAAGTGAGCAAATTTTCATGATTCTGGATTCTGGATTCTTCAGAGGGGATAAAGGAGATGCTGGATAAGTCCATGGAAGTAGCTTATGTTACTTTGAAGCAATGCTCGTCTTCTTATTTTGCATCATCATTCCATTTGTTTATATCACTGTGAGCAGAGACTTCTGAAAACCTAGGGACTGAAAACAAAAATCCCATTCATTTAGACTTTATTTCAGTATTACAGTGACCTGGTTCAGATATAATGCTGAACCCTGATTTAGTGCTATGAGCAAAAACCTCCGCCTACCTTCCATTTTCTCCTAACTGCAGTTTGTTTTAGTTCAGATGAAATGACAAACTGCAGTTGGTTGAAAACAAGAAGGGGATGCTCATGATCTCTGTGATGGAGGAAGGGTGCACATCCTCAGTGTAGCCAGTGTAAATTCCTGCCAATATCTTTCATCTCTCTTTGCTCCATACCTTTGGTTTTCGTCGTCACAGACTTTTCTGTGCACTTTTAAAATACAACCTAAAATTATTGCATGCGTGCTGGTTTTGAATTTGAAGGTGAAACATTTGTTCTTTGTCTCTCCTCAAGGGCATCGGAAAGATGACGAAACACCATCTGGCTGGGGACCTGTGGAGCTTGTGGCTGTGATTGCAGGCCCGGTGTTCCTTGTGTTCGTCATTATGATCATAGTGGTTTTTGTCTTTCACCACCACCAGCGAGTATATCACAATCGTCAACGGCTGGACATGGAAGATCCATCTTGCGAGATGTGTCTATCCAAGGACAAAACCCTTCAAGATTTAGTGTATGATCTGTCTACCTCTGGCTCTGGCTCAGGTACAAATGTCTTCCTTTTTATGCAACATTTTGTTTTTAAAAATGTTGCTAAGCTATGTTATAAGGCTCTAATTTTAGTAAAAATGCAGTATATTCACCTTTTTATGTTTTTATATGTGCTGTAAGCCACCCAGAGTACTGGGGAAACCCAGCCACAGGGGCAAGGTATAAATACTAAAATTACTATTATTATTCAATCATTTTCTTTAATGTGATAGAATTCTGAAACCGTTCTCCCTCTTAGTGTTGCAGTTTAAACAGTAGGTACTGAAAGCAATCGGCAAGCTGCCCTAAATTGGCTGCAGTTCTTCCCTTGAGTAGGCATTTGTTGTGAAGTTAAAGAAGAGAGCACTTTCTTCCTCAAAGTCAAGTTGTCAGCAGTTATTTTCCTTTCCCTTCTGTTGCACAGCAGGCGTAAAAATGGGCAGGGAAGGAAGGATGTGCCTTTGCTCCACTTCCTAATATGCTACAATAGGTGCCCATGTGACTTATCACCTTCCCATTGTAGATTATAGTTAAAATCAGGCCTGGCAAGGCTGCATTTACTTGGCCTACTTTCTTCTTTATACTGGCCTTGTCTTCCCTATCTCTAATTTAACCTTTTGCCGGCAGGTTTGCCGCTCTTTGTCCAGCGCACCGTGGCTCGGACAATTGTCCTGCAGGAAATAATCGGCAAAGGTCGTTTTGGGGAAGTGTGGCGTGGCCGGTGGCGTGGTGGCGATGTAGCTGTGAAAATCTTTTCTTCGCGGGAAGAAAGATCCTGGTTCAGAGAAGCCGAGATCTATCAAACGGTCATGCTGCGCCATGAGAATATTTTGGGGTTTATCGCTGCAGACAACAAAGGTATCATGCTGCTTCTGCATTCCAGTAAACAAACTAGAGTTACAGATTGTATTTTAAAATATTGCTTTGTGCTATCTGCAGTCTACATTATAGTTTCGTGGCGATGTTGAAGCCTCTGTGTCTGTTGACTGCGCTGATGTGTCATCCTGAAATGTTCGTGAATGCCTTAAGTGCTGAGAGATGAAGCAGCAACACAGCACAATTATTATTTTTACTGTTTTTGGTGAGAGGCCAGTTTCAATAGGGCTAAAACCTCACACTGACTCTGGTGGAGGAAGAAGGGCAAAGAAACTAGAAAGCTAAAGGATTATGGGCAAAGGAGGCATACTGTTGTCTTTCTGTATCTTAAGGCTTCCATAAGAGAAAATTCAGCTAGGGTCGTTCCCCTCTCCCCCCCCCCCCCAATATCACAATGATACAATAATAGACACTCCACCTGTCTTCACCTGGGAGTCACCATGAAGCACTCAATATGAAAAATCAATTTGAGCTAACCAGATATCACAATGGGAGGAGAGAGAGCTCAACTCAGGTGAGTTAACTCTAGACCCAGGTGTGGGGAACCTCTGGTCCTCCAGATGTTTCTGGACTACAACTTGCATCAACCCTGACCTATGGCCATGCCAACTGAGGCTGATGGGAGTTTGAGTCCGACTGCAACCGGTGGGCTGCAGTTTTCTTACCCCTGCTCTAAGTTGAGCGCAGGAAATGGCAGCAGTGACTAGCAGAACAGCTTTGAGTATCACTTTGCCTATGTCTCTCCATGACAGGGGCAGCCTTGCATTTGGCTGGTGGTAGGTAAAGCATAGAGCAACCAGAACCATCCCTCTCCCTCTTGCAGATGGGCAACCTTCACAGCCTTTGGCTTCTGATTGCTAACTGTAGTAGCAAAGCGGAACTGGTCACATTGACGTGGTTTGAATATGTGCAGAGTTCAGATGTATTACACTGTCACACTTCCCAAGCAGCATGTCACATTCCCCCTTCAAAATGTTGTTTGAATTCAGCTAGTTCAAATAATTCCTTTCTCAAAACTGATTTTATTGCAGACCAGTGTACAAATTACCATACTTTTCCCAGGCCTTCAGAAATGATTAACCTTCCATACTGTGAGGGCTCCTGCCTTTTGACTATCACCAACTTCTACAGTGTTTCTCATAAAATAAGACATACCTATAAAATAGGTACCCAGGTGGCGCTGTGGTTAAACCACTGAGCCTAGGGCTTGCTGATCAGAAGGTCGGCAGTTCGAATAGGAACCGCTACAGCGGGAAGGTAAACAGCGTTTCCGTGTGCTGCTCTGGTTTGCCAGAAGCGGCTTTGTCATGCTGGCCACATGACCTGGAAGCTATACGCCGGCTCCCTCGGCCAATAATGCGAGATGAGCGCGCAACCCCAGAGTCGGTCACGACTGGACCTAATGGTCAGGGGTCCCTTTACCTTTACCTATAAAATAAGCCATGGCAGGATTTTCATGCATTGACAAAATATAAGACATACCACAAAAATAAGCCGTAGTGGTGGGAGCAGGTCTGGATGGTGCCATGGAAGAGGAAGATGCTTGTCAGCGCCTGGAACCGGATGCTGCTGCCCCTCCAAAACGCCCAGCAGCGTGCACCACGTGGAGCCCTGACCGAGCAGGAGTCGGCAAAAGCAGCAGTACGCGCCCCGGCGGGATCCGACAAGAGTCGCAGCGCGCGCCGCGCCAACCCCCCGAGCCAGCGGGGCCCAGCAGCGCGCCCTGCTGAAGCGCTGACAAAGCGCCCAGCAGCGCCACGCGGAGCGCCCCGAGCCAGCGGGACCCAGCAGTGCTCTGTAGCACTTTGAATCCTCCTCCTGCTGCGGCTCGGGGAGCTCTGTGAGGCACTGCTGGGCACTTTGTCGGCGCTTCAACTGGGTCCCGCTGGCTCGGGGCTCCACACGGCATGCGCTGCTGGGCGCTTTGTCAGCGCTTCAGCAGCAGCAGCAGCCAGTTCCGCGCGCCAAGCCGCAGCAGGAAGAGGAGGTAATTTTTTAAAAAAAGACACACACACCCCGAAATAAATATAAATATAAGTAAAATAAATATAAGACAGTGTCTTATTTTAGGAGAAACATGGTAGTTTTGTGACTGGCTCATTTATTAGTTTTTCTGTGAGATTGTTCAAGCAAAACCTCCCTTGGGGTGGCTTGGTGCTAAGTAAGTCCTAGGACTTCATTATCGTCAAAGTCATCTGACTTCCTCCATTTCTGTCCAATCTGTTAAATTTCTCAACCTGGAAAACATATCCAGCCCATCACAGATGCTTCTGCTGCTATAGAAACCACTTAAGCTTAGTGCGCTTTATAAAATTCATGTCTCTGTACCAGCTTGGATATTGCCAGTTTTGAGAAACAGCTCTTGCATTATAGACCCGATCTTGCGCCTCTCATGCAAAATTGATAATCTTAACAGGAAACGAAGGTTAACGGTTGCTCTTATTAGTAGCTATTAAAGAGTATTCATTGTCTGATGATGCCAAGGAGAGCTGGTATAAAATGAGTTGCTTTAAAGTGTATGCAGTGTTGTGTGTGCTTATGTGTGGTTGGCCATTGGGGACACCAGTCATTTGCTCCTGTAATGCCACAACAATGTGCTTCACTTTGGAGCTGTTGATACTGCAGGAGTAAAAGAATGTTGTATGTGATTTATCACACACTGCCTTCTCTCGACAGCCAAGTCAGGCAGCTTCAGGGATCTGTCCCTTTCCTAGGGCTGGCCGATACCTGGTTTTCAACATTGTTATAAACATCGTGATATGCCTATATTTCACAATGTCTGAAATATGAATGGAGCTATGTAGAGGCATTGGCTGGCTTCACAGGTTTTCCCACATTGTGATTTTTGCATAGATCACACACACACACACAGATTCATGATATATTGCCAGGTGAAAAAATAGGAAACCAATATCATTATATGGACTTTGAACCCATTTTGGACGATATATCGCCCAACCCTAACACACATCATGATTCACAATATATCGATATAACACCCAGCCCTACCCTCTCCTTGGTCTCCCAGGGATCATTGCCTACTGCCTTTGCTAGAGATCATGACCATCAGTAGTGACAGGGAGAATTACTGTTGTTCCTCCCTGTGCCACTCACAGCAGTTCCAGTTTGTCTCATATCTGTAGGGTTTATTGGCGACAGATCTGGTCTGGCAGTTTGCTACTTCCTGGGAGGTTGTGGAGCCCATATCGAGATCCGGACACCATAAAGTTCATATGGCTGTTTGAAACTGCTACATGTCCTAAACAGTGGCAAGGTGATGAACCTGAAGTAGGGTTAGGGTATTAGACAATGTTTATTATTATTATTATTATTATTATTATTATTATTATTATTTAAAATCCAGCTTTTTGCCATGTACCATACAGCAATAAAATATACAAAACGTAAACATAAATGATTTATTCATTGCATTTATATCCCACCTTTTTCTCCAATGAGTTTCCCTACTCATTTAACCCCCACAACAACCCTGTGAGGTAGGTTAGGCTGAGAGGCAGTGACTGGCCCCATGGTCCAGTTGGGATTTGAACCCTGGTCTCAACTAACTGCTATGCCATACTGGCACCAAAATTTAAACCTCAAGAATTTAAAGGCCTCCTGGAATAAAGCGGTTTTGGCCAAGTTTCTGAAATTCAGTAAGGATGGTTCCTGTACAATTTTTTGTGGGAGGGAGTTCCATAGAGTTGGACCTATGACACTGTAGGCATGACTCCTTGTAGGCATGACTCCTCGATGCTTGGGGCCTGTAAGTAGCCACCAATGGTGCTCCTTCCAGTGATATCGGTGATCAACTACTAAAGAAGAGTGGCAAGAGAAACTGATGAACTACGCTGAGATGGCGAGACTAACAGGGAAAATTCGGAACCAGCAGGACCAGACTTTCCTAAAGGAATGGAAGAAGTTTTTGATATATTTGGAAAGCAAGCAATTGTAACCAATAGACATCGCTTGTAGGGTTAAAAGAAGTTTTGTAAGGAGTGATTTATAAATTATTGTGAAAAGAATTAAGAATAGATGTATTGGAAATTAGAGTTTATAGCAATAATTGGAGTAACAAAATGAATAATTAGAAAGACTTTAGAAAACCATCAGTCAAGTTTGAAGGAAGTCTTAGGCTGTGATAGCCAAAAATTTCGAAATGATGTTTTAAGAGGATGTTATGCTGGAAAATAAAAACAATTATTGAAACTGATGTCGGTGATCAACTTAGAGTGTACAAAGTGTAAGGCATCGTGGGACTGAGTGATTCAGGGCTTTGTATACTAGTACAGCAGCCTTGAACTTGACCTAGTAGCTCCCATAGTAAATTTCTGCAAACATATGCACACCGGATAGCTCCATTAGAGCATGCTGCTGGTAACTCCAAGGTTGCAGGTTTGAACTGCATATTCCTGCATTGCAGGGGGTTGGACTAGATTGATCCCTTCCAACTCTACAATTCTATTCAGTAAACAGATTTTTCCTCAACTGTTCCGCCTTTTGTTGTATATGCTACCTGCTGTTCTTCAATGAATTCTCGTGCAAAAGTATGGCTGCCGTTTTCTTTACCCTTTTAATGTGCCCTTCTCCCATTTGCCTTGCCAACAGATAATGGCACTTGGACTCAGTTGTGGTTGGTCTCTGATTACCACGAGCATGGCTCTCTGTTTGATTACCTCAACCGATACACTGTAACCATTGAGGGGATGATTAAATTGGCTCTGTCCGCTGCCAGTGGACTAGCACACCTGCACATGGAAATTGTGGGAACCCAAGGTAAGAAACAGGTTTGACAGATGCAAATTTTACAGAGGTCATTTAGGAAATGACAGGGCTTCTCTTAAGACCAGCACAAACTGAGGAACACAAAGTAGCTCATTCTTTAGATCACGGGTAGGCAACATAAGGGCCCATGGGAGTCGTTTAACCGGCCCATGAGCTGCCCTCGAACCGAGCCACCCGCTTGGCGAGTCCCTACATGCTGCGCTAAACTGGCACAGCGCAGGGACTCGCTTCTGCAGCACCGGAAATTGTGTCTGTGCAGATGCCAGAAATCGTGTCTGTGCAGACGCCAGAAATCGCACACGCGTGCAATCCGGCCCACAGAGGGATCTCCACTGGAGTGAACCGGCCCAGGCAAGGTAAACCTTGCCGACCCCTGCTTTAGATGAAAGCAGGAAGGAAGTTTAAGTCAGCTGGTAATGAGACTAGTAGAATTTAGGGCAAAACTGGTTGACTGCACTTTGAAAGCTACAGAGGGGCATCTGCTTCACCCACTAGCCCAGTTTTGGATCCTCAGGGTCCCTGCAAACTCTACAATTCTGTGGTTCTATGAAACCACAGATTGCTTGAGGAACCACAGTTACAGGTAAGCTACCTGTATAAACCACAGTTCCCTACATTAGAAATAATGAGGAACTGTAGTTTGAGATGATCAGGATTGGTTTCCCAATTTCCCAGTTCCAGTGCTTGTTCATATCTGCTAAACTATCGTTTTAACAATATATATCTGCACAAGGCCACTATCCTATCTAGGAGCAGTTGGCTGGCTCTTGCACGGAGTCTGATAAGAGATCTTGTTTATTTCCTTCATAGTTAACACTTTGTAGTTTGTAGGTTAACACCGACGTAGCTTTTGTGGTGCTGTCTGCTCCTTTTCAGACTTTATTATTGGCAAATAATTTTATCATTACACCAAAGGACAATTGTAGGATTCTCTTTCATTACGTTTTGCTAGGAAAACCTGGGATTGCTCACCGGGACTTGAAATCCAAGAATATACTGGTGAAGAAGAATGGAACTTGTGCCATTGCCGACTTGGGTCTGGCTGTCCGCCATGATGCTGTTACTGATACAATTGACATAGCCCCCAATCAGAGGGTTGGAACAAAGCGGTAAGAAAATGGTGGCTCACCTGATCAGGCTTTGGGTGAAGAGCCAAAAATACGACCGAAAGTTGTTGCAGTTGCTTTGTCTATAGCAGGGCTGCCTGACCATTTTTGGCCAAAGGGCCACATTGACCCTTGTCCAACCTCCGAGGGGGCAGCATACCAATGGTGAATGTGGTCATCCCATGCTCTCAGACACAAATCGGGCATGCAGAATTTACACACATGAGACACACAGAGATACGGAGGTGAGGGACACATAGCCCTCAGCTGATCAATGTAGATGAGCTCTGAAGTGGGGCTATCACTCCCTCCCTGCTCATTGAATGATAGATGGTGGAGACCAGGGAGAAATTTAAATTTCTCTGCCCAACCAGTTCTGTTCTACTTGAGTCCCCTCCCCCACTGCTGCCCAAATCGGTGTGTCTTTGGCCAGAAAATTTTACTTGTGCTTGGGGAGAGAGGATTGGCTCAGGCTAGGGGTGACCGATATCTGGTTTTCAGCTTCGTAATATCACCAGCTAAGCATTGCGATATACTGATATGTCACAATGTGTGAAATAAGGATGGAGCTATGTTAGAGGCATTGGCTGGCTTCACGGTTTTTCCCACATTGTGATTTTTGCATAGTACACGCGCGCACACACACATACATACATACATCGTGATTCGTGATATATTGCCAGGTCAAAAATTATGAAACAGATATGGGTTTCAAGCCAGTTTTGGACGATTTATTGATGTATCATCCAGCCTTAGCCCAGGCTAGCTGTTGACAAACCCTGGTTTGTATTCTCTCCACTTTTTTTCCTAGATCAGACACTTGCCAAGTGCTCACTGGTTTGTTTTGCCTACATGCAACATTAAGCATAGACATTTGACTGGCTGAAAGCATTTTTAAAAGCATTAACTTCATTAGAACCCCCCCCCCTTTTTTAAGTCACTAACAGGTTTGTTATTAATGTTAATGATAAAAACAAATTAGTTAACTGTTTGTTTGACTGCAGTAATCTGACTTTAACAATAGCTGGACACCTAGCGCAAGAATTCAACAACTGCTTCTCTGTACTTTTTGCATGAATCACATACTCAGAAGAGCAGAATTTGTACTGCGCTTTTATCTGTGATCACCCCCACCCCCCAAAAAATACTTTCAAGCAATTGGGGATGACTTACAGTAGTGTTTCATGCATTTTACTTAAACTATTATTCTCGGTTGTTTCAACAGCTTTTTATTTTTTATTTAGACAGGAGTAGTCTCTCGAGCATTTCTGGGAGGTGGCAGAAACAATGGGCATCATTTTGAAATTGTTGGAAAGTGCTGGACATGGCTGCTCACATCATTCATATTCCTACACACACAAACACACAAACACACACACACACCCCTCTCAAGATGACATGAGCATACAGTGCTACCTCGGTTTACGACGACAATCCGTTCCGGGGAGCTGGTCGCTCCCCGAGTTCGTTGCTCGCCGAAGGCATGCTTGTGTGTGAAGCGCTGATAGAGCACTTGTGCGCATCCGCGCGCGCGGAACCCGGATGTAAATACTTCCAGGTCCACGACAGTCGCTCTCCGAGTTCGTCATAAACGGAGGTGGTTGCAAACCAAGGTTCCACTGTAATTCAAAATTTCAATTTCAAAATACACACACACACACACACACACACACACACACACACACACACAAAACAAAATATGAACTGAACATTAAATTCTGCCCCCTGCTGCTTATGTCATCTTGAGGGTTTTTTTTTTAAAAGCTAAAGGCAATAATTACTTTAAAAAAAAGTCTTTCAGAATGTGCAGTTGAGTTGAATGGGCTTTCAAACAAGGGGCCCTGCCATGAAAATTGTTATTCTTGAGTCATAGTTACAGCAACAGATACTTCTATATTACTCTCAGGTACCATAATAGTATTAGTTTTTACCCACAATAGATGCTATAGTAATTAATGTGATTTGTTCTTCTTTTGATTCAGCTACATGGCTCCTGAGGTTCTTGATGAAACAATTAACATGAAGCATTTTGATTCATTTAAATGTGCTGATATCTATGCCCTGGGACTAGTTTATTGGGAAATTGCTCGGAGATGCAACTCAGGAGGTAATGGCTTTCTTTTTTTCTTTGCGTAGAAATGAAGAGGGTTTCTGTCTGTTCCAAATGTTGCAATAAAACAGTGCCATCCAAATGCACAGAATTTTTTAAAGGGTGTAGACTAGAGATGTAATTAGGAGGAGCATGGGAGCTGCCCGTCTTGTTTGGAGAAGGAAGTAGTCTTGCTGATTCAGAAGATCACGTTCCCATTGACTCAGCATTTTAATCAGACTCTCACTAATGGGTTTGGTGGGGATTATTGACATGTCTTTGGTGGGTGGAGTCTCTGTTCTAGATGACTTTTTAAATGGTTGTTCCTGTTTTCTTGGATACACTGAGTTGTTAACATGAAGTATTAATCAACATCACCTGACATAATCTGAGTTCACATGTGCATGTTTGGTAATTCACATATTGGCATATTTAGTTTCAGAAAAGTTTCAAGAATATGCTGGTCACTATGTGTGTTATTTTGATGGTCAAATAGTGGGCATTATAATTTAGATTCCCCCCCGGTTGTATTCTTTGTCATGGACTGAGGAAAGCTGATTGCTTCTCCAATTATTGGGTGTCTAATAAGAGATGAGAACAGGGAAAGCCTGGGACTTGAGCTGAGTGAAAGCAATATGCAAAAGCAGCCCATGTGAGCGAGGGGCAGAGTAATTTAACACCCCACTCTGGGCTGCAGGGCAGGTATGTTGGATGTGACAGAGGTATCCCTCTGCTCAGCTCCCCCAGCTGTGCTGTCCACCTGCCGACAGCCACCAACAAAGTGGCACATGTCACTCTGCTGGTACAGCAGTTCCCCTTCCAAATGGCAGTCAGGTGTGAGTGCCATCAGCAGCATTGCCTGTGAAAGGCTCCAAAAATGGGCATTCCAGGGACTGGGGGAATCAAGCTAGTCTCCCTGTCATTGCATGGTAGCATTGTCCTCAATTCTGTCCTGATTGCAGGAAACTTACTGCTCCTCACCTGCCATGAACAGTAGGACTGTAGATGTTGTGGTTGCCCTGCAAAGCCCCGCCAGCAGTGTTTGGATTGTGTCCTAAAAATATTTCAGATTTGTGCTGGGAATATAGAAATGGTGTGGGAGGTACGGCTGCCGCTGCTGTCAAAACCCTGGCAAACTTGTGGAACATCCGCACAGCTCGGGCCATTGACACAGTCTCCCCATAGCATCCTCTCCCGCTTTGTGGAGCCTTCTTGGCTTCTTGGTATACTCCAGAGCTTTGGGCAAGGAAACAAGCTGGGAGACAGATTGAACGTGAATGGAGGAAAACTCTGGCCAGATGGAATGTAAGATAGGATACAGTTGTGGGTACAGCGGTGCTTTTTCAATTAATTGTGTAGGAATTTTAAGGTATGTAATGTCATTAAACTTTTCTCTAATTTATGATTGAGTTTGTTGAAGATTACACACACACACACACACACACACACACACACACACACACACACACTCTTTCTTGGATGCAACAGTGTATTAATATAGTTCTGTTTTGCATCGTTTCTCGTTTGGTGTGTGTGTGACTAGCTTTTCTCTCTCTCCCCGCCCTCAACCTTTTAGGTATTCATGAAGAATATCAGCTGCCATACTATGACCTTGTACCGTCTGACCCCTCCATAGAAGAAATGCGGAAGGTTGTATGTGACCAGAAGCTACGGCCTAACGTTCCCAACTGGTGGCAGAGTTACGAGGTACAGTTTGACTGTCACAAAGGCTATAGCAACTTGCCACTTCTTGAACAAGAGGTACCGACAAAAATATTAATATTAATAACATTTGCCACATTAGCTAGAGCAGAAAGGGAAACTAGCCCTCTGTTGGCATAACTCTTGTGAGAAAGGCCTGTGCGAGCTTTTTATGGCAGCCTGAATGGTCTTGTAATGGAGAACCAAAACTACCTACAGAAGGCAGGATTTCAGTGTGCTAAAAGGAGGTGGCTAAGTATGTGAGACCAGTATCTTCTTTTGGGATTCTGAAAGTGCAACTTTTTCTGAGAGACAAAGGAGTTGATTTGCAGTCAGTGGCCTGGTTCGCACGTCACATTAAACCATTAGAAACCACAAGCGGACGACACGACAAGCCAGACCATGCCTTGTGGAAGCGCCTGCTATTTCACGTTATACCACAATTTATTTTCACTATGATTAAAAGCAACGTGTGAAACAGGTCAGTGATTTATGGTCCAGGCGGTGGAGCAAACATGATATAACAGTTCTCTTAATGTTCGTCCAAGCACCCTGTTTTTAGCATGCAATTTCAAATGGTTTTGAAATGGTCTGGCGCCACACTAAGCTGGGATATGGGTGTGTGTTAGAACACTTGAATGACCATGTTCCCATTTGATCTTAGCTGATTGACACAGTTTGAAAGCACACTTAGAAAATTGTTCTCCAAGTTGGCCGTGTGTTGTTTTTATTGATATTGATAATAATTATTGGAATTAAATCTAATAGGAATTTGGTTTATCGCTGAGCGTTTAATGTGTCTGGGAGTAAGCTTATTCTTGGCCGTTTCAGCCAAGCCATGCCCTCCTGCCCTACACCTGAGATCAGATGTGGGGCAGGTAAAAATCTGACCAAGCCAAAAAAAGAGTTTTGAACACACTTGTGCAGTGCTATGTCTGGTCTTGCTGTGCACCTTGGAATCGGATGGTTGTCTGGTCTTGAGAACCCCTTTGCAAGATCTAGCTCCCCTCCTTGATCTAGTGCAGGCGTAGGCAAACTCGGCCCTCCAGATGATTTGGGACTACAATTCCAACATCCCTGACCACTGGTCCTCTTAGCTAGGGTGATGGGAGTTGTAGTCCCAAATCATCTGGAGGGCCGAGTTTTCCTATGCCTGATCTAGTGGGTAGTGCCGGTAAACAGAAGCCAGTTTATGCAGGTGGCCTTACCTGTGTGAGGGTCACATGGTGACCGGAAAAGCCTGCTCTCAGGGATAGAGAAATGGTCTACTTGAAGGGAATTAGCAAGGCCATGTCTGTGCATGGATTGATCTTTGTATGCTGTGCTGTCTGTAGCGAAGTAAGACATACCCACACAGCATATGCAACGAGCCCTATGTAGACTGAAAGAGACGTTTCATTGAATATGCCATTGAGAGATCCCTGATGTCCTCTCTCTCTCCCCCCCCCCTGTTTTTTTAGGCTTTGCGAGTTATGGGGAAAATGATGCGAGAGTGCTGGTATGCCAATGGAGCAGCACGACTAACAGCGTTGCGCATCAAGAAAACTCTTTCTCATCTCAGTATCCACGAGGATGTGAAAGTTTAGTCTGCAAGCCCCTTTCCCGAGGAAACTGCGCAAAAGCTGCCATGCTAGAATTGATGAGTGGTGGAGAAGGCCTACCTCGTATTTCTACACAGCCTGCTCCTATCAGCTGGACAACTTGGCGTGCAGGTTAGGTGACGAAAGTGGACACCCACAGACTTGACTCCCTTCCTGATTCACGAGTGAAATTCATCTGTTTTTCTAATCCCCTCCTGAGAGCGTAAGGATGGGCTTGTTGTATAGAGAGAAAAGTTGACCGCAACCGTATCTTGTTGTTTCTCTGATGGAAATCCCTGTAAATCCTAGCGACATGCTTGTCGGGGACAGCCCTGTGGCTTAGGGGAAGTGCTTGAGGACCAACGTATGCACACACATGCACACACAAGATTTGTGTGCTCCCTTGTCTGGCCATTTGAAGCTCTTAGTCCTTTCCTAGTCTGACAGATCCTAAACCACCGCAGCCATTAGTGTCCAGCAGCGTGAGCATGTGCAAAGGTACGTGTCCCTGTGCCCCTTTGGTATTATCGTGTCTGCTTGTGCCCTGTGCATGTGCAAATGTAGAGCGTCCTCGTGTGAAAGTGCAGGTGCTCGTGCTCTCTTTGTCCCACATGTTGAGCATCGTTATCTCTTTTTCCTCTCACTAGGGAAGGGTGCGGGGGGATCCCCCCCTGCCAATTTTTAGACCCATTGGGGCACTACACAAAACTATCTCACTGCCATCCTTCCCTTCTTTTCAAAGCAGGGAATAGGTTTTATTATGAGTGTGTGTTTTAGCTTCAGGGTCTCCTGTGTTATCAGGGCTGGGTGGCAAAGTCCAGTCTGCAGAAGGAATAGATGTCGGGTGAAATCAGTGCTGGTCCTCCTGGTTAAAGGAAGCAAGGCAAAATTAGGGGTGTGGGAAGCAGTTGACCTTTCAGGATCGTTGCCGTTCTATTTCTCAAGAAACAACTCTAGCATTTTAAACATTTCTCTAATGAAGCATCTGTGGCAAAATAGTGTATTCAGAGGCTTCCTGTGAAGATTTTTCCCTTAAGGAATGATGACTGCAAAACTAAACTTTTTATTATTATTAGAAGTGTGTGTGTGTGTGTGTGTGTGTGTGTGTATGTGTGTGTGTGTATATATATATGTTGTGTGTGTGTACATATATGTATGTATGTGGTCTCCCGTATTCTGGAAGTGATTATGTGTCACTTGGAATGGGATGGGGGGGGAGAGTTTGGAATGGATTAACTTGCATGCATTTTGTTTCAGTTAAATGATCAGGGTGTAATAAGACTGATTTGGCTGTCGTGTTTGCTTTGGGAACAGCCCAAGACTGTATTATGATGCAAATAATGCGTTGAAAACTCCATAGTATGTGGGTTGGGTGTTTGTGGTAGATAACTCCTGAAGCCATAACTTTTAACTGGAATGGTTTGACTATTGTTTGTTAATTCTTATTTAATTGGGAGGGTCTGGATTTTAACTTTTTTTACTATTCTTTATAAGAGAAGTAAAATTGATAATTACCTCTCATTCTCTTTTTAAAGAAATCACTGAAAAAATATCTGAAAAAAAATGCACACAGCTCAATTTTACACTGGAACTGTTTCTACTCAAATTGTGCGCCCTGACTTCTGAGAGGAGACATTATGTCCACTCTGAGACAGGGCATTTTTTAAGTACAGTATATAAAACATTGTGTGTTTTGCTGTCTGTGGGTGTAGGTGTTCGTCTCTGTCTCTTCCTCCTTCAGCCCCTTCTCTTGTTCTCAACTGTGTCAGTTTGTAAAGTTGAAGAAGCATTGTCGTGTTGTGAATTGGAGTCAGTTTTACACGCTCCTTTTGGTTTGAAGCAAACTGTAGCTTCCTCCAGGGCTGTGTTTTGAAAATCTCAGGCGCTCTTATTCACAGAGGGACAAGTGGAGTTTGCCCTTCTCGTAAAACCTGCTGCCTTCTGTGATTCTGTTTCTGATTGCTTTTGAGCCAGAGGCTACCACACCTCTCCAGCAAATGGACACAGCTTACCAAATCACCTCTACAACTTGGTTCTAAGATGAAAAGCACCTTGACATTTGTCTAGATCCTGTATTCCCATCAATGAAAAATTGACTACTTGGTTGCTGACATTGGAAGCTATCATGGCGGTTTAAATTTGGAAGATGCACATGTCCACCTCGCAGCGGTAACATAATTCCATTGCTAAGTCCTCCTTAGTTGGTTTATTTTTTTTTTAAGTAACAAGGGAGCCATGGTCCTTTGAAACTGCTTGGTCTTAGTGGCTGGAAGAGTTGAGGAAGCTGTAGTGTGGCTATGAAATTAACATGGTGCCTAAGCAGATTCTGAGTGTTTCCCCCAAGAAGCAAGTTGTACACTCTAACTTTATGGCATTGCAGTGTTAGGCACGCCACTTGGAAGTGTGATGAGAACGTACTTCTATGTAAAGCAGAAGCAGGCAGCATGATGACCTCCTGTCATCCCTAGCAAGCATGGCCAGTAGCCAAGGAATGATGGAGGCCTACACATCTGAAGGGCATGTTGTTGACTGTCCCTGATGTAAAAGCAGCTTGAATTGGAGTACAACTCACCTAATTAATATCTTACAATAACTTATCACCGCTACACAGACACACCTCTGTTGTGTCCTTATGAATAAGCCAACTGTGTAGTCCTGCACCTTGAAAGGTAAAAGGGATAGGCTGTATCACAACGATTGGCTTCTAGAGCATAGCTGCCAAGTTATCCCTTTTTTAAAGGGATTTTCCCTTATGCTGAATAGGCTTCCTCGCGAGAAAAGGGAAAACTTGGCAGCTATGTTCTAGAGTCATAATAATACGCATTTCTCAAAGAGGCTGCGGAAGCCTCTTGCAGCAGAAACACATTTTTGCTCAGTGCTGCTCCGGAGTGCTATCAGAAAAAGGAGCAAGGCAGCTAGCTGAAGAGCATTTAAAAGCACTGTGCCATTATATGGCTAGATGCTCATTTAGCACATTTCTCTCTTCTAACATATATCTGACCAGTGACATGTAGACGTTGGCTGTGGTTGCAATTTACAGCACTGCAAATTGCAGCAGTCTGAAGGAGGACAGGTTTTCCTGCTCCCACTTCACCTGCTACAAAGATAAATAGGGATAGAAATCTTTATGTCACACTCAAAGGAATGTTGTTCTGTCCCACTCCCAGAAAGAAGTGGGCAAGTTGGAGGACCACTAGTTTCTTCTTAAAATTCAAACAGAACACAGTTGCACTCAGTTGTGCATGTTTTCTTCTTAATAATGTGAAAAATTCAAATAGAAGACATACCCAACAGTGCAGCTAACTGCTGAGATCTTTTTTTAGACAGCTTTAACTAAGGGCACCTAGGAGAATGAAGAAAACCAATAACTGTAGCCAGACATCCATGAAGTTTTTAGTCCACTGGTCTGAAGTTCAGGTAAGTCACAGGATGGAATTCAAGTTCTTAATTCCATTTGGGAACGAGCGACTAGCTTCATCTTGGCATCAAGGCAGACATGAAAGAATCTGGTGGTGTCAAACCTCCAAATGGAAAAGAGTTCATTCACTACTTTTTTTCTTTTCAAATCTAGAAGATGGAAGGTGTGGGTTCCTGGCTGGTACTATTAGATTTTGTCAGGTGGCACACTGGCTTCAGAATAGATCATTCTGGTACTGTTGTCTGTCTCTTCCCTGCCCCCTCCCCCTTTTCCCACTTTCTCGTCCACCTACCCCTGATTCCTACTTGATCTTTATATTTCGTTCAGGTTTTGTATGTTTTATTAGAAAAAAGACTGTAAAATAGCCACTTAGACACTTTACCTCCTCAGTATGCAAATGTAAATACATGTAATATAGTAAAGAAAAATCTTTTGTTTTAATATAAGAATGAGGCTGTCCAATTTTCTGTTGTACATTATTAAAAGTTTGTTTTTATTCACTTAAGCTCTGCAAAGTTTTCTTTTCTGGTTAATTCTAGCTAACAGTACTCTAATAACCATAGACTTATGAGCAGCCACAGGTGACATTGACACAGGCTGGAAATGGACCGAGCCACCCGTCACTCTTTGGGAACATGTTCTCCGGAAGATGGTGGACTCTTCTTCATTGGAGGTTATTAAACTGAGGTCGGATCGCCATCTGTCGGGGGATTCTTTAGCAGTGATTCCTGCATTGCAGAAGGTTGGGCTAGATGACCCTTAGGGCCCCTTCCAACTCTAACAGTTGTATGATCCTGTGAAAACAGTCAGACTTAATTCTGAGTAACCATGTAATTGGATCACACTGCACATTATGCATAAATTGCTTTATGCAAGGGGGAGCCAGAGTGCCTTCACCTGAGACTTGGGGGAGCAGTTACTCCATAACCAGGAAGTCAACCTGTCATTCCTTATCCCTTACTGCCAAACAAATATGCTTGCCCCATATTTCCACTCCATTTATGGTATTTGACTAATAACCGTTGGCAGTAGACAGATGTGAAGCATAAGGAGGAGGAATAAAAAGCTAAATCTTTTACTCATATTAAAGTGTCATCTTGGATTTCTGCTTGAGGGTTTCCAGTAGCAGAAACAAGCTTATCCAGCATTAAGCCTGTAGAGTGTGTTTAACAGAAATTAAGAATCCCCCCACACACCCTTCCATTGGTCTGGTAGCATACATTTTGCTTCTTTTAAGCTGCTTTTATGGCAGAAGTGTAGGTTACCTGCTCATCCAATTTTCTGCGATTAGAAACCTCACCACATTGCTAGCCCCCGTGAATGGAGCAGGTTGTGAGAGAGGATTGCCCCCCCTTTATCCCTTAACAATATTATGGTGCCTCATCCACCCTTAAGAACCAACCCAATGAAATTAGGGGGTCAGTTTCAATGGGAGATCGCCATCTGGGCCTCAGTTTTTGCATTCTAATCGGCTTTCCCCAAATGCCCTACAATTCTGTTTTCCTATACTTTTAACATGCAATTGGAGACTGCAAGATGCTGATGAAGCTCAGCAACAAGGCATTACTTTTAAAAGGCCAGGAGATACTTGTGCACGGATGCACACTACATATTCCACATGATTTCTGTTTCTAATTTTACTGCTGTGAAGTTAGAACGCTACGGAAGCACACCTTGCTAGACAGCGATGTGAGCAGGATTTCTAAGAGAGCATGCAGTGCCCTGTGAATCTCCTCCTTGAGCCTCAGAATGACTAGAGGTGGATAGCTCATTGGTTAGAGTGTTGTGTTGACAATGCCAAGGTTGCAGGTTCAATCCCCGTAAGGGACAACTCCACATTCTGGCATTGCAGGGGGGGTTGGACTAGATCAGGCACCCCCAAACTTCGGCCCTCCAGATGTTTTGGACTACAATTCCCATCTTCCCCGACCACTGGTCCTGTTAGCTAGTGATCATGGGAGTTGTAGGGTAAAACCTCTGGAAGGCTGCAGTTTTGAGATGCCAGGACTAGATGATCCTCAGTGTCCCTTCTCATACATGTGATTGTATGAGAAGCAGAACAAATTACCGTATTTACTCAAATCTAAAGCTCACCTTTTTTTTGCCAAATTATGTTGCAGAAATTAAGGTGAGCGTTAGATTTGATGGCATATTTACATTCGCCAACAAATACTTTTTTGGGGGTGAAAATCGAGGTGCACATCAGATTCAATGGTGTGTTAGACTTGAGTAAATACAGTATGCACCCTCCTGATGATGGCCAGGGAAAGGGAATCCTATAAGGTGAGTGGGTCGGTAAAGGAGGGGTGGAGAGGCTTGCCCTTGTCCCTCTATGCCCACCATCAAAACCAAGATGGCTGGAGGGAGTGGGGGGCAAGCTCTCTCCTCTAGACCCAGCATAAAAATCAACAGGTTCCTCATCCCTCTCCTGACAGCCCCCAGTACTCTTATTTACAAGGCTGTATTCTGGCATCATTTGGGGGAGGTTATTATTATTGTTATCTATCTTTATTATTTATGCCCCCCTCATCTGGCTGGGCTTCTCACCAGTTTGCCACGTGGTCATCTGGGGCCAGCTGGGCTTCCAAGAGTCTCTAATGAGTCAGATTCTCTGATGCGGCAATAAACAAGGCTTCTGAGTGCCACCTGCCCGGTGTCAGAGCTGCCGCCTCCTCCAAGCCTTGGGCAAGCCGAGAGGCAAAGATTGCGTAGTTGACCAAGGTCTTCCAGGTAATGCTGGCTCTCCCCCGCACCCATCAAAGAGATTGCAGATGCAGTGATAACTCTCTCCCTGGTAACAAGACCAATCTCCACTTGCCCCCAACCGTTGCATCCCCTGAGCAAGGCCACCAGAGGTGCCTGTAAGTGCCTATCTCTCCATCTCAGTTCCGCCGACATCGGATGTTACCTGTGTAAGTACATTTCCTGGGTTCATGCTGATCTGCTGGCATGTACAGTAGTACCTCTACTTACGAATAACTCTACTTACGAATGGAGCTCCGTCCGCCATCTTGGATGCGGTTTAGATAGGATTTTTTCTACTTATGAATTTTTAGATAGGGTTGCTTCGACTTATGAATTTTTTCTCCCAATGCATTCCTATGGGATTTGACTTACAAATTTTTCCGACTTACGAATGTGCGTTTGGAACGCATTAAATTCGTAAGTAGAGGTACCACTGTACAATATAATAATAATTTATTATTTCTACCCCGCCCATCTGACTGGGTTTCCCCAGCAACTGGGGGCGGCTCCCAACAGAATATTAAAACCATGATAAAACATCAAACATTAAAAACTTCCCTAAACAGGGCTGCCATCAGATGTCTTCTGAAAGTCAGACAGTTGTTTATTTCCTTGACAACTGATGAGAGGGCGTTCCACAGGGCAGGCACCACTACTGAGAAGGCCCTCTGCCTGGTTCCCTGTAACCTCACTTCTCGCAGCGAGGGAACCACCAGAAGGCCCTTGGAGCTGGAGCTTAGTGTCTGAGCTGAACGATGGGGAGTGGAGATGCTCCTTCAGGTATACTGGGCCGAGGCCGTTTAGGGCTTTGTTGATTTGTTTTGCAGTCCAACAGATGCATCTTATTCCTTTATTGCTGAAAAAATGTTGCTTGGGGTTCCATGATTCTAGCTTGGGAGGCTTTCGCTACTTATGAGTGATGGATTTCTACCCTAGAACCCTTTTGAGCACGTGTGAGCTGTTTGAACAACTGCAGAAGTCATTTTCATTCATTTAGATCAGGGTCTCCCCATGTACTGGAGCACATAACCGCATGCCCCAAGAGGGGCTGAAGTTTGCCTTGGAAAAAGCAGGCGACCCAGTTGGAGACACCTGTCACATCTGTCCCTCCTGGAGGGAGGGAGCTGCTTGCCAAGTCAATCCTGTTCCTTTCTGCTCTTACATGGACAGCAATATTCCCAGGGGAAATAGCAAGGGTACCCATGGGATTCCCTGGCTCTGCATGATATCTGACAGGTGTGGGCATTGGGGAACATCAACACTGCTTCAACAGTACTAAGCAAAGCAGAGGCCAGAGCAACTACCGTATTGGCCCGAATATAAGCCTCACTTTTTTTTCCAAATTCTGACTCTGAAAAGTTATAGTGCTGCTGTAAAGGTAAAGGGACCCCTGACCATTGGGTCCCGTCGTGACTGACTCTGGGGTTGCGCGCTCATCTCGCATTATTGGCCGAGGGAGCCGGCGTTCAGCTTCCAGGTCATGTGGCCAGCATGACAAAGCTGCTTCTGGCAAACCAGAGCAGCACACGGAAACGCCGTTTACCTTCCCGCTGTAGCGGTCCCTATTTATCTACTAGCACTTTGACGTGCTTTCGAACTGCTAGGTTGGCAGTGCTGCTATAAAGGTAAAGGGGCCCCTGACCATCAGGTCTAGTCGTGTCCGACTCTGGGGTTGCGGCGCTCATCTTGCTCTATAGGCCAAGGGAGCCAGCGTTTGTCCACAGACAGCTTCTGGGTCATGTGGCCAGCATGACAAAGCTGCTTCTGGCGAACCAGAGCAGCGCACAGAAACACCGTTTTACCTTCCCGTCGGAGCGGTCCCTATTTATCTACTTGCACTTTGATGTGCTTTTGAACTGCTAGGTGGGCAGGAGCTGGGACCGAGCAACGGGAGCTCACCCCATTGCAGGGATTTGAACCGCCGACCTTCTGATCAGCAAGCCCTAGCTAGACTCTGTAGTTTAACCCACAGCGCCACCTGGGTCCACAGCGCTGCTTATATTTGCAACCTTACGGCTCTCCCCCCACCCACCCCAGGACGCAGCGTGGTCAATGGCTCACCGCCTGCCACTCCCATGCCCCCCCCTTATTTGCGGGTGCGGCTTATATTTGGGCCAATACAGTAAGTGGAAGCCGTATGCCACAACTGCAAGGAGCATACCGACTGCCACATTCATCAGAATTTTGGGCTTCACAAGGTTCCTCTTTCTGTATGCGCACATGCTACGATGCACGACCAGCAGTAGGTTTCTGCTTTTTCAGGCTGTTGTCACTATTCTACACAACTTTACCCAGCATTCAGAGTTGTGCCAGCAAGTTCCTATTGATTATCCCAGCCCTGAGATAAGATGCAAACCTGAATTGACTCTATCGGGGTAGCCAATGTGGGTCTCTCCAGATGTTTTTAGTTTTCAGCTCTCATTAGCCCCAGGCTGCACAGCCAATGGTCAGGAATGGCAGATGAATTCAAGGAGGAATCAACTTTTAAAACTTGTCTGAGTAAGAATTTGGAGATTCTAGTCGTCCCCCCGTCCCCCCGCCAGGCATGAGAATTGCTTCCAAGGCTTCTCTTCCTGCTCAACGAAACATTCTGGGCTCAGAGAAGAGAGTTTTCTGGCTCAAACGCCTGTGCATCATATTAACGTAAATGACCCTGTGCAAGGAATCCTTGCTATTTTTTTCTAGTGCTGGATGCGATGGCAGGGGGATCCCTGTGACCGTCCTCCAAAGGGTGGACATTCTAAAGAACAACCCCAAAAGAGAAAAGCATGCGAGACTCGCGTCATTCTGGGAGATGCTTCCGAAACGCAAAATACCCAACCCTTGCGCAATCTCCCTACAGCTGCTTGCCAGCTGTCCCCAGACACCCAGCTCTTGTGTTTGTTCTTAACTGAGAAATGTTTGGCTGCTGGTGATGAGTTCATTCCTTGCTAAAAATTAAGACCAGCTGCTGTGCGCCCAGGCTGAGCAGGAGGAGGACAGGCCTTGTGGCATTGTCAAAAGGGATTGCCGGGCCTTGTGCAGGCCAAACGCAGCTGCCGCAGAGGCATAGATAGGTGCAAAGCTGGTTTTAGCTGTGTCTTCTGGCTGCTTCCTCTTTGCCAAGCCCACCCCCCAAAATACAACCACAAGAAATAAAAGGTTTTAGCAGTCTCCTCAGCCCCTCTGCCCTGCAACCCAATTTCCCGCTGATCGCTTGTGATCTTCCCTGGTTTCACTGCTTTGCCGGTCTGAGGGAAAGAGTTGAGAAGCAGAAGTGACAAAGGGACCTGGGTGCTGGGTTCTTGCTGAACGGCCAATTTATGAACAAAACTTTCACTTTCCGGAACAGTTGCGTTGGTCTGAAAAAGAATTAAAATCTCACCACATCTTATTGAGGGCTGGCTTCTGAGTAGACCTTTATAGCATTGGCTTTAAGATGGGCATTGTGCAACAAAGGAGAGAGGTGGTCTTAGGGAAAGTTAAAGCAGGGTGGAGCTTACTCCTGGACTGCTTGCCCCCAAACACTTGGTTCTGACTCCACCCACTTTGGGCATCAGCCCCGCCCACCACTGGCAGGTGGCCCCCAGAAGCTTCTCCGTGAGGGAATGTGGCCCCTTTGGCTGAAGCAGGTTCCGTATTCCTGCTTTAACACTTTGTTGCGATTTGGTATTTTAATTGGATTCTTTTTAAGCAGAGGTTGGATGGCCATCTGTCATGGATACAAGGAATTGGGCTATAATCGATGATCCTTGGGATCCCGACAATCTACAATAGGCATAGGCAAACTCGGCCCTCCAGATGTTTTGGGACTACAATTCCCATCATCCCTGACCACTGGTCCTCTTAGCTAGGGATGGTGGGAGTTGCAGTCCCAAAACATCTGGAGGGCCGAGTTTGCCTATGCCTGATCTTTTTGATTCTATGGTTTCTTTTTCTTTTGTCAGCCATCAATAACGAAACATGGGGTGTAAATGTGAGAAATAAAGAAATGTTTTAAATAAACAGGACAAATACATCAGCACTTACCGCATTTATTGTTACGTTTTACATGCAGAATTTTGGGTGCTCAGTGTTGCCTTCAGAACTTATGCCACTAAGCCAGTGCTTCCCAAACTTTGATCTCCTGTGGTTTTTTGGACTGCAACTCCCATCAGCCCCAGCCAGCATTACCTGTTGATCAGGGATGATGGGAAGTGCTGTCCAACAACATCTGAAGGGCCACAGGTTGTTCATCCCTGCCTTAGAGAAAAGTGGCCATTGGTTTTCTCCATGTTTTTTCTCTCTGCATGATCCAAGCATTGACAAAGATATCTCAAGACACATTGGGGCGAAGGAAGGAGAAAGGTAGCGCAATGAGCAAACAGGGAAGCAGAACCACAACTATTTTATAGCCAGGTTAATGGAAGCAGGAATGGGTCCTCACAGGTACTGGGGCCACTTCCCCTTGTATTGAAACACGGAGTAGAGCAGGCTTCCCCAAACTAAGGCCCGGTGGCCGGATGCGGCCCACGAGGCTCTTTTATGTGGCCCCTGGCGAAGCCCGCTGCCCGCTCTTAACGGTGCGGCTGCCCACTTCCGGGTTGTCAGAGTGTCAGAAATAGCTTGTGTACATGCGCAAGCATTATTTCTGGCGCACTTCCATGCCGGAGGATGCGCATGCGCACAAGCTATTTCCGGTGTTCCAGCGACCCGGAAGTGCACCAGAAATTGCATGTGTGCAGATGTATGGGAGCATGCTCCCGCACGCTCCGGCCCGCAGCGCAATCGGCGCTTGTGGCACCGGCCCTCGGCAACATAAGTTTGGGGACCCCTGCCTGGAGTAGAGGAAGAGCACAGAGTTTCCACACATTTCAATCACTTGCTGGCAGCAGCTTCAAATGACGGTAGGTGGGAATGAGCTTGTCTCCCAGATAGAAAACTGTCCTACCTTAAAAATGCAGTACCTTTTTGAACTCGCCAAAACTAGGGACAATTCTAAATAAACCACTAAAAACAAAGTCCAATGCAGACACACTTGCCGTTTTAACATTTCTGACTGCTTTTAGGAAAAAGAAGCTGGAAATAAGACATTGCTGGTTATTTATCATGCATATCCATTCCAGCCAGACTGTTGGTATTTCCATCTATACTCCTGAAAGATTTGAAAACACCTTTCTTTTCAAACCTGAGCCTGTATTCCTTACTTGTGGAGATGCTTCAGGGTTTTGACAAAACCATTCTGTAAAAGAGAGCAGGAGCTTTCCTGTTCAACCTTTTGAAAGTTAACTGGAGACAAACATTTGCCAATAATGCCAATAACAACCTGCGTGCAAAATCACGTATGTGCAGTCAATGTGCATTTGCCTGGGCCACAGTTCCTTGCAATCATGTTCAGCAATAGCTTGATGGGATCCAAAATAAGGGGGGAACCAGCTTTGTGGTGAGACGGCAGCAGAAGTGGGAGTTTGTTTTGAGTTCCTGTTTTCAAGTGAGTATATTAGAACAGGCAACCAGTATAACCACTAGAGAAGGGGAATGAGAAAGGGGTCTATGTTTCTTCACTAGCAGTCTGCAGCAAGATTAAGACGCCTTCTCAAAAACAACACACCATGCGGGGATTTGGAACTCATCCTGAAGAGGATAAACAGCTTTTTTTAGCTTATTTCAAAAGACAACAGTGGCCAGTCATGGAAAAATGCATACAGTACTCTCCAAGCCCTGCTGCAAGCCACAGAGGCCAGAAAACTCAGGCTACAGACAGCAGATGTCACCTGAATAGAACCTCAGCAAAGTTTGGGGCAATGGGGGTGGGGTGGGGAATAGACTGAAAGATGATATAAGTTTATAAAAGCATTAAGAGTGGACAGCGAGCCTTAACAGGCACATATTTCCACATGTGGTGGGAGTGCCCCAAAATCCAACTATTCTGGACAACAACCATACAGGAAATAAGTAAAATAACCAAGCAAACATTAGAAATGACCCCAGAATTGGCCTTACTAAACATTTTCCAAGACAATAATGCCCAAGTACACTACAAAGAACTCATAACCCACTTACTCTCAGAAACCAGAAGCACCATAACCAGACACTGGAAAGACCTGTCAGGAGTAAGCATGGACCAATGGTACCAAATAGTATGGGAAACAGCCCTACTAGAAAAATTAACCAATAAGCTGAAACTGACACGGGGACAAATAGAAGAAGACGACTCCCCCTTTTTCACATATACAGCCCAACAACACAATGACAAAAATCCACCAACAGCAATATGGCTAACCTGATCCAAAACACCCACCCACCCCACTCAACACACGAAACAAAGATCACTACAGCCAACCACAAATGAACTATCATACCCTAGGCCAACCCCAACCTCTCTCACCACCAAAGGAACACCAGGGGACAACAGAGAACCTGCACAAGCGACGCTGACCCCCCCCCAATATATTAAGCAAAATAGAAACATTGTCACCTGACCCCACCCATCTCCCCCCATCTACAGTACTTCTATCCCCCTATTTCTTCCCAATGTCTCAGCAAATGAAACCGATTTGTAAAAATGTCATGAGAGACATTGCATATATTTCTGTAAATCAAGAAAATCTTTAATAATAAATTTAAAAAAACAGTGGACAGCGAGAATATATCCTCTCCCATGATACTAGAATTAGAGGGCACCCAAGTGTGATTGGCAGTAGGTTCACAGCTTAACAAAAGGAAATTTTTCTTCATGTGTAACACAATTAGCCTATGGAACTCATTGCAAAAGGATAATGTGATGGCTGTGAACATAAGTGGTTGTTTTTCTTCAGAAAGACACAACTTGCTCCCAGGTAGGTGGCACAGCATCACACGGTTGCACCCTTAAATGCGATTTCTGTGAAATTGTATGCCGAGTGTTTTCCATGGCACTCTCCTTATCTGGTGAGTTTGGCAAAATCGGATACACCTGGTAAATGATCTGTGTGTGATTTGTAACTAATACAACCAGGCCATCTCATTTTCCGTTAGGGAATACTTATGCACTTAAAGGCTTTCTGTTATGGGCTTTCCCGGCTATTTATGAACATTTCCCATAAAACTCAGACGTTTGGTCAGCAGAGGGCGCTACATTACCGTATATCGCATAACTTCGTGCACGCGAAAGGAGCACGGGCGAGAATTTAAAAATACATACATACTGTACAGAAATACAGGTTTATATTTACCGGTATACAGTCCCAGGCCATATTCCAACCACATCTGTCTGCAGGAGAGAGTTTGCGTGCAGTAAATAAACCAAGTCCTTTTTCTCTTCCTTTGCTTTATTTATTTCAAGCAACGTCCAACCCACCCCATATGCACACACACCGCCCTCCGGTCCCCAGGAACAAAATATGCAGACGATGGAGGGGGAAGTGAGCTATCTTATAATTGACAAATAAATAAATTCTATTGAGGATTGTCTCGCTGCCTTGCCACAAACGAATATTGGGGCAGGGTAGGCAATATTCGTTGCAGAGAGCAAAAACTGCACAATCCCCGTTTGTGCGGAAAACAATTCCTTGCAGGCATTTCGGATTTGTATGCAAAAGCAAAAGAGAGAGAGCTTTTTGTTTGTTGTCACAAGGATCGCTTTCATGGCTTCAGAAACGGGGGCCGAGATCCGGTTTCCCAGCCTAAGGCTAAGGCAAGACACGCAGCGGAAGCCCCGCTACCTGGGTCGCATTAAAAAAGAGCATTGTCTCGTCGCACACCGGAGACAATTGAAACAATCCGGCTCTCTCGGGCAAGGGCTTCTTCCGCGCAATCCGCGATCCCGAATGCCGGAGACCCGCCGGCCCCACCCCTGGCGGGCTGTGCAAGAACACTGAGGTCTAGCGCCTTGGAAGTTGAAGAGGCAAGCGCGGGGGGCGCCCTCTCCCCGTCCCCAATCCAGGCTCCTTTACGAAGGGTAAGGGGGAACTATTTTTTCCCTGGAAGCGGGGCGGAGTTTCTTCTGAGGTGGTCGTGACTAACTGGAGAACTCTGAGGATCATCTAGTCCAACCCCCCAAAAAACAATGCAGGAATATGCAGCTGGCCCTTACGGGGATCCCACCTGCAACCTCGAAATTATAAACACCACGCTCTAACCAACGGAGCTATTCTCCTCCTTGAATCTCTGTGGCCGCGCAAAATGGGTCCCTGGCGCAATGGCTGTTCACCGGAAGGTTGGTGGTTCGAGCCCAGCCCGACTGGCTCGGGCAGGATTCTTGCATTGCAGGGGGTTGGGCTAGATGACCCCTTGGGTACCTTCCCATTCTACGGTGGTCTTCTCCTGACTCCGGAAAGAAGGCGGGGATGTTCCCGGCTATGAGCGGGGCGCAACCAGCGTGCGGGGGCGGGGCCTAACTGGAAAGGGCGTGGCTCCGCCGGCCTTAAAGGGGCGGGGGAGAGGCGCTGCTTGCGATAGAATCCATGGGGAGGGCGTGGTCTAGCCGGAGGAGGCGTGGTTTCCGCGACGCCCCGCCCCCCGGCGCTCCTCCAAGAGCCCATATAGCTCCGTGCAGCGCCGCCGCCCCCTTTTCCTTTCTGCCCCCCCGCGGCCCGGCTATGACCCTGCGGAGGCTCCGGAGGCTCCGGTCGGGGCAGCCCGACCAAGAGGCGGCGCCGGCGGCGGCGAGTGTGGCGGGCGCCGGTGTTCTCGGCGGCCGAGCGTCGGAGCTGGAGCTGGAAAGGGCGCTGGCGGCCTCGGGGGGCACCTTGCCCCGAGCCCGGAGGGTGAGTGAGAGCCGGGCTGCTGCCCTCTCTGCACGGACGGAAGCGCGAGGCTGGACCCGAGACCCGTGTCCCGCGAACACGCGCCGCGTCCCCACGACACGCGCTCCCCACCGCCCCAAGCCAACAGACCCCAGTCCTAGGGCGGGTCCCATTCCGGACCCTAATAGTGCGCCTCTGTCGCTTTCCCCCCCCCCATCCCTTTACCCCCGACGAGTATTGGGGCAGGAATGAATGGCACCCGCCCGGGATTTCCCCCTTCAACTCCACGGGAGATGGAAAAGCACGAGGGGACGTCGCCCCCCTCCTGCGCCTCTTCCCCGGCTGCCTTTCTTGGAGACATTTCCTTCCTTCCACCACCTCCCAGCCTCGCTTTTCACTCGCCCCGCCCCCTCTCGGATGCGCGTCCCCGAGATCAAAGTCCCGCGAATCCTCGGAGCACCTGCGGGGCTCGCTTCCAGTCCGTGATGGGGGCGAAGTGGGAATCTGGGTGTTGCTGTGTCGGGACTGCCTGGTGCGGAGGGAGAGATGAGATCACTTGACACGGATTTCCCCCTTGTTGCCTCCTTCTGTTTGCGCCCTTGTTAGGGGAGGGCGACGCAAGGGACAAAAGGAAATGCTGCTCGCGCTGCTTTGGTTGCCCCACCTGGCTCACCTGGGATCCTAGAGTTGGAAAGGGATCCCGAGGGTCATCTAGCCCAGCCCCCCTGCAATGCAGGAATCTTCTTCTCCTAAGTTGCCATTTGTGGGGGCAGTCGAACACCCTCCGGTTTAGCGCATTGTTGCCCAAAAGGACACTGTTTGTTTTTCTCACTCCTTGTGGAATACTGTACTTATTTAGTTTAGGTGGGTTTTAGTGCCCCTCCTATATAAATGAATGGCGTTTCTTGTCCAGCCCAAGGTTGTTGTGAGTACAAGTAAAATGCAAACACAACTTGTAGCTTTTGGTGCTATGCAGACAGAATTAGGGGCTGCTATCAGAAGCTGGTGATGCAGCTGTTGGACCTCCCAACATCTTTTTACCAGCAGAGAGACTCTCCTTTACAGGGGTACTTTTGATGTGTTTGCATGTGTGTCAATCTATGACCCCGCTGGGTTCTTCAGATATTTATTGGACTCCGCCTCCCATCATCCTTGGCTGGTTGAGGCTGATGGGACTTGGAGTGCAGCTGCCTTTGGAGACTACCACATTCACTATCCCTGGTATATGGGGTGCTCTTTTTGTTCCAGACAACACTTCTTTGCATGGGGCTTGTTGGGATGCAACTTAGAGCCACCCCTGGCTGGGATGTCCACTCGCCTTTAAATATGGCACCTACTTTCTGTCCCACGAATGTTCCCATGCAAAAATGCATCACATATTTAAGCCCACTGCACATGCATACCTAGAAAACAATACTATTGAGCTCACTGGTATTTTTATTTGTGTGTTTAACATGGGCATTTCCAAAGCTTGCATGGGATGTTTCTTTATCTGAAGGAACCTATTGAGTAGTGGCAGTAGGGTGAGAGGAAATGATGCAGTATTTATTCCACAATTTCTCACGTTCAAACTTTGTGGCCCTTGTTCTGTTTCCTGCTTCTAGAAGTACATGATTGGGTTCCTTGGAAAGCTACATCAACTTGAGAGAGGGAGAATTGATGCAACTATGACTTCTAAGTTGCCGGTGAACCATGGTCTGTGTAGAGTGTGCAAGGCATACAGTAGCAGTTCTGTGGAAATAGGATCAGAAATCTCTGGCCAAGGAGCCATATAATCTTGAGATGCCCACTATCTATTCACAAGCAGATTGAACCCTGTTATCACCGGTCACTTGACTCCAGTATCTTGGGGTGATTACTTGAATAGTATCTCATTCGGGGGGGGGGGTTATCCGTTGGCTAATCAGAAGTTTGATTATTTGTGAACCGCTCTGAGATCCATGGATGAAGGAAGAGTGGCATGCAAATTTAATAAATAAATAAAAATAATAGGATTTGGTTACGCTGTTTTTCCAACCACAGAGTAAAGACACCCTGATTCTCCTCCTGTAGCAAGGGATTGATTCTCTCTCATCATTGTTTTCCTGCATTTCAATGACTGTCATCTGCTTTCGTAGTCTATGTGTGGCTGCCTGCATACTTTCTTTTGTACTCCCATTTCTACCCCATATGAATACGCCTTAGATCAGTCTTCCCCAATGTGCTGCTCTCCAGATGTGTTTAGACTACAACTCTCACCAGCCCCAGCAGCATAGCCTAGGGGCAAGGATTATGGCAGCTGCAATCCAACAACATCTGGAGGTTGGGTTAGAGGGTTGGAAGAGACCCGATTTCACATCTCCATTGTGCCACAAAACTCACTCGGTGATCTCGAGTCGGTCAACATCTGTCTGTCCAACCTAACTCACAAGGTTGTTGTGAAACTAAAACTGGTCAGAGAGAGCTGCGGAGGTCACATACGTTCAAAACACTTATACCGCTTTTTACAGTCACGGCTCCCCCCAAAGAATCCTGTCTACAGTAGCTTACCCCTCGCAGAGCCACAATTCCCAGCAGCATCCACCTCAAACTGCAGTTCCCAGTATTTCTTAGATTCATGGTGGTGTAAAAGTGCTTTAAATGCATGGAGAAAATGTGACCGTAGGCTGCCCTGAGCTACCTGGAGGAAGGCTGTTATTTTAAAACTCTTCATTTAAACACCCCCCCCCCCAAATATTCAATGCTCCTGCTTGATCTTCTAGAAAGCAATTCAATCAACCGGCAAACTGCAAAGTCGCTAGTGCCTTTTCTGCTGCGTTCTCGAAGCAACTCCTGAACTTTGCAGCAGCAACTAAATCTGAACTGAAGCCGGTCCCGTTGGCAAAATACAAAGCCTATACATCTGGTACTAGCGCCACGAGCTCCGCAGTCACATGCAATATGGTTTTCAACCGCATATGTTGCTTCAGGCAAGTCTTCGTGCTCCTGTGGTAAACTCTGTCTGGCGGGATTGCAGTTAAAAGTGGCTTAACACCCAGACTCTTTTTCCTCCCCCTGAAGCTGCTGAGCAGCTTAGCTTGTTGACCAGGGCAATTTGCAGATTCAGTGCTTTTTCAGTGTCAGAAAAGTTGGCAACTGGTGAATGCCCAGGCTCATCCTCCTACCCTCATCGTACACACAAATAATAATCATTTTTTTCTGAAAAGCACCAAAGTTATTCCAGTTGTTAAGCTACATAACCACTGGGATCACCAGCTTATGGAAGGGAACAATTGCCAACAATATTGGTAGCCTAAATTCCTGGAGCCTTAGTTTGGTCAATATCTCCAGATAAAGTATGAGTACATGACATTTTTGAGATGCATCATTACAATGATTCACTGATCTAAAGAACCCTAGCAGCACAATAAGGATCTACCGTAATAGGGCAATACTGGAGCAGGAAAAGGTAGGGTATTTTGTGTGTGTCCATCCCAGGAGAGTCTGCCTTCCCCATCTGCGTTTGGGAACTGAAAGGCAAAGGAGAAGCAATGTTGGAAGCAAGTGCAATTTGTGATCATGATCAATTTGTGATCATGAATTTGTGAACATTGTTACTGATCACAGGGCAGGTCTGTTAAGGCACCGGACTTGGCATTTAATTTCTTGCTTTTGTTGAGCTTGTGCCAACAGGAGAGAACCGTAGCCAGTCTTAAAAGGCAGGGGGGTGGTGTTGTTTTTTAATGAAACCAAGTTTTTATTTATTTAATGAATTCTTCTGGTTTTTGAGAAGGAGGGTTATTAAAATAGCAGGTTCTATTAACAGTCTATGTGTGCGAGGTTGCCAGGTAGGGTAGGCATTTAGAGTTGCAGCGGGGATTTTCAGGCTGTGCCGAGTGGGGTGTTTGTGAAATGCAATGGAGTGGGGGTCACAGTCACCGTGCAGCGAGGTGTCTTTTTTGGGTATCAAGTGTGAGGCAGATAGGGTTTAGAAGGAGAATAGGGGATAGCGGAGGCAGTGTTGGAAATTAACCAGGAGCCAGGCAGATTTTGCACCTGGCTATTGGCCACTTGACCATAAAGCTGGACCATAAAGAAGGCTGATCACCGAAGAATTGATGCTTTTGAATTATGGTGCTGGAGGAGACTCTTGAGAGTCCCATGGACTGCAAGAAGATCAAATCTATCCATTCTTAAGGAAAATCAGCCCTGAGTGCTCACTGGAAGGACAGATCGTGAAGCTGAGGCTCCAATACTTTGGCCACCTCATGAGAAAAGAAGACTCCCTGGAAAAGACCCTGATGTTGGGAAAGATTGAGGGCACTAGGAGAAGGGGACGACAGAGGACGAGATGGTTGGACAGTGTTCTCGAAGCTACGAACATGAGTTTGACCAAACTGCGGGAGGCAGTGCAAGACAGGAGTGCCTGGCGTGCTCTGGTCCATGGGGTCACGAAGAGTCGGACACGACTAAACAACTAAACAACAATCGACCACTTGAGGCCAAGTGAAGATATCTGGACACCAGGATGGTGCCTGATATCTCCACCATCTGGGGATCATTGGATCCTGACTGTTTTCCCACGCTAATACCACATCCTGCAGAATTCCATCAGTTCTCTTTTATCTGTACAATCAGAATGAATTTCAGGAAACGAAGTGCTTTTTCGGTGCAGCCTGAGCAGGTTGTCTTACCCCACCCCACGGCCCTGTTCACAGTTATGAAGAATATTCTTACTTTATGAATGGTCCATGTCGCCATTCAGAAAAAGAGGTCGGAATAGGCCAATATCTATGTCAGCCATCCCTGGATCAAGTGACTTTCCTTCTTTAAGTTCTCAAAGTTCTTTCACCTAGCTTCTCAAGGTTCTCGCCTGAACCAGGCAGATCTTCAACTGAGAATCCTTCGCATTCAGTCCATCATTTGAAAAATAAAGACTTTAGAGTCATCTTGCCCAAAAATGGCAACTAGACATTCCGTTTTGGCAACTTTAACCCTGGTTAAAGGAGCCATTTGGCGCCAAGCCTCTATATCTGAGTTTATAACACTGGTCGTGAGACTGGAGTAGGTTTCCAAAGGTGATCTCAGGCCCAAAAAGATTGGCAAGCCCTCATTTATTCACTGAGCCATACCAGCATACCTGTATTTCATAACCAAAGGAATAGGCAGTGCAAGCGCTCTCTCCGCAAACATGGTGGTCCTGGCAAAATCTTCACTTCAAAACCGGAGCTATGTGCTTATTTTTCCAGTACAGTGGTACCTCGGTTTAAGAAAAGTCCAGTTTAAGAACGATTTGGTTTACAAGCTCCACAAAAGTGGAAATAGTGTCTTGGTTGAGAACTTTACCTTGGTCTAAGAACGGAATCTGAACGGTGGAAGGGTACCGGCAGCGGGAGGCCTCATTAGGGAAAGCACGCCTTGGTTCGAGAACGGCTTTGGTTTAAGAACGGACTTCCGGAATGGATTAAGTTTGTAAACCAAGGTACCACTGTACTTACTGCCACAGACTTTAACGGAGCAGGAAAACCTTAACTTTTAAACCACTGCTCAAAATTTCATCCGGTCGCTTTCCTTGAGAGGCCTGAATAAGGGTCACACTAGGTAAAGGTAAAGGGGCCCCTGACCATCAGGTCCAGTCGTGTCCGACGCTGGGGTTGCGGCGCTCATCTCGCTCTATAGGCCGAGGGAGCCAGCATTTGTCCGCAGACAGGTTCCGGGTCATGTGGCCAGCATGACAAAGCCGCTTCTGGCGAACCAGAGCAGCGCACGGAAATGCCGTTTACCTTCCCACCGGAGCGGTCCCTATTTATCTACTTGCACTTTGATGTGCTTTCGAACTGCTAGGTGGGCAGGAGCTGGGACCGAGCAACAGGAGCTCACCCCGTTGCAGGGATTCGAACCGCCGACCTTCTGATCAGCAAGCTCTAGACTCTGTGGTTTAACCCACAGTGCCACCTGGGTCCCTTTCAAAGAGTCACACTAGGTTTCACCAAAATGGGAAATAAATAAATGTTATGGCTATTTTTAAAACGGGCGGTGAAAGCCTCAGTTTCAGACTTTCTTTATATTGCTGGACCTCTGCCAATTCTTATTGGATCGGTTTGAAGCTTTCCTGCACCCGCAGGCCCCATCGGATTGAACAACGGTGCCAAGTTTCAACATATTAGTTCAACAGGTGCCATTTTTAAATAAAGTATAAGAGTTTTGGGTCCTGTGGTGGCAAAGCTTCCTCTTTGCGAAATTTTCTCCAAGCCTTCTCCCCCCCCCCCCCCGTCAAACCTTTGATGCCCTCATTGCCGGATCTCAGACCCAGATTTTGGCGTGGCTCCTTCAGGGTTGAATTACTAAAGCACAAAGTATGCATATACCACATCAGTTGCAAAAAGGGACGCCTGCCCGTTTCCTTTTCCTCTTTAAAGTTCACAGGCACAAGGCCCTTCTCATGCTTTGCTCACTGCTCCTGTGTGTTTTTAAAAGGTCGCCTGAAAAGCATTCTGTTGTATGAAAAAAAAAACCTCACATTGCGGCTTTAACTTGTGCTCCATACCACATTCAGGTCCGTTCCCTGATTTAAATTAAATTTTTAAAGCCCCTTAAAGATTTTTCCGCTTTTTGTGAGATGTTTGTTGTCCAAAATTCCTTCATTTAACCTCCACCTCTGTGGAGTTTTCCCTCCTTCTCTCATTTCCACTAACATAGGATTGTGGTTTCCATTGATATTCTGGCGCATGTGCGCCTCATAGATATCCATGAAAAGCATCTTATAGGCCACCTGGAAACCCCCTTTGCTAACAACCCCTTTTCCCTTCTAAGGAAAGTTATTGTGATGTGTCTTTTACTGGAAATTCTTTAAAAAAGAAAAGATTTGGAAGGGGCCCAAAGGGTCATCTAGTCCAACCCCCCCACAATGTAGGAATCTCGGCTAAAGCATCCATGACAGGTGGCCATCTAACCTCTGCTGAAAAACCTCTGAGGAAGGAGAGTCCACCACCTCTTGTGGGAATCTGCCAAACAGCTCTTACTCTCAGAAAGTCCTTCTTGATGTTTAGTCAGAATCTATTTTCTTGTAACTTGAAGCCATTGATTCGAGTCCTACCCTCCAGAGCAGGAGAAAACAAGCTTGCTCCATCTTCCATGTGACAGCTCTTAAGATATTTGAAGATGGCTATCATATCTCCTCTCAGTCTCTTTTCCAGGATAAACATATCCAGTGCCTTCAAGCGCTCCTCGTAAGACTTAGTTTCCAGCTTGTTGTTGTTTTATTAATAATAATTTATTTATACCCTGCCCATCTGACTGGGTTTCCCCAGCCACTCTGGGCAGCTCCCAGCAGAATATCAATAATAAAGCAATATAATATAATAGTAATTTATACCCCGTCAGTCTGGCTGGGTTTCCAGCACATATAAAAGCATAATAAGGCGTCAGACATTAAAAAACCTCCGTGTGGTTATTTATCTCCTTGACATCTGATGGGAGGCTGTTGGGTGCCACTACTGAGAAGGCCCTCTGCGATGTACAATTGGACCACTTTAACTGTCCAAAGAATCCTGAGAACTGTAGTTTAAGGGCGCTGGGAACTGTAGCTCTGTGATGAACTATAATTCCCAGGATTTTTTTTTTTGCAAGCAGGGAGCCATGACTGTTAAAGTCATGTAAATGTGCTTTCAATGCATGGTGCGGGGGTAGCCTCTAAGCCAGGGGACCCCAACCTGTGGCCCATGGGCCACAAGTGGCCCACGGAGGCCGTTTAACCAGCCCATGAGCGGCCCACTCGGTGAGTCCCTGCGTGCTGCGCTAAACTGGCACAGTGTGGCGCAGGGACTGTCTTCCGTGGTGCCGGAAATCTCTTCTGCACATGTCCGCGGCGCCGGAAATTGCTTCTGCGCATGCCCAGATGCATACCTTCCAACTCCCGGTTAGAAAAATCCAGAATCAGCAGCACCGACACCGGAAGTCGCTTCCAGACATGCGTAGAAGCAACTTACAGTGCCGGCGCTGCCCGATTTCTGGTGCCCAGACCATGGGCAGAGCGGCACCGGAAGTTGCTTCTACTCATGTCCAGACATGCTCAGAAGCGACTTCCAGTGCCGCTCTGCCCGATTTCCGGTGCCCAGACCTGGGCAGAGCACCCGAAATCGGTTCTGCGCATGTCCAGACATGCGCAGAAGGAGCCTCCCTGGCAGGTACTGAAATCCGGGGGGTTTATGGGATTTTTTCCAGTCCGGGCTGCCAGCGGGAAACGGTTTAAAATACGGGGGTTTCCCGCGAAAAACGGGAGACTTGGCAGCTATGCCCAGATGCCGGAAATTGCTTCTGCGCAGGCGCGATTTTCAACGTCTGGGCATGCGCAGAAGCGATTTCCGGCGCCGTGGACATGTGCAGACACAATTTCTGGCATTGCACTGCACCGGTCCGGCCCATGAAGGATCCCCGCAGGAGTGATCTGGCCCATGCCTGGTAAGCCTTGCCGACCCCTGCTCTAAGCTGTAGCGCAAATATAGCCCTACAGAGGCAATTTGGCCGCCAAGCACTATGTCTCTGAGCCGAAGTTTGTGTTGGTTGCGGCAACAGTTGGGGGAAATAAGGACTCGTTTCCTGTGTAGCTCTGTGCATCCCATAATAGTATCCTGTGGCTATGGCAGCCTCTTACTGCACGCAGAGATAACAGCTGTTGAAAGGAACTTTGAATGCTGCGAGCTATTGTACAAATGGGCTTGAGCAGCAGAGAAACTGTCTAGAAATAAGTTCCCTTAACCAGGTTATACAATTTGTTGCTTTTAATAAGGAGGCGGGGGCGGGAGACGGAGCGGGGGCCCAACTGCTGCGGGGGAATGACGTCTGTGCAAAAAAATAAAAAAAGCCCCCCCCCCCAACACCTTGACATCTCTGTTTTTCAGAACAGGAATGACATAAGTGTAAAGAAGCAGAACAATTGTGTCAGGGACTTGTGTGGTGGCGGCTAATTTGCAAAGTTGTTTCAAAACAAGCCCCCCTTGCTAGCTTTTGTGCAATTTCCATCTTGTGCAATTTCTGTATCAAGCTCTACAGATGCTCTTTTAAAAAACCACCTGGCTTGTTGCTGGTTCTACCCCTGGGGTGAATCCGGAGGCAAAACATTATTCGTGTTTTGCGGCTTTCCACGTACTTCTGCGTCCTTCAGACGTCCGATAGCTGAACTCTGCTTCCTTGAAAATTAAAATGGGAGAGATGTGCTTCACTATTGCACCCAAAAAGGCCAGATTCAAGGGTGTTGAATTCTTATTATCTCTCCTCAAAGGAGTACAACGCCTGCATTTTTTGCAGTTCTCAACACACCTGATTTGAAGGAAGAAGCTTCATAGCAGCCGTTCCTGTTGAGATCTCTATTATTATTATTATTATTATTATTATTATTATTATTATTATTATTATTATTACCCCACCCATCTGGCTGGGTTTCCCCAGCCACTCTGGGCAGCTCCCAACCGAATATTAAAAACACAATACAACATTAAACGTCAAAAACTTCCCTAAAGAGGGCTGCCTTCAGATGTCTTTCATTCATTCATTCAATCCAGGGGTTGTTAACCTGGTCCCTCCCGCCCACTAGGGGCCGTTTCAGGATTCTAGGTGGGCGGTAGGGGGTTCTACGGCACAAGCTGAATCCTCCTTCCATCAAGCACTGGTGGGCAGTAAGGAAATTTTACCACCAAGAAAGATGCATTAGTGCAAGGGTCAGCAAACTTTTTCAGCAGGGGGCCAGTCCACTGTCCCTCAGACCTTGTGGGGGGCCAGACTATATTTTGGAAAAAATATATGAATGAATTCCTATGCCCCACAAATAACCCAGAGATGCATTTTAAATAAAAGGACACATTCTACGGTACTAATGTAAAAACATGCTGATTCCCGGACCGTCTGCGCGCCGCATTTAGAAGGCAATTGGGCCGCATCCGGCCCCCGGGCCTTAGTTTGGGTACCCAGCATTAGTGGGCGGTAGGTATAAAAAGGTTGACTACCCCAGATTCAATCGATCAATCAATCGATCATTCAATTCCATTCCACCATCCTCATTTCTATAAAGGAACTGAGGGCAGCAGAAATTATTATTTCTTCAGCATCATCACTTAATTTGTCATCACAACAGCCCTATGAGGTAGGTTGGGTTAGGCCAGGCACGGCCAAACTTGGCCCTCCAGATGTTTTGGGACTACAACTCCCATCATCCCTAACTAACAGGACCAGTGGTCAGGGATGATGGGGTATAAATAATAAATAATAAAATAAAATAAATAATAAATCGAACCTGCAACCTTGGCGTTATCAGCACCTTGCTGTGAACGACTGAGCTGTTTATCTGAGACTGAATGACCCAAAGACCCTTGAGGCAAAGTTGCTGCAGAGTTACCTGCTCGAAAGGTGGATATCGCAAGTGGTAGCGTGGTGGTATGGTTAGAGTCGTTGGACTAGGACCAGGGAAACCCAGGCTCAAATCCCTGCCCTCAGTCACAAAGCTGACCAGGTAACATCAGACACATTGATTCTCAGCCTAACCCAGGCATGGCCAAGCTCGGCCCTCCAGCTGTTTTGGGACTACAATTCCCATCATCCCTGAACACTGGTCCTGTTAGCTAGGGATGATGGGAGTTGTAGTCCCAAAACATCTGGAGGGCCAAGTTTGGGACTGCCTGGCCTAACCCAACCTACCTCATAGGGCTGTTGTGATGACAAATTAAGTGATGATGCTGAAGAAATAATTTCTGTTGCCCTCAGTTCCTTGACAGAAATAAGGATGGTGAAATAGAATGGATTGATTGATTGAATCAGGGATAGTCAGCCTTTTTATACCTACCACCCACTAATGCAGGGTACCCAACTACGTCCCGGGGGCCAGATGCGGCCCAATTGCCTTCTAAATCCGGCCCGCAAACGGTCCGGGAATCTTCTGAGAAAGAAGATGGGGGAAGTTTTGCCCTGTCACCGGTTGCATCCTGGTTTCTGCTATGAATTTTAAAAAGTAGTCTTCTCCAGCCTACCCAAAGGATCCATGCTCGAGCGGCAATGCAGACAATTCCTGACGCACAGCAACTTGTTAAATAGGGCAGTTTTAAGCTGGAGCTCCTATCAAACCCTGCTCCCGACAGAGACACTTTACATCCATTGCAAATTCGGGTGTGAGAGGGAACCAGGAGCAAAATCTCGGGAGAGGCACTGAAGAGTACAGTGGTACCTCGGTTTTCAAACAGCTTAGTTCACAAACGCTGCAAAACCCCATCTTCTTTCTCAGTGCTGAGCCTTGGATGGTGTGGCTTTGGTAAATGTGCAGCGCAAATCTCAGTTTACTCATCGCCCAATCACTGTTGCTTGCCCATAACACAATTGGGGAATGAGAGGCAAGAACACTTCCACATAGGTTGTGAGCCCAGGCATTCCCCCTCGCACACAATTTTGCCATACCCTCCAATGTTTCTCTGATGAAAACAGGGGTGCCCATTGTTGTCGTTGCATAGCACGCACACGTACCGGCACATCACAATTCACGATATAGTGTCGGGCCGGTATCACAATTTCAAACTGCGTTGAGTGATAGCTCAGTCAGTAGAGCATGAGACTCTTAACCTCAGGGTCGTGAGTTTGAATCCCACACTTGGCTACATTGGCAAAGGGAAAAAAACCACTTTATATGCATTGTTTGAAGACAGGAGTGCCTGGCGAGCTATGGTCCATGGGGTCACGAAGAGTCAGACACGACTAAACGACAACATGCATTGTTTATTCATTCTGACAATGCGACACCAGGTGGCGCTGTGGAGTTCCGTTTTTGCCAACCCGATTGCTGGTACCGAGTTTGCAACGCATTTAATTGGAACGCTTCTTGGATGTGTCTAGATCCAGCCTGGGTGGAAGATTCCTGCATTGCCGGGGTTTTGACTAGTTTACCCCCATGGCCCCTTCCGACTCTACAAGTCTGCGATTTTCCAATATACAGTGATATCTTGGTTCTCAAACGCCTTGGTACTCAAACGACTTGGAACCCAAACACTGCAAACCTAGAAGTAAGTGTTCCAGTTGGCGAACTTTTTTTGGAAGCCGAGCGTGCTCCGTTTTGAGTGCCACACTTCCGTTTTGAATGTTACACTTCCGTTTTGAGTGTTCTGCTGAGGTCTGTCTGTTTTTGCTATTTATTTTGTGGTTTTGTTTTTGCGGCTCTTTTTTGTATTGTTTTTGTGACTGCGTGGAGCCCAGTTCAGCTACTGATTGATTGATTGATTGTGTGACTGCAGTACATTGTTTACTGCTTTCATTTTATGGTTCAGTGGTCTCGTTAAATAGTAAAAATCATGTTAAATTGCTGTTTTAGGGATTGTTTTTAAAAGTCTGGAATGGATTAATCCATTTTGCATTACTTTCCATGGGAAAGTGCGCTTTGCTTTTGGGACGGACGTCCGGAACGGATTAAGTTTGAGACCCAAGGTACCGCTGCATCAATATATCGCCCAGCCCTACTGGGGACCATCTGCGCCAAAATTTAACGTTGGGGCTGAAATTTGAGAGCCAGAATTCTGCTACTGGTGACCTATAGCCCTTTCCCAGGGTGAAGTCCCCTGGTTCAGGTGTCTCCCCCGGGGTGTCCCAGCAGGGGTGGGGTGCCATCTGGGTCCCCCCATCTGTTCGGCCGGCACCCTCTCTTTTCTCCTTGTTTGCCTTGCTCTTGTGCAGCCTCTGATCTGTCTTGTCGCCTGTGATCTCTGTAAAACTGTGACCCTGGAAAAGGCAAAATTAGAATTAAAAACACCCTGCGCCGCACAGCAGGAAACAGCCGCTCTCTCGGCCAGGAGATGAAAAGCCCTGTTTGTTTATGGAGCCGTCCGCCCCATTGATGGGGAGGAGTCAGAGCAGAAAAATAATGTGCAGGAGAAGCTCATTTCACTTTCAAAACTGCTGCGTGGAATTATTTGCATGCATTTTGACTGTTGTTCCTCGTGTCCTGGATCCCATCCGAGGCAGGGGGCCTTCAACCTCCCCACACCCCACCCCATATCTAAAGGGTGATTCCTCCTTGCACCCAGCTCCGACTATGGCAGCCACGCCACCCTCCTCACCCCAAAAGATGTGTCTCCTTTTTTGTGCCGCCTCCGCCTCCAGCTGGATATTGGAAGCACATGTTTGCATCGGGGTCTGTGTTTAATTACTGGTGGAGACAGCAGTTTCTGCAGGTCCAAGACGGGTTATTTCATTTTTGCATCTTTGGGCTCCCGGGGACCAGAGTGGAGGGATGCCTTGCCGCGTTGGAGGCACGCTTGAAAGGGAATAATTGGGCTTTAACTACATCCTCTTTCTCGCAGCTGGTTGCCATTTGGAGCAGCTTCTGTCAATCTGTTGTCGTCTTCTTCTTCTTCTTCTTCTTCTTCTTCTTCTTCTTCTTCTTCTTCTTCTTCTTCTTCTTCTTCTTCTCCTCCTCCTCCTCCTCCTCCTCCTCCTTCTCCTTCTCCTTCTCCTTCTCCTTCTCCTTCTCCTTCTCCTTCTTCCCCTTTGGCAGAGGACGGTTTGCTTATTCTCCCGCGTTTTCTTTCTCCTAGGAGCATCTCCCGGGTTTTTCCCTTTCTCCCCCTCGCCACAACTATATGGTCAGTTGGCTCCAGTTGCCGAGCAGCAAAATTGGCTTGCTCTCTGCTCAGCTAGCAGTACGTGGCAGCAGCCCACACCCAGAAACCCAAACCACGCGGTTTTCGAGGGGACTCGAGAGTGAGCTGGACTTCCCTCACAAAGCATGCGAGAAGTTAACTCGGCAGGCTGTGCGAAGAGAGGCGTGTGTGAGGAGGCATTCGAGAGACTGAAACTAGATCCAGTTGACTTTTCTGGGATCAGTCTGGAGCAGGGCGCTCAAAACAGAGGGAGCGGCCCTTTTTCACCCAGAGGAGCCACATTAATTCTGGGGTGGGGGGTGGGGGCGTTGCATGCCAGTGATGGGTGAGGCCTGAGGCCAAAGTGGATGGAGCGATGAATAGGACTCTTACCCTTTGTACGGAACACTGTAGCCGTACAAAGCTCAGAGGCATAGCTGCCAAGTCTCCCGTTTTCCCTGGGAAATCCCCGTTTTTCCAGCTGTTCCTAGCTGAAAAAACGGATTTCTTCCCCCCCGTTTATTCTGGCGCAGCGGCCATTTTGGAACTGGGCGGAGCATGCTCAGAAGTGACTTTTGATGCTGCTCTGCCCAGTTCCAAAATGGCTGCATTGCGACTTCTGGCGCGGCGGCCATTTTGGAACTGGGCAAAGCAGCATCAAAAGTCACTTCTGAGCATGCTCTGCCCAGTTCCAAAATGGAGGCAGCGCTACATCCGGTCTGCTATTTCCGGCCCGGTCCCTTATTTCTCTGACAGCAACTTGGCAGGTATGCTCAGAGGTACCTACCGTAATCATCTTTTATAGGGCGTGTTGAATTTTTCAACTTTCCAGAAATGAGGGGCACTTAAAAGTTTTAATGTGACCATGGAATTCAAAAGAGACTTTGGTTAAATTAATAGAGTTTGGTTTTGCTCGGTAAGTGAAACATGCATAAAATTGCACAGAAATCTTTACAAGTGATTGCAGTTATAACAGACCCTCCAAGTGTCCCTGTTTTCCAGGGACGGTGCCAGATTTAAAGAAGCCGTCCTGGGTTCTGATTTGATCCCAAAATGACCCGCTTTTCCTTAGTCCCTATTTTCATCAGAGAAATGCTGGAGGATAATGGAGTTATGTGACACACACACACACACACACACACACACACACACACACACAGGCAAGGACATAAGTTACTACAACCATTAGAAGACATCTGAAGGCTCTTTTGAATTCCATGGTCACGTTAAAACTTTTAAGCACCCCTCATTTCTGGAAAGTTGAAAAATTCAACCCTGTATAGGGAATTTTTTTAACTTTTAATTTTTTTATTACATTTTTAATATATGTTGGAAGCTGCCCAGAGTGGCTGGGGCAACCCTGTTAGATGGGTGAGGTGGTATTATTATTATTATTATTATTATTATTATTATTATTTATAATAATAATAATAATTTATTGTTGTTGCTGCTGTTGATGACTAGGGTGTACCTATTTTCATTGGATAAATGTTGGAGGGTATGTTATAAGCATAGACTGACCAAGCTAAATGTTGTGCAGTCACAAAAATAAGAAGATTTGAACTCCTCACACCCAAAAACATATTTTAAAGACCCCCTCACTGGAGAAATTTGCAAGAAATAAAATAAGTTCCACCCCTTAGAATGGCATGCCTTACTGTGCATCCAGCACCTCTTCATCCAGGCAAGCAAGGAGCCATTTTTCATCACGGCTCAAGGACACAGCCCAGCAAAAGCACTCAAGAGCAGAGCTGGGGAGAAAAAATCCAGAGGGCCGGATAGAAAATTCCAGTGCACCACATTGATCCCCCCCTTCAGCCTTAAGATCCCCCACCCCTTCTCTAAAACGATCCCAGGAGTGTGAGCTTTGGGTGTGTAGTAGGTTCCTTAGGCAACCAGGCAACTGGGATTTCTCCTGCCCTGGCAATCTGCTACTGCAAGTGGATTCAAGAATACCCTGGGAATTCATCCTCTGCAACTACAAGCCTCAATCCAGCATTGCTGTTAGGCATGTTGATGCCCATCAGAGTAAATGGGTTTAAGTGTACCTAACTCGGGCGTTGACTTAGGCTATAAGTCATTTTTGGACTCACAGCTGTCCATGGAGGCACAGGTTAATTTTGTGTCCAGGGCGGCTGTCTATCAGCTCCATCTGGTACGCAGGCTGAGACCCTACCTGCCCGCAGACTGTCTTGCCAGAGTGGTGCATGCTCTAGTTATCCCCCGCTTGGACTACTGTAACACGCTCTACGTGGGGCTACCTTTGAAGGTGACCCGGAAACTGCAATTAATCCAGAATGCGGCAGCTAGACTAGTGACTGGGAGTGGCCGCCGGGACCACATAACACCGGTCCTGAGAGATCTACACTGGCTCCCAGTACGTTTCTGAGCACAATTCAAAGTGTTGGTATTGACCTTTAAAGCCCTAAATGGCCTCGGTCCTGCATCTCCACCCCCACCATTCAGCCCGGACACTGAGATCCAGCACCGAGGGCCTTCTGACGGTTCCCTCATTGCGAGAAGTGAGGTTACAGGGAACCAGACAGAGGGCCTTCTTGGTAGTGGCACCCATCCTGTGGGACGCCCTCCCAGCAGATGTCAAGGCAATAAGTAACTATTTTACTTTTAGAAGACAACTGAAGGCGGCCCTGTTTAGGGAAGTTTTTAATGTTTAATGCTGTACTGTTTTAATATTCGGTTGGAAGCCGCCCAGAGTGGCTGGGGAAACCCAGCCGGATGGGCGGGGTATAAATAATAAATTATTATTATTATTAGTGTCCAGTCCTGGCCCTCTGCCTCCTTTGATTTGGGTCCTTTGCTTTTCCCACTCCATTAATGGGCGAGTCACTTGTATTGTATCCAAACTCGAACAGCTTTTTCTAGCCTAAACCTTTCCGGAACAGAGAGCTAAATCCTCATCTCTACTCCGAAACAGCAGCACGCTCTTGCCAAAAATCCCAGTGCAGCTCCCAACGAGCTCACATTGGATAGGCTTGCAAAACTATTGCAAGGATCTTTGAGCCAACAGGCCATGATCTAAGCCTTGAGGTCATTTTAGGCTGGTGTAAAACAGCGACTGGGGGCTGGGGGGGGGAAAGAGACACGTTCTGGTTCTGTGCTTACACGCAGGCTCTGGCTGGCGTGCAGAAATGTTTGGATCCCATGCGAGAGCAGTTGTTTACTTTCAAGCACGATCCCCAATTGCATGTGTGGCTCTTTAATAGAAACCGGCTGCCTCGCCTCTTGGCTGCTCCCAGCAACGATGTGGAGTTCAGCCGCCGGAAAAAAAAAAACGGCCAAAGACGCATATGTTTGCATGCTCGCGCAGCTTGGAAAACTTCACAAGAGACGGCGCATTGTCGCTCCCAACTGCTGCTGGGCAGCTCTGCCAAGAAGTCTTACGTTCCAAATGCTAAATGGGAACCGGAATGTGGATCTGCCGCCCACCTTCTGAGGGGGTAGTGGGATCTATTTATGCAAATAGATGTGCTTCTTTGGCCCCCCTCTCCCCAGCTCCCATCATGCCCTGGGTGTGCCGCTCTGCTCAAACACCCAACAATGAGAGGGTCTGTTTAGGATGGGCTGGACAATTGATTTCATTTTTCCAAAAAATGGGGCTTTTGCATAAAACAGGCTTTCTCTCTCAAGGACTTCTCGTTCCCCCACCCCCATGGCATCAAGCCATATGGCTTTAAAAGCCTGCAATGTTCAGGACGTGACTTGGAGCTTGCACGCTTGACGTCGGAATTGGTGGTGGGTGTTGGGACCCTCTCCTTGCAGTCCCGGGCCAAGTATCTGAAACATTTGATCGCGAGGGCTGTTCCAAGAAAAGCCCCCTTAAATAATCTGGTTTATATGAAAGGCTCATCTTTTGATGGACACCAACCCCCAACAGTCCCAGCCGGCACGGCTAATGATCGGGGCTGATGGGAGTTGTAGTCCAACAACATCTGGAGTGGGCTTATTCCTTTCTACAAGGTTACGTAGCGCGCTTCAGAGCCATGGAAAGGGGTGGTGACTAGATCTGGCAACTAGGTGACTGGGAGCGGCCGCCGAGACCACATAACACCGGTATTGAAATATCTACATTGGCTCCCAGTACGTTTCCGAGCACAATTCAAAGTGTTGGTGCTGACCTTTAAAGCCCTAAATGGCCTCGGTCCAGTATACCTGAAGGAGCGTCTCCACCTCCATCGTTCTGCCCGGACACTGAGGTCCAGCACCGAGGGCCTTCTGGCGGTTCCCTCGTTGCGAGAAGCCAAGTTGCAGGGAACTAGGCAGAGGGTCTTCTCGGTGGTGGCGCCTGCCCTGTGGAACGCCCTCCCAACAGATGTCAAAAAGGAAAACAACTACCAGACTTTTAGAAGACATCTGAAGGCAGCCCTGTTCAGGGAGGCTTTTAATGTTTAATAGATTATTGTGCTTTATTTTTCTGTTGGAAGCCGCCCAGAGTGGCTGGGGAGACCCGGCCAAATGGGCAGGGTATAAATAATAAATTATTATTATTATTATTATAAATTATTATTAATGTTTGGTGGTTTATTATGTTTATTATTTATATGCTGGAAGTTGTCCAGAGTGGCTGGGGCAGCCCAGTCAGATGGGCAGAGTACGAATAATAAAATTGTGATCATGTGCACACAGTTGTCATTCAGCACCTGTTCCTCTGTGGCTTTTCCATGGCTTCAAAACCGTGAAATACTTCTCCTGGTCCAGCCATCTACCTTATCCAACCCTTGGGTGTTGTAGCATTTGTGTGTGTGTGTGAGAGAGAGAGAGAGAGAGAACGCACTTTGAGGCATGCCTTGACTAATTGCGGTCTTTGTTTTCCTCTTGCCCTCTCTTCCTCAGGGCTCCGGATTCAAATGGCAATATCTCAGCCAATCACCCGAGCAGCACAGGTAAGCTCCTTTGTTCCTTTCCGCTAGGAGAATTTAAGCGGAATCAGCAAATCCTGTTTTGGCTTTGCTGCTGCTGCTGCTGTGTGTGTGTCTAAGTCAGACTAAGCATGTAACCTTGCAGTATTTGTGATTTCTCCGTGGACTCAACAGAAAGCACAGACGAGCACAATGGTGCGCCCAGAATCGCCTTCTCCCTTGCCTGCCCCCTGCACTCTCTGGTTCATTTCTTCCGCTGATGCTCCTTAATCACAGCTGCAATATGTGCTGCTACCCTCTAGGGCAGGGCAGTGATCTACTCACAGAGTTAAAAACTGGCAGTGATCTACCCCCTTTTGGGGGGGTTCAGGTCAAAGTTGAGCTTTTTTAGGAAGGAAAGCCCTGTTTTGGGGGTCCACGTAAAAGTTGTTGATCTTCTTTAGGAAGGAGGAAAGCTACATTGAGCTCTTTTTTTAGGAAGGAAAGCCCTCTTTTTGTTGGTTCAGGTCATTTTAGGGGTGCAGGGCAAAGGTGTTGAGTTTTTTTTTAGGGGAGCCAAAGTTTTTTAGCTTCTTTGGTGGGGAGCCACTGATCTACCGGTGATCTACCACAGGCGTCCAGTGATCTACCGGTAGATCACGATCTACCTGTTGGACATGCCTGCTCTAGGGTATTCCCAGCTCAGCGGGTGGTCTCTGGGGGGTGTCCCCGCCTCTGAATGAGCTGCTCCTTCAATAGCAACAATGGCTTGACTGATTTCTAAAAGGAGGCGGATCATCTGGGGAGTCTTTTGACATTCTCCCCCACCCCTGGGGTGTGCTTGAGAGGAAGGTAGAGACCTTGGCCTTTTGGCACAGGGCTTAATTCCCAAAGCATAGGCAAGGCATTTGACATTCCCTGCAGGGTAGTCTTGAGAGTGACATCTGCTTTAATCTGAGGGCACCTGGGCTTGCTCTGAGCGTAGGGCTCTGGGTGGAATTCCGTTCTCTGCCCGTCCCTCTCAGTCCCAAGATGAACTACTCCTCATAAGTAGGCTCCTGTGTCATAATTTTTAATAGGCTCCTGCTTCATCTGAACAAACTCCCCAGCAGCTCAGTTGGTAGAGCAGCAGACTCTCAATCTCGGGGTCGTGGGTTCAAGCCTCGCTTTTGGGTAACAAGATTGCTGCAGGGGGTTGGACTAGATGACCGCCGTGTTCCCTTCCAGCTCTACAATTCTGTGGTTCTAAGATCCTGAATGCAGTCCAAAGCAAACTGCTGGTGGCTGTGTTTCTGTCGTGCTGAGGTGGCTCACCTGTGTGTGTGTGTCGGTCCCGTCCCCCCGTCCCCCACCGACAAAAGTTTTTGTGGCTCCCAAGATCCCGCCCTCCATTTGTGGTTTTTAAAAAATGAAATAACTCCTGTGCATCCCCTGATTTTTGTGTGTCCATCAAGGTCCTTCCATTTCAAAAGTTACATTTTCTAAAATGTAAACGAATAATCTTTTAAACAGAGTTTTACTAACTGCTGCTGCAGGTTCCCATTTGGAAGGCAGCCTTGAGAGCTGCAGGAAGTGGCAGGCCCACTTTGACATTTTAGCCCTTGCGAAGAAGTCCCCCTCTCAAAAGCATTTTCAGCTCTTAGCAATGATTTGTCCCCAGTCTTCGCTACACAGTCTATGACCCAGGCCAGCCTTCAGTTCACGCACACCACGAAATCGTTTATTCTTAGCTGTCCTGGAGCAGATTTTGGATGGGGCCGACCAAAAGTTGTGAACTACGGCTTCCATCATCCCTGATCGTGGTCCACGCTGGCTGGGACTCATGAGAGTTGGAGTCCATCTGAAGGGCACCAGGACAGTGAAATATGAGCAGAAAGCTGAACTTTGTTGGTAGTATTATCCTCTTTCTGAAACAGAGCTTGGAGCGCTGTAGCTTGATCCCAGTTCAAAAAATGTAGGGTTGGGCACACCAAAACTACTACTTGGAAGGAGACGACCCCTCCCACAAAACCCCACTTCCTTTGATTTGGTTGTTTCCCAAACTTGCGTCTCCAGCTGCTTTTGGACTACAATTCCCATCATCCCTGACCACTTGTCTTGCTAGCTAAGGGTGATGGGAGCTGTAGTTGAAAAACAGCTTGGAGACCCAAGTTTGGGAAACACTTGGTTTAGTTGTATTCTGGCTGGCTTGGTTCCCCAATGAGAGCTACAGTGTAAGAATCTTTTCGTGTGTGGTGCTTTGTGGTCTGGGGTGCATAGTCTGATCTAGCTCGGTTTGGCAATCTGTTCATTAGACGCCTCTCGGGATGAGAGCGTGGTTTGGAAGGCTTCCTTTTCTGTTAACGATTTAGCTGAGTTTTGTTGCCTCGAGGCGGAAGGCTCAAGAGTTAATGAGGAATGTTACACATCAACAAAAGCACCACTTCCTGTTCAAGTTTGGGGGCTGGTGGAGCCTGTATGGGGCATGTGGCAAGCGTAATCACTACCAAAACCCCTTTGCGATCGTGCCTTAAAGCAGACTTTCCTGAGTCCCATCATCTGTGACCTTCTCTCTTTTTTAAAGAATAATTTATTAAATTTTCCAAATAAACACATTAAACACATTACACGAAACAAAACATTCAAAAAACAACACACACAATTTTTCTCTTTTTAACAGTTATTTCCATATCTCTCATTCCCAATGCTCTGCCGAGCTTGACTTCCCTCCCTCCCCTCATTTGGTTTTCTTTCCAACTCTTATCTCGCAGTTCCTTTATTCCTTCCATTTAAAGTCAGTTTGTAGGATTTATTTCAGTCCTGCAAGTGTCTTTAAACTTCTACAGTTCCTTTCCATATAGTCGACAAATTTACTCCAATCTTTTTGGAACCTTGTTTTCCCCCTGGTTTCGGATCCTGCTAGTCAGTCTTGCTAATTCCGCATAGTCTATCATTTTTGTCTGCCACTCTTCAATCGTCGGTAAATCCTGAGTTTTCCATTTTTGGGCTAACAAAAGTCCTAGCCGCGGTTGTCGCATACAAGAATATTATATAGTCCTCCTTTGCAATCTCTTGTCCAATAAGTCCTAATAAAAATGCCTCGGGTTTTCTGGGAAAGGTATACTTAAGAATCTCTTTCAGTTCATTATATATCATTTCCCAAAATCCCATCATCTGTGACCTTCGCCCATTTTGCCCGATGATGCTGATGGGGTTGTAGCCGGACACCTTTGGGGGACACAGGGTTGTGGAAGGCTACTTTTAAAGTGTAGAGATGCGGATATGAAACTGAGAGAGTACTTTCCCACACACACACTTTAACAAAATTTATTCACCTGGCATTTTCAAAATGCTTTTGTGTCACCTTTAAGTTCTCATGGAACCAGTGGCGTCGCAAGGGAGGGGTGCCCTGGTTGCCATGTCTGGGGCGCGGTGGCATGAGCAGCCATCACGACGATGACGCAGCCACATGCGGAGGATCCTCCGTTCACAACTGCAGCCACGAGCAGAGGATCCCGCCACCGCCCGAACGGCGCTCGGGTGGCGCCAGTGGGAAACTGCTATGTACAACACATGCGCGGTGTCGCACACATGCGCTGTACATAGTGGTTTGCCAGCGACGCCATTAGAGCACCGTACAGACGGTGGTGGGATTCCGCCGCTGCCGCCGGCAGCAGCCGCTTACGGCTCCCTCCCAGCCTCCCTTCCTGGCTCACTGTAAGTGGCTGCCGCTTTGCCACTTACAGCGAGCCAGGGAGGGGCGGATGGGAGCCGTGGCTCCCGAGAGGGCGAGCTGCGCAGCTTTGCCAGCGCCCTGGCAAAGCAGCAAAGCTCTCCCCTTTCCCAAGCTACCCCGAGCTGCCGATGTGTGTGGGGGTGCCAAAAAAAATTCTGCACCGGGTACCACCTGAGTTTGCTACGCCTCTGCATGGAACAGCAGCTTTCACAGAAGATAACTTGCTCAGACACATGCAGAAATGTAAAGAAATACCTTCCAGCATATTTCTGGGGCTGGTTGGGTGCTGATTTAATTTGTTAATGAGGGGGAAAGAAAATTCGAGTACTGTAATCAGGTATAGGCTGACTGGGTCCAGCTGCCTTGGAATAGGCTAAATACTTCTCATTAAACCATCTTGTCAGGAGGAGGAAGACTCCACCCACAGCATAGCTGCCAAGTTTTCCCTTTTCTCGCGAGGAAGCCTATTCAGCATAAGGGAAAATCCCTTTTAAAAAGGGATAACTTGGCAGCTATGACCCACAGTCACTTTGCCCACTCTGAGCCCCTGCCTGGATTTGTCAAAGCTGGATTATACAGAAGCCCACTCCCTTCCTGTTTGTTTTGTCGGCTTAAACCGGGGTGGGGGAGTGGGGGGTGTAAGGCATCAGAAGATGTGCTAGTTAGTGCAAGGCAAACAAGTGGACCAGCTGCTTGAACATAGCTCAGGGTTTCCCAAAATTGGAATATCCAGCTGTTGTTGGACTACAACTCCCATCATCCCTAGCCAGCAGGATCAGAGGTTAAGGATGATGGGATTTGTAGTCCAGAAACAGCGGTAGACCCAAGTTTGGTAAACCAAGCTGGTTTTTTGTTCTGTCCCCCCAGCCCCAGCCCCTATTTTGATGGTTCTCAAAAGAGTCTCTTTGGAGCGTAATTGGTGAGCCTGCAAGCAAAGGAAGCTTCTGTAACTTAGTCATGGGGGGGGGGGTTGTTTGGGGAGGGAGTGCGCTTAGCACATGCAGCCAAGGCAAGTGAAGACAAATCGTACACAGCTATGGAAAATATGGTCTCTTGGGAAATCTCAGCAATTGACCCCATTCCTCTTGTTCATTCCAGAAAGGTGATCACCCTGGAGAAGGAAGAGGCTCAGGCCTTTGGCTTTGAGATTCAGGTGAGTCCAGAGGGAGAATCCCTTCCATTCTGGCTCTTAACCCAGTGAGTCCAGAATTCAACAAGGGTTCAGGTGTGTTGTAGGTTGCAATCCATGAGCATCGAGTACCTTTAAAAAAAAGAAAAGAAAGATATTTCTGGATCTGAAGTTTTTTAAGCTGTTGAATCTCAAGTAGCAAAATGGCAATTCTCTTCTTTAAACCCAGTACAGTGGTGCCTCGCTAGACGAATTTAATTCGTTCCACGGGTCTTTTCTTATAACGAAAAATTCGTCTAGCGAATCCCATAGGAATGCATTGAAAATTTTTTGTTTTTTTTTTTTTGCCCATAGGAACGCATTAATTGAATTTCAATGCATTCCTATGGGAAACCGCGATTCGCTAGACGAATTTTTCGTAAAACGAATTCATCTAGCGAGGCAACCTCCGCTCAAAAAATCCTTTCGTTAAGCGGAAATTTCGTCAAGCAGGGCATTCATTAAGCGAGGCACCACTGTAATTAGGTTTTGGGGAGGGGGTCTTTGAATCGGGCAACTCAGGCATTTCATCATGCTCTCATTTCCAAAATCCATCTCTTCCTACTTGGGAAATAGCAGTACCAATTTTGGGGAGGGGTAGGAGCAGCGTTCGAAATACACCAGGTGCCAGGCTATCAGTCACTTGCGACTAAGTGAAGATGCCTGGGTGCCAGGATGGTGCCTGATGTCTCCAACAGATCCTTGGATCTGGACTGTATACACACACTACAACACATCCTGTAGAATTCTGATTATTACTATTTTTTGCACAATCAGAACGAATTTAAGGATCCAAAAAGGTAATTGAAAAATAACAACTTTAAGTTTTGTTAGTTCGATAAAGGTTCTTGAAGGGGTAGCGAAATACAATTTTCTAGCCGTCTGGCACCCAAATGGCAACTAGGCATTCCTTTTTTGGTGACTGCAACGCTGGTTTAAGAAAACATTTAGTGCCTAGTTTATGTATCTGAGTTTCTGACACTGGCAGGGGGAGGTTTAGTCTTATCGTTTGCCATGTGTTTCTATATCCTTGAGCTGCTAGGAGGCGATTGTTCTTTGTTTCAGTTTATCTACTTTGCCAGATAGCTCTCAAGCTACAGTGGAACTTGCGCATTATTTGGGTGACTGCGGTCTGATCTCATTTTAAAAAACCAACCAAACCTGTTTCCTCTGCTCCTTTCAGACCTACGGGCTGCACCACCAGGACACAAAACGGGTGGAGATGTTCACCTTTGTATGCCGTGTGCATGATGATAGCCCGGCCCAGGTAGCTGGCCTGAAACCAGGTAAGAGATGTCATGCTTTAGCGTCTTGAACCTAATGGACTACTTGTGAGTTTTCACCCTTGATAGCTTGCTTTCAAATGTGGTGTGCTGGAGAAACTAAGCAAATACTGATCAAAACCCTTATCGGTGTGATGTTTGATCAAAAGTAAATGTGTCTAGATCAGGGGTAGGCAACTTAAGGCCCAGATGCGGCCCAATCGCCTTCTCAATCCAGCCTGCGGACGGTCCCGGAATCAGTGTGTTTTTACATGAGTAGAATGCGTGCTTTTATTTAAAATGCATCTCTGGGTTATTTGTGGGGCATAGGAATTTGTTCATTCCCCCCCAAAAAAAATACAGTGGTACCTCGACTTACAAACGACTCGACAACCGAATTTTTCGACTTACGAATGGGGCAAATGGCCGTGCACTTACGAAACAATGCCTTATGAGGAAGGGCTTAGGGAGCTGGGTATGTTTAGCCTGGAGAAGAGAAGGTTAAGGGGTGATATGATAGCCATGTTCAAATATATAAAAGGATGTCATATAGAAGAGGGTGAAAGGTTGTTTTCTGCCGCTCCAGAGAAGCGGACACGGAGCAATGGATTCAAGCTCCAAGAAAGAAGATTCCACCTAAACATTAGGAAGAACTTCCTGGCAGTTAGAGCTGTTTGACAGTGGAACTTGCTGCCAAGGAGTGGGGTAGCGTCTCCTTCTTTGGAGGTCTTTAAGCAGAGACTTGACAGCCATCTGTCAGGAATGCTTGGATGGTGTTTCCTGCTTGGCAGGGGGTTGGACTGGATGGCCCTTGCGGTCTCTTCCAACTCTATGATTCTATGAATGTCTCGACATCCAAAAGGAAACCGCGGCGGTTTTAGATAGGGATTTTTCGACTTGCAAATTTTTAGATATGGTTTGCTTCGACTTACGAATTTTTCCGTTTCCAATGCATTCCTATGGGAAATCACGTTTCCAATGGCGCTTTTCAACTTGCGCATTTTTCGACCTACGAAGGTGCCTTCGGAACGGATTAAATTCGTAAGTTGAGGCACCATTGTATAGTCCGGCCCCGCACATGGTCTGAGGGACGGTGGACTGGCCCATGACTGAAAAGGGTTGCTGACCCCTGGTCTAGGTAGCTTCTTGAGAAGGAAATAGAAGGAAATCTCAATGTACACTTCCATAGCTCTTTTTTGGGGGGGAGCAGGGGCATGTTTTTGCCTCCCCCAAAATTTTAGAAGTTTTGGCAGTTCTAGAAGCGCTGCAGAAGTCCTAATGCAGGGTTTCCCCAAAATTGGGTCTCCAGATGTTTTTGGACCACAATTCCCATCATCCCTGACCACTGGTCCTGCTAGCTAGGGATGATGGGAGTTGTAGTCCAAAAACAGCTGGGAGACCCAAGTTTGGGTTGTGCTTGGTTTCAGGTTTTGGAGGGCCCTTGTGATCTGCCTTCCCCCCCCCCCACGCTCTGCCTTGCCTGCACTTCTCTCGAAGGCGCGCCGATTCACTTATTGCAGGGGCAGGTTCAAAGTCGCCAGCAGCTCTATAAGACAGGAGGCTGGAGGGCACCGCATGTGACTTTCCCCTCTACAATGAGCCCAGCTGCTCTGCTCCCAGGAGAGCTGATGTTGTGTTTGCAGGGTCACATTGGCAGCAGGTGGAGTGGCAAGCTCAGGTGCTTCGCAGGGCTGAGCTGTGCTAGCATTGCTCCCTCTCCTTCCTTCCTGTTACTCTGAGGGTGTCTTTTACCCTCCTCTCTGCACTGCAGGTGATTTTCAAAGGGCACATACATAGTTCCAGGGTTCTCTCTGTGTACGACCTTCCGCAAGTGCTGCTGAATGCGATAGCAGCTACCGAATCAAGAATCTCTCCTCCTATTATTATTATTATTTTAAGGTGGCATTTCTGTAGCACTGAACAAGATGCTTAAAAGTACCGTATTGTTTTGTGTAAAAGACAAGGTTTTTTAAAATTAAAGTATATTAAAAGTTGGGGCTCGTCTTATACATGTGTATTGGGGGGGTGTTTTATGTTGCTTCCGCGACCCGGAAACCCTCCGCGGTGATTGGGTGTGTTATTGGTGGTTGCGGCAAGGGCTGGGCTTGATTGGATGTCAGTGCGGCAACTGGGCGGGCGAGGTGACAGTGGATTGGTGCAGTTTGCAACGACGCGTGCGAGTGGCAACGTAGGTCAGGCAGGTGAACGATTTTCGGCAATCCCTCCTGAAAAAAAAGCTCAACAACTCTGGCCGTTCCCCACCATTTTCTAAATTTTTTTTTTTTAAGCGTTCTAGGGGCTTATTTCACTTGCTTTTTCTTTTTCTTTAAAAAAAAATTGAAACATTAAAAAAGAACTTTATTTCTTTCTTTAAAAAATTACATAGAAAACCTTCGAACGCAAAATAAACATAGAACAAACGCATGAAAAACAAATCACCAAAAATACAAATTATATACATGAAATTATATATATGAAACTTAAATGCAAACTAATTACAAATTAATTGAAATAAAGATAAGAAAGAAAAATAAAAATAAGAATATGAATAAAAAATGCTTCCGATTGTTGATATATCGTTTCTCGCAATTCTTAATTTCCCCTGTTTTCTTCTTTTTATATTTTCCCCCCCTTTGCGTTCCCCCCATTTTCTAAAGTTTTAGTTCCCCAAAATAAGGGGCGTGTTATACACAGAAAAATACGGTATGTGGGCAGTGCCTGGTGAAATCTGAAGCTGCGGAAATTGCAGCTTCTCCCCTCATTGTCTTGGCTTAGGCGTCTCTGCTCTTTAACGGGGCTCCTTGGCCCATGACTTAGTAGAGCAGAACAAATTAAGCAAGAGAAGCAATGTTGCCCCATTTGCATAACTTCTACAGGTCACAAGCTTCTGCTTACATCACCGAGTTTCCTACCTTGGTGCACAAGCACAGCAGTAACCAACTAGCTAGATGCTATTGGACTGCAGCTCCCATCTTTGATTGTTGGCCCTGCAGGCCAGGACTGATGGGATTTGTAATCACAGAGTTCCAAGGGACTCCCCCTGCAATGCAGGAATCTCAACACTGTGGTCTCCCATCCAGTTTGTAACCAGACCAGACCCTGCTTAGCTTCGCAAAAAGCGCTAGCAGTTAGCATGTACAGCCCAGCGCAGATCCTCTAATGCCAAAGGGAGCCGCCAGGTGTGCTTGTCCTTCCCTTTGCAGGCTTTGAAAATGACAGCAGCCTCTCTGGCTTTTTGTTGATGCAGGGGATACGATCACAGGCGTGAACGGGCTCAATGTGGAGGGGATCCGGCACCGTGAGATTGTGGAGATCATCAAAGCGTCTGGGAACGTGCTCAGGTGAGTGGGGGGGGGAGTGCCAGCCTACCCAGAAGGCATTGCTTGTCCACAGGGATGGCGAAACTGTCTCTAACCAGCCACCACTAATCAGATTCTTGTCCTATCCAGGTTAGAGACCTTGTACGGCACTTCCATCCGCAGGGCAGAGCTGGAAGCCCGTTTGCAGTACCTCAAGGTGAGTGACATTTCCGTGAAGCAAAACGAACGAAGCGGTGTCAGAACTGGAGACTAAGCAATGCACGACAAGCTTGTTTTTATTGAAATAAGTTCATCAATGCAAACACCTGGCTTGTACAACACAAAACAGTGAAAATACAGGCACGCACGTAGCTGAATGGTTGGACTAGGATAAAGTTTGCAACTTTTAAGAAAAACGTGGTACTCATCTTAGTCTCTTTTAAGGCTACAGGAAACAAAACTCTTCCCTTGTTGGCTCACATTCTGGTTTCCTAGTAAGGGGTTAGCTGCTGTCACCTGGCAAGGTGGGCTGTGTCTTTCCTCCAGGATGAACGACCACCCCATGAGGAAAGAGGCAGCGTGCCCGCTCGGGCAAACACATGGAACATGACCCAGGCTCTGTGTGTTTGGCTACCGCTGTCCCCAGCAGAACAAGTCTAAAGGAGCCCCCGTCTTGCACAAGCCGGAGGTGGGGGCTCTGTTAGACTTCTTCAGCTGGGAGGCACAAAGCCAGCAGCTGCGATCCTGCTCGTGGGCAAGCAGGAGCAGTTTAACAGAGCCCATCCCCCACCCACTGGCGGGATGGGGATGCCATAAAACAGCTCGGCTGAGGCAAGGGCAGCCAAGCAGTTGAGGGAGGAACAAGCTGTACAGCGCAGGATCGTCCACTTCCCCCCCATACTGCCTGGGATCGGACAAGGCTTTTCCAGCCTCTTCCCATCCTCGCAGTGTCGGGCGGTGGGGGGGAGCGGAGGATCCTCCGCTTTCCCCCCCCCCAGGCGGCGGGAGGAAGAATCCACTTCTCCCCTTCTTCCCGTCCTACAGCCTTTGTGTTCCGCTGGTCTCTGCCGGTTGCCCCTCACCGGCAGAGACCAGCGGAACACAAAGTGGAATGAGCTGCAGCGCAGGAAGAAGGCAAAGGAAGATCAGCTGAGAGGCGGCGCCTCTCAGCTGATCTTCCTTTGCCTTCTTCCTGCGCTGCAGCTCGTTCCCCTTTCGCTAGAGGAATGCCCTGTAGGTTTTGTGATCGGAGGTTTTTATGGCCATGCTTCGCAAGACGAAGAAACCTTGTCTTGCGAGGTAACCTCTGATCGCAAAACCTATTCGTATAGCGGAAAATTCGTCTAACAGGGCATTCGTCTAGCGAGGCACCACTGTATTGTGTCTTGTTTCTCCCTCTGCACTGGTATGAGGGGCAGACTGCAATGGCGGTTTCACTCAGCATAGCGCTGGCAAAACTGCTGCCGCTCCTGTGTCCTGTGGAGGGAATTGGCAACACTGGTGGTTTTACTAGCGATATACCTCCTAGAGAAACCACCAGCATGGTCTGCCCCTCATACTGGTCCCAGGCGATATATCACCCAGGCTTAACATAGCAGGGAGCTGTAGTTTGGTCCTGAGAGGCACCCTGATGGCTTTTCCTTTCAACAGCAGCCACCTGGACCTCTTACATATAATGCAGGGCCAACGTAGTCACTTTCAAACTCTACGGTTCTGGTACCTGGCTGTGAATTAGTAGTTTCCAGAATCTTTTGTCGTGTCTTTCTTCTCGAAAAAGGGTTGCTGGGCCTTTGTAGCTGGAAAGATGGATCCGGCCATGCCTTCCTCGTCCTCAAAAGTGGGGGTGAAGCTCTATAGCCTATGTATACCTGCAAATTAAATGTGCAAGAATCAGGCCCAAAGAACCACTTTTGAATACTGGCCTCTCTCTCCATTGCAGCAAACGCTCTATGAAAAATGGGGGGAGTATCGGTCGCTGATGGTACAGGAGCAGCGCTTGGTCCGAGGTGAGTGACAAAGATACATTTGCGTCAACAGCACCTGAAAGGTGCCAGGTCAGGCTTATCTAGACCAGTGTTTCTCGACCTTGGGTCTCTAGCTGTTTTTGGACTACAACTCCCATCATCCCTAGCTAGCAGGTCCAGTGGTCAGGGATGATGGGAACGGTAGTCCAAAAACAGCTGGAGACCCAAGGTCGAGAAACACTGGTATATAGACCAAGCAACAAAAAACCCCTGAGCTAAACCATTTCACAGCTGCAAGGACGGGAAATGGCTGTTGTGCATGCACAAAAAATGTCTTTTGACCTATAACCTTGGACGTTCTCTTTGACAGACCCAAATGCCACCTCCAAGTGCTATGGGGTGGGTACAAGAGAGAGCAGGTCTTCTCCAGTCTTTAGGACTGGGCAATGTCATCATTGGTTTGGCGATAAAACTGCAATGTTGAAAATAAGGCACATGGGCCCCAGCCGGTCAGTATGAAACTGCTTCAGCTCTCACCGCAATACAGCCAGCCCTAGTCTGCTGCTCAGCTGGGGGGGGGGGGCGGAAAGGCTTCTACCCCAGCAGAGCCAGCCCCTATATCCCTGCCGTTGATGCTCCAGCAGCAGGGACCTTGGAGCTCCTTTGCAAGGCTCCCTCCGCCTTTGGCGGCGTGAGGTGGGGAAACTACCTCACCCGCTCGCAAAGCGAAGACAGCCTATCAGGCTCTGTGCATTTGACTGCCTTCGCCAGTCCGGGTGTGTTGCCTCTTTCGTCCTGGGGAGATGGCTCCTAGGGGAAAGACTCGGCCCACCCTCCCAGGTGAAGTCCGCAAGGTGCAAAACGACCCTATTAGTGCCTTGCAGAGCGGGGTGGGAGTTCCTTTAAACTTCTCCATTGAGGGGCACTCCCTCAACAGACAAGTGTCACGGAGCCCACAGCTTCCCCGCTGCTTGCCGGATCAAGGCTCTCTATCAGATGGGGAGGGGGAGCACTTGTAACAGAGCCCCTACCCCAATGCTGGCTCGTGTGAGTCCATAAAACCGCTTGGCTGAGGCGAGCAGAGTGCCGC